>NC_091180.1:27518774-27551274 GCF_040958095.1 Procambarus clarkii
GCGCGTCTCACATCTATAATGGCAGCATTGTGGCGCTCCTGACAATTAGACTTTATATAATACAAGATATGTATCGTTATTCCCATCGAAAGATAACGACCACATTTAAGATGGTCAAAAAGATATCAACTTTGTAATTGTCTATGAATACTAAGAATACCTATGAATAACAACTTATCTATGTCTATCAATATCAATATATATTTGATGTTCAAATGGCGTGATAAAAAAAAATGCCAATAAAAGGAGTAATACGGGAAATTGACCCCGGGACTAACAGGCTTACTATCCCTGTGGCTCGAACTATCGCACTAACGACCTTGGGGCCATATTCACGAAGTAGTTACGCAAGCACTTACGAACCTGTACATCTTTTCTCAATCTTTAGCGGCTTTGTTTACAATTATTAAACAGTTAATGAGCTCCGAAGCACCAGGAGGCTGTTTATAACAATAACAACAGTTGATTGGCAAGTTTTCATGCTTGTAAACTGTTTAATAAATGTAACCAAAGCCGTCAAAGATTGAGGAAAGATGTACACGTTCGTAAGTACTTGCGTAACTGCTTTGTGAATCTGGTCACAGGTGACAAGGACCCTAAGATCTGTGAGGATCCTCACTGGTGTGAAATATCATCTTGATTTTAATTTATCTTTTATTCGAATTCCCCCCCCCCCCCCCCCCCCCCAGGTTCTCTGAAGCGGAGTAGTGTGGTTTAATACTGATCTATAATTCAGGTCAGCGTGTGTGTCATTAGCATGAAACTAGGTTAGTCCATGCCAAGAACCCAAAGGGAATCAGGTCAACTTGTTGGACAGTCGTATTCAGTTTTTCTTAAAAAAGAAAAAAAATATTTAAATTTTAGTCAGGGTATGATACTCGTTAATTGGAGTTGAAAGACTGTCAATTTGTCAATATCCTTCCCTTTATTATTGTGTTACATGGAAATTTTCAAACAACTGAATCTCGAACTACAACTACTCTATTACACACAGAAATCACAATAGCGTGATGCATCAAATGGACAAATCCGCAAGGGCCGTGACGAAGATTCGAACCTACATCCGAGATTAGATTAAGATTAAGGCAGCGTCTGGGATGCTCTCGGATGTAGGTTTGAACCCTCGTCACGGCCCTTGTGGATTTGTTCATTTAACTACTTTATTATTTGTTTCTTTACACAGGAGGCTACAGGAGCAGATAACTTCCGGGTCTCGTCAGTAGGGTTAGACGGCTCCCTTTCAACACTTCATCTTAATCCTTCCACTACTAGTTTTCCCTGGAACACGACTCAAATTAGTTTACAACCAGGTCCCCAATTGCCTCTGCGTGTACGGAGGAGAGCGGTTATAATGGTCAATACAGTGGAGCGTTCCTGCCCCGGGGGTCAAACCTGGTCGATATCTCCCGCGAGGAGTGAGGCGATATCAACCCTCCAAGTCTATATGACTTTTCAATAAATTTCTTTATCCAAAAATACGATTTGTCAAGAGGAGTTTTATGAGCCTAAAATAGTATCATTTTTTATTTTTTAATAATTTTTTACCAAACTGAAGAAGAGATTAATGTTAATACAATATATTCACACCCATGTGGTCCAGGATAGATTCACATCGGTCCATTTACCGGTCTCTTGTTACAACGACAGTTCGGGTTATTCCTTCCTAGTAACAACAGTAACTTACCAAAACACGGTAACAACAGATCAGCTGGTTAATTACCAATCGGCCAAACTACCCCCTGATCAGTTACTACCAGGTAGTTTAATACCAACTGGTGAACTACCAGTCGCCTTCACTCATTATTGACTCACGTAAATTGAACATCCGCTATCCAATTTATCTCACCAAAACTGTTAATTAATTGCAAACACAGCAAAGCCTTGACATAAAACCTGCGAATAATGTTGTATGCCGTTACTAACTAAAACAAATTTAAAATTTAAAACATTTCAAACTTCCCACCATCCCCGCCCTCCCCCCCTAACCCCTACCCCTCTTACCCTATCAACCCCCCTCCCCTCCCTCACCCCCCTCTCCTGCTTCATATTCCCCCCTTACTCTGGTCCCCCTACCACCCCATCCCCCCCAAAAAAGCAATTCCTTTTAAAGCCTAACACTTCCCATCCCCAGCCAACTCCGCTTAACAAAATCAGTAAGCCACGCGAAAAATAACACCGCAAATTTTTGAAATTCTCGAGACGTCATGGGAGTTTCTCATTAACAAAAAATAAAACTAGTATTTCCCTTCCTAGGAGAAAAACGCTTTCTCCAGAAACTAATTCCAAGAATGTCAGGCGAAAATACACGACTTTCCCGCCAAATTCCTCCACATGTAAGACTGAATATCCGATTAAAATCGAAGAATGTCTCACCGCAACCAACCGACACCAGCAACACTACTCACTATCATCATTACTCTGAGAGCAGCATTTAGAGGTTAAACATTTGCTAACGAGAAACAATTTAAGAGGAAGCAAACACAAAACTGGACATTTTACCTCCTTTAATACAAATATGTAAACGACTAACAAACAAACTAACGAGATATAAATACCAATTATAGGTAAAACTCCTGAAAAAAATATTTGATGAAATACAAAAGTAACAATATAAACCAACATGTTACAATAATCCCTTTGTACTTGTACTAAGAATGTGTAAACAATGAGTTAATAAAGACATTGATAAATAAGAATCAATACTAAATTATCAGAATCAAAGAATCCAAAGAATTAAAAAATCAGAATTAGTATTATTATACAGATAACAAATAGAATTCAAGTTCAAGTAAGTTTATTAAGGAAAGTACGTTTCAAAAGGCTAGATAGAGTAGCTTAGGCTATTTCTACCCTCGACATAAATAGAAACAATGTTGACAAAGTAAGGACAGCCAAAACGGATGGTTTGAAAATGTTAGTAACACATTAAAGTTTGTTCATATGTGTAGGGCTAGACCTGTATAACATCAGGTGTGTAACAGCTGTATAATTGGCAGATCAGGTCTGCAGGAGCAGCTTGTACCAGGTATGGAAGAAGCCTAGCAGTGTTGGGCGGGTCAGGGATGCAGCTCTAACAGGTTTGGAAGTAGGCTACATATGTCTTGGGGCTGGTACAGCAGCACTTCTAACAGGTATGGATACACAGGTGTGTTGAGCGGGCTGGTCTTATCGTTGGGGAGGGGGGGGGTGGTGGGGGGTTTGTTGCTGACGCTGTCAGTTCAGATGTGTTCAAGTTGACTGAAGTATGGATTCCCAGGATGCCTTGTTCCTCTCGCTGTGTCTCTGTTCATTGGGGCGTCTCTCCTCTCAATGTTTCTCTCTCACGACTTTCCATTCTCAAATTCTTATGTGAGAGAATGGGAAATTCTTATGTGAGAGAATGGGAAATTCTTATGTGAGAGAATGGGAAATTCTTATGTGAGAGAATGGGAAATTCTTATGTAAGAGAATGGGAAATTCTTGTGAGAGAATAGGCAATTTTATGTAAGAAAATGTGAAATTCTTGTGTGAGAGAATGAGAAATTCTTGTGTGAGAGAATGGGAAATTCTTATGTGAGAGAATGGGAAATTCTTGTGTGAGAGAATGGGAAATTCTTGTGTGAGAGAATGGGAAATTCTTGTGTGAGAGAATGGGAAATTCTTGTGTGAGAGAATGGGAAATTCTTATGTGAGAGAATGGGAAATTCTTGTGTGAGAGAATGGGAAATTCTTGTGTGAGAGAATGGGAAATTCTTGTGTGAGAGAATGGGAAATTCTTGTGTGAGAGAATGGGAAATTTTTATGTGAGAGAATGGGAAATTCTTATGTAAGAGAATGGGAAATTCTTATGTAAGAGAATGGGAAATTCTTGTGTGAGAGAATGGGAAATTCTTGTGTGAGAGAATGGGAAATTTTTATGTGAGAGAATGGGAAATTCTTATGTAAGAGAATGGGAAATTCTTGTGTAAGAGAATAGGAAATTGGGATGTGTAGCAAAGTGACCCTTGACGTGTTTACGCGCCATAAATAGTGTTCATTCCCCCGGCACTGTGTTCACTCCGCAGCTGTTATTGAGAGCTTGTACGACCCACAATGAGTAATATTTATATACATTCTGAAAATAGCTAATTTCTCCTTCTCTTCTCGTTTTCTTTACACTTTCCTCTAATATTTTTCTTAAATGAGTTCAAACATTTTCTAAACATTTCCTATGACACCTTTTCATATCATTTTTTCATTTTTTTTACTAGGTTTCTGTTTTTCTCTTCTTGTTTAATTCTCTGCTGGTTACAGGACATTCTTAAGTACTATTTGGCTCTCTTTCTAAAACTCTACATCGACATTATGATCACAGCATGAGTACCTCATGCACTCAACCACATGCACTCAACCACAGCCGCACTCAACCACACCCTCAACCACTTTATTCGCGCCAAATAACGCCCAAAATTCGACAGCGGGCGGACTAATCGTTTTCCAATTTTGCCTAACCGTTCCCCATGTAGGAAGTGCTGTAACGAATCCGCTAAATTTCTCGCACCTGGCCACCTGCCCCTCCCTCCTGCACGCACCACCTGGCCTGGCCACACACCTGGCCACCTGCCCCTCCCTCCTGCACGCACCACCTGGCCTGGCCACACACCTGGCCACCTGCCCCTCCCTCCTGCACGCACCACCTGGCCTGGCCACACACCTGGCCACCTGCCCCTCCCTCCTGCACGCACCACCTGGCCTGGCCACACACCTGGCCTGGCCACACACCTGGCCTGGCCACACACCTGGCCACCTGCCCCTCCCTCCTGCACGCACCACCTGGCCTGGCCACACACCTGGCCTGGCCACACACCTGGCCTGGCCACACACCTGGCCTGCACACCTAGTTTTGACGATATTATATATATATATATATATATATATATATATATATATATATATATATATATATATATATATATATATATATATATATATACCGTCAAAAAATGCGCAGCCACCTATACGGTAGAAAACGAGGCTAAACAAAAAACGGTATAGACGTTAATTATTTTTAGAAGCAACACATTCACAAATACAGGAAGGTCGAAGGTACAGGTCAATACTGATATTTTGAATTTGAATTTGAATTTTGAATTTGAATGGAAGAATTTTCACTATGAATTACTTAAGCGTGGCGCATATGTACACCTATATTTTAACCAATTCTAATACAGTGATTTCACAGTGATTTTCGTGTGTAATTACCTATGTGTAGTTAGCTCTCATCCTTACAGGATGAGAGCTAACTACGCCATTGGTGTCCCGTCTTCCCAGTAGTGTGTGTATTCACCTAGTTGTGCTTCCGGGGGTTGAGCTCTGGCTCATTGGTCCCGCCTCTCAACTGTCAATCAGCTGGTGTACAGATTCCTGTACATGTGTGTGTGTGTGTGTGTGTGTGTGTGTGTGTGTGTGTGTGTGTGTGTGTGTGTGTGTATCCAGGTGCCATAACACACACACCTGTATACACATCAAGCCACAAACACAACACACAAATTTCCCATATTATACTGCGATGTGTATGAGCTGAAAAACCTGAACCATGATTCATCAAAGCACTTACGCATCCACTTACGAAACCTGTACATCTTTCCTTAATCATGGCGACTTTATTATATTTAATAAACCAGATCAGGAGGCTTCGAACCTCTCACAACCCCAAGGTTATTAGGTTCGTTATAAACAACCTAGTTGTGCCACGGAGCTCACATAAACTGTTCAATATAGCCGCCATGATTGAGGAGAGATGTAAAGGTTTCGTAAATAGCCAGGTAAATGCTTGAAGGTAAGGTAATTTCAAGGTATAGATCCTGGCTCTGAATATGTTGAGTTTAATACAATGCTGAGGGAGGCAAAGGTACCAGCCAGCACTAAATGCCTCCTGCAGGAAGGGATAGCCTGATGGAACTTGCATGATCTAACATGCGGAATAAGCTGGGATTAATGCTTATCCACTGGCTATATTTGATATTTAATATAAGCTGACAAACTTGATTCTTTATTAAGTTAACTGTATATATAAATCTGTATCTCTTCGGAGGTATATTTTGTAAATGTTGTAAATTTGACGGTATATTTTGCAATTTTTAATTGAAATATCTAGATACGTATCTTTAATTTTGTTATAATACACGAAATAATTGCATTTTCTACAATTTCAACCTAATTTTTACAAATTTATTTTCAAATTCAACAATATGTATGATTTAGAGAAATATTTTCATGGTATCTGTTTGCTGTCATCATCACAATGAATTTAGGTTACTTTAGTTCTACTCCAGCTAGTGAGTGAGAGAGAGAGAGAGAGAGAGAGAGAGAGAGAGAGAGAGAGAGAGAGAGAGAGAGAGAGAGAGAGAGAGAGAGAGAGAGAGAGAGAGAGAGAGACACTACTCATCATAGCCTTCAACACCACACAGATGTCAGCGGACTTGCTGCTATGTACATGACTCATTCATTCCGTTCTGAAGAACTTCACTTCATCAGCGATTATTCATTCCTTGACTGACTGTAGAAAAGTTCACGATGAATGTTCTATCTATCGTCCATCAAATGGTTATGACTGTTCCCCCTTGTTATGCCTATATCAATTCTCGTTCAATCCTTCCCCATATTTCTTCCTCCACTCTCCTCTTCTTAACCCCAGCTGCTCTCCCTCTCTCTCTCTCTCTCTCTCTCTCTCTCTCTCTCTCTCCTCTCTCTCTCTCTCTCTCTCTCTCTCTCTCTCTCCAGCGGAGTATTTCTGCTTTTAGTCTTCAACCTGGCCTTCTCCCCGTTGCGTGCCTGTATATCCACGCTCCATCAGTCTCTAGTAGAAGTTCAATCCCGTTCCATTTGCACAAATCTCCATCCACCCGTCCCGCCTCCTCTCCCTACAACTGCCGCTAGCCCTCCCATCCCTTCCAGTCAACAACCCATAATATCGCTCTCTCCCATCTTGCCCCTATGTATGGTCCTCCTTTTCCTCACACCTCTCTTTTCCTCCTTTTCCCTCTCACATTTCTACCACCTCTTCCATATTTTCAATTTATCGCCACTTCCTCTTCCATCTCATGCCCAACCACTTGGGCTGGACGGTAGAGCGACTGTCTCGCTTCATGTAAGTCGACGTTCAATCCACGACCGTCCAAGTGGTTGGGCACCATTCCTTTCCCCCGTCCCACCCCAAATCCTTATACTGACCCCTTTCAAGTGCTATATAGTCGTAATGGCTTGGCGCTTATCCCCCCCTGATAATTCCCTTCTCTTCTATCACATTCTCCATTATTTTTTTCGTTTGTATCCTCTTCGTTGCTATATTCTCCTGGCACGTAATGAATGTTCTAGTTCACTGTGCCGCATTCTTCGTTAAAAGTGCAATGTATATATATATATTCCCTGTTCACAAAACTCAAATTACATTTTCCCATAATCCTCATTTCTTTCAAATTCAAGGGACTCAGGTAGTGTGTGTGTGTGTGTGTGTGTGTGTGTGTGTGTGTGTGTGTGTGTGTGTGTGTGTGTGTGTGTGTGTGTGTGTGTGTGTGCGTGCGCCAGACTTCGCTTTCTGTATTTCCTTTGTTTTAACATTCCTCTCCATCTAACTGACTCTCTCTCTCACTTTTCTCCTTTAACTCTCCATTTACCTTTAACACTCCCCCTCCCTCTTTTATTAATTCTCTCTCATTCTCTCCCTTTCCCTTCCAACACATACTCTTCCACATCACCTAACATTCTCCCTTGTTATGACCATAACTTTCCAGTATAACTCTAACCCTTCAAAACACTCTCAACTTAAAGTCTACCTCTCTCTCTCTCTCTCTCTCTCTCTCTCTCTCTCTCTCTCTCTCTCTCTCTCTCTCTTTCTGTGTCTCTATCTTTCTGTCTCTGTCTCTCTCTCTATCTCTTTCACCTCTATCTCTAACTTTAATTATCTCTCTCTCTCTCTGTCTCTTTCTTTCTTCCTATCTCCCCTCTTCGTTACCACAAAAATAAGATTTCCCCTCTCCTCCCCTTCCTTACGCCCCAGCTTTGTCTCCCTTCGCCCTTTCCTCTCCCCTCTGTTCTAATACAATTTTATCCTAGGTACAAATTACTCATGTATGGCATTCATCTCTGGGTGGCAGTGAGTACATGTGTTACTCATTCTGTTACACGTGGCCGTACTCTCTACGTCTCTCTCACCTGTACACGTACTCACCTGTACTCAAATGAACGTGCTCACTTGTAGTAAATTGTCTGTACTCACCTGTATTCAGTCTTATATATATATATATTCACCTGTACTCAACTTGTGTACTCAACCTGTAGAGGAGAATTTAATTTATCAAATATATATATTTCGCACTGGGAGTTTATATCATAGAGTATCGTACACATTTGATATCAATAATACAAATCAAATTTCAGATATCGTGGTTTACCGTGAGATCGATAACAGTTCTCCCCTGCTGGTGTAAACAGGAGCAAACAACCGCCCTGGAATAATAAGCCTCGTAAACTGTAGCATAAATAGGAGGCACCATCGTTTAGATAAATTGCTGCATGCTCTATTTTTCACGTAGCTCTGGGAGAGGTTATCTTGAGATGATTTCGGGGCTTTAGTGTCCCCGCGGCCCGGTCCTCGACCAGGCCTCCACCCCCAGGAAGCAGCCCGTGACAGCTGACTAACTCCCAGGTACCTATTTACTGCTAGGTAACAGGGGCATTCAGGGTGAAAGAAACTTTTGCCCATTTGTTTCTGCCTCGTGCGGGAATCGAACCCGCGCCACAGAATTACGAATCCTGCGCGCTATCCACCAGGCTACGAGGCCCCCAGGGAGAGGTAGGAGGTAGGGAGAAAGTTTTTTTTTATTTACTGTGAGCAAGGTCGACCTTTTTCTGCATCTCTCATCTTGGAGGCTGAGAACGAGTCTTGCAGCATCTTGCAATTGCTACATCAGTACTTGGAAGTATTATGATAACTTGGAAGTATTGTAATAACTGAATATATATAATTTAATAACTATTATATAATATTAAAACTATTATAGAGGATTAAGGCCTATATAAGAGCCTAGTGACCATCAGCATGTATACCTGAGTCCTGAACAATGTATAGGACTAAAGTAAACTTGCAATGTATACTAAGAAGTGGAGGTCTAGATATACCTGTTATGTATATCCCTGACTGTAAAAAGTTATAATATAGTGACTGTTATATTTAATACGGGCAGGGGATATACACATCGAGAGTTCGGTTAGTCGGGTTATGTAAGCAGAGTTTACTGTGCCTTTGGACTCTGCTCTGGACAATAATAACTCTGCTCTTTGGACAGTTATTGTGTTGGTCTTAATAACTCTCCAGAGGTTGATAGGCTTTAATAACCATCTAGAGGTTGATAGGCCTTGATAACCCTCTAGAGGTTGATAGGCCTTAATAACCCTCTAGAGGTTGATAGGCCTTGATAACCCTCTAGAGGTTGATAGGCCTTAATACCCCTCTAGAGGTTGATAGGCCTTAACAACCCTCTAGAGGTTGATAGGCCTTAATAACCCTCCAGAGGTTGATAGGCCTTAATAACCCTCTAGAGGTTGATAGGCCTTAACAACCCTCTAGAGGTTGATAGGCCTTAACAACCCTCTAGAGGTTGATAGGCTTTAATAACCCTCTAGAGGTTGATAGGCCTTAATAACCCTCTAGAGGATGATAGGCCTTATTAACCCTCTAGAGGTTGATAGGCCTTAATAACCCTCTAGAGGATGATAGGCCTTATTAACCCTCTAGAGGTTGATAGGCCTTAATAACCCTCTAGAGGATGATAGGCCTTATTAACCCTCTAGAGGTTGATAGGCCTTAATAACCCTCTAGAGGATGATAGGCCTTATTAACCCTCTAGAGGTTGATAGGCCTTAACAACCCTCTAGAGGTTGATAGGCTTTAATAACCCTCTAGAGGTTGATAGGCCTTAATAACCCTCTAGAGGATGATAGGCCTTATTAACCCTCTAGAGGTTGATAGGCCTTAATAACCCTCTAGAGGTTGATAGGCCTTAATAACCCTCTAGAGGTTGATAGGCCTTAATAACCCTCTAGAGGTTGATAGGCCTTAACAACCCTCTAGAGGTTGATAGGCCTTAATAACCCTCCAGAGGTTGATAGGCCTTAATAACCCTCTAGAGGTTGATAGGCCTTAACAACCCTCTAGAGGTTGATAGGCCTTAATAACCCTCCAGAGGTTGATAGGCCTTAATAACCCTCTAGAGGTTGATAGGCCTTAATAACCCTCTAGAGGTTGATAGGCCTTAACAACCCTCTAGAGGTTGATAGGCCTTAATAACCCTCCAGAGGTTGATAGGCCTTAATAACCCTCTAGAGGTTGATAGGCCTTAACAACCCTCTAGAGGTTGATAGGCCTTAATAACCCTCCAGAGGTTGATAGGCCTTAACAACCCTCTAGAGGTTGATAGGCCTTAATAACCCTCCAGAGGTTGATAGGCCTTAATAACCCTCTAGAGGATGATAGGCCTTATTAACCCTCTAGAGGTTGATAGGCCTTAACAACCCTCTAGAGGTTGATAGGCTTTAATAACCCTCTAGAGGTTGATAGGCCTTAATAACCCTCTAGAGGATGATAGGCCTTATTAACCCTCTAGAGGTTGATAGGCCTTAATAACCCTCTAGAGGATGATAGGCCTTATTAACCCTCTAGAGGTTGATAGGCCTTAACAACCCTCTAGAGGTTGATAGGCTTTAATAACCCTCTAGAGGTTGATAGGCCTTAATAACCCTCTAGAGGATGATAGGCCTTATTAATCCTCTAGAGGTTGATAGGCCTTAATAACCCTCTAGAGGATGATAGGCCTTATTAACCCTCTAGAGGTTGATAGGCCTTAACAACCCTCTAGAGGTTGATAGGCTTTAATAACCCTCTAGAGGTTGATAGGCCTTAATAACCCTCTAGAGGTTGATAGGCCTTAATAACCCTCTAGAGGTTGATAGGCCTTAATAACCCTCTAGAGGTTGATAGGCCTTAATAACCCTCCAGAAGTTGATAGGCCTTAATAACCCTCCAGAGATTAATAGGCCTTAATAACCCTTTAGAGGTTGATAGGCCTTGATAACCCTTTAGAGGTTGATAGGCCTTGATAACCCTCTAGAGGTTGATAGGCCTTAATAACTCTCCACAGGTTGATAGGCCTTAATAACCCTCCAGAGGTTGATAGGCCTTAATAACCCTCCAGAGGTTGATAGGCCTTAATAACTCTCCACAGGTTGATAGGCCTTAATAACTCTCCAGAGGTTGATAGGCCTTAATAACCCTCTAGAGGTTGATAGGCCTTGATAACCCTCTAGAGGTTAATAGGTCTTAATAACTCTCCACAGGTTGATAGGCCTTAATAACCCTCTAGAGGTTGATAGGCCTTAATAACCCTCCAGAGGTTGATAGGTCTTAATAACTCTCCAAAGGTTGATAGGCCTTAATAACCCTCTAGAGGTTGATAGGCCTTAATAACCCTCCAGAGGTTGATAGACCTAAATAACCCTCCAGAGGTTGATAGACCTTAACAACCCTCCAGAGGTTGATTGGCTCAACTCCAGCCCTAGTTTACCGAGAATAATATAGGCCTGAAATGACACTCTATTCTTATACACCCAAAATTTTCCAACTTATATTTGTATCCGAAGTTTGTATTGGTGGAAGTCACAGCAGTTCCTACCGGCTGTTATCCATTGTAAACTGTACTCTTTACTATTTCCCGCCTTTTTTATTGGCAGTTGT
Organism: Procambarus clarkii; assembly: GCF_040958095.1. NCBI lineage: Eukaryota > Metazoa > Arthropoda > Malacostraca > Decapoda > Cambaridae > Procambarus > Procambarus clarkii. The sequence goes on from NC_091180.1 coordinate 27,530,524, forward strand.
CATAGTTTCGTGTTACTGTTATTATCCCCTCTAAAAAGTTTCCATTGGTTAGTGGTGTATTGTTTACAGTTTCCATTCGTCGACTCTATGCGTTGCTTCTCCGGAATGAGTTTACGGGTGTATACCCACATGTAGCACCAGTTTACATGGGTGTACCGACTCCCACTATACAGCTGCGCAGACGATCTGTCACGATAAACGTGGATGAACAAACACACAAACACTCTTGTGTTTGCTGAACCATATGTAGGCTACATATGTGTAGTGTAGTCATATGTAGCCAACATATGTGTAGTGTAGTCATATGTAGCCTACTTTTGTGTTCTTGTTTTAGTAACTATAAATATATTTGTTGTCATACCAGAGTTCCAGCTGTCTGCTGGAATATGATAACTCCAGCTGTCTGCTGGAATATGATAACTCCAGCTGTCTGCTGGAATATGATAACTCCAGGTGTCTGCTGGAATATGATAGCTCCAGGTGTAGGCTGGAATATCTAGCTGTCTGCTGGAATATGATAGCTCCAGGTGTAGGCTGGAATATCTAGCTGTCTGCTGGAATATGATAGCTCCAGGTGTTTGCTGAAATATGATAACTTCAGGTGTCTGCTGGAATATGATAACTCCAGCTGTCTGCTGGAATATGATAACTCCAGGTGTCTGCTGGAATATGATAACTCCAGCTGTCTGCTGGAATATGATAGCTCCAGGTGTAGGCTGGAATATCTAGCTGTCTGCTGGAATATGATAGCTCCAGGTGTCTGCTGAAATATGATAACTTCAGGTGTCTGCTGGAATACGAGAACCTAACAGGCATCTTCTTGAGAGGTTATCTTGAGATGATTTCGGGGCTTAGTATCCCCGCGGCCCGGTCCTCGACCAGGCCTCCACCCCCAGGAAGCAACCCGTGACAGCTGACTAACTCCCAGGTACCTATTTACTGCTAGGTAACAGGAGCATCAGGGTGAAAGAAACTCTGCCCATTGTTTCTCGCCGGAGCCCGGGATCGAACCCGAGACCACAGCATCACGCGTCCAGTGTTCTAAAAAATAGCACTGTTGCAAAGCCAAATACAATGATAATTACCTGGATTATAATGATCGCTGAGGCCCAGGTGTGTTCTAATCACTGACAGTGTTGCATAAGCTTGCAAGAGTTTGCAATGTCTCTTGCCTTTAACTGGTATAGTTCTTCAATGTTTGTTTTCTTTCCTTATGAGGCAATGAAGATGTAAGTTACTATGAGTATGTGAGTGTGAGTCATTTGAGCCTGTGTAGGTTGGTGAGGCTCCTGTGAGTGTGTGAGCACCGTACTTGGGATTGTCTTGCAAATGACTCACATGAATATGGAAAAGGGTCGAGGCTTCGTGTATTGGTCAACTCTCACTCTCACTCACTCTCTCTCTTCTGTCTCTCTCTCTCTCTCTCTCTCTCTCTCTCTCTCTCTCTCTCTCTCTCTCTCTCTCTCTCTCTCTCTCTCTCTCTCTCTCTCTCTCTCTCTCTCTCTTTGAATATAAAAGCGATAGAGACTAATATTATATATATATATATATATATATATATATATATATATATATATATATATATATATATATATATATATATATATATATATATATATATATATATACATATCTGTCTCATTGTACTAAGAAAACACATATTAATGTAAACTTTGATAATTGAAGCGTGTGGCAGTATACTCACGAGCACTGTGGGTAGACCTTGGGGGATACCTTGGGGTATATTGGAGGGATACCAGGGGGGTATACCTTGGGAGGATACCCAATCCTTACCTGTAGAGAAAGAGAGCGATAAGGGTCAGAAACAGGCCATTATTATAATTCATTTCTTAAATTGTGGAATATTATCCACTGTTATATTATAAAATATGGTTAATATAGGAACGTGGGAGCAACACTCACCCTACACCAGCTCCTCCAGACAGACAGACAGACTTCACCAATGGAGGATGAACTCTACTACACACACAGCTAAGCTGTTACCTTTTGTATAATATTTACATTTAAATAATGTATTTTCTTAGTAAATTGGTGCCTGTTTTGAATCTTTGAGAGGCTTTTTTTAGACATGAATCACTCATTAGTGATAGTATGATACAATTGGGTTTTAACTGAAATTATAAACAAGTGATACAGGACAACTTTCCTTAAGATTATTTATCTGAGAACACTGTCAAAAGAATAAAGGAGAGAGAGAGAGAGAGAGAGAGAGAGAGAGAGAGAGAGAGAGAGAGAGAGAGAGAGAGAAAAGGAGAAAGTGTGAGAAAAAAGATGTTGAAGCATAAAAATCATTAAAATGCCTAGATAACATGACAGTTAAATGTCAATATTAATTCCCCAGTTTAAACCATCAGACGTGTTCAGACACCGACACAACAAGCACTCAGTCAACAATCTGAGCCCCAAACCAGTTTTCTATTAGATCTTAAACCATAGCATAAACTAAATTAATAATATCAAAATTACTAGAAAACAAATGTTAACAAAACTCCCTCTCCATCCACCTAACAACATTAACAATAAATATATGCCATAAGCATCCCAGGTTTAACATTTCGTTAATTAACATTGTCTTCTAACCACCAGCTTCACATGGCTCCAAAACTGATAACTAGCTAATGACAACGTCCTTTGAACTTTAATTACCATGCATGTGAGCGCCTGGTTATAACAGGTATGATTAACAGATCAGTTATTATTATGTCAATATCCACACTCTAATTAGGTGATTGGCCAAGCACATGGGATGGATATTTACGATCACATTTTCCTGCTTCTGTTTGATGGCGTCTGCTTGAACGAGTCCCTTTGTAACTGATTGTTTTGCTCCAAGACTTATACCTCAAGACCACAAAGAGGCAGGTGGTCCATGCCCCGAATTTACAGTATTTCGCTTTCACTGTAAATTTTCTTTGGTTCATAGTTGTAAATATAAAAACAGTTTTGGGGGAACCGGTCGGCCGAGCGGACAGCACACTGGGCTTGTGATCCTGTGGTCCCGGGTTCGATCCCGGGCGCCGGCGAGAAACAATGGGCAGAGTTTCTTTCACCCTATGCCCCTGTTACCTAGCAGTAAAATAGGTACCTGGGTGTTAGTCAGCTGCCACGGGCTGCTTCCTGGTGGTGGAGGCCTGGTCGAGGACCGGGCCGCGGGGACACTAAAAGCCCCGAAATCATTTCAAGATAACCTCAAGATAACCAAGGGGTACCGTGAACCACCACCAATACCACTATTTCCCGTCGACCAAAACACTGTCTCTCAGTCAACCAGAATCTCGCCATAAAAAAAGGAATGGAAATTCTGCCCCAAAATGTGAAATGGTAGAGGATGTTGCTCATGTTTTCATTAGCAAGCACACAGTGGTGATGGTGTGACTCTGGAGGCTTCCTTCCCTCACTTTATCTCTACTTTCCTCCCTCCTGTCCCTTCCTACCTCCTTCCGTCCCTTCCTGCCTCCCTCCTACCCCCCCCCCCCCCACCTATCCCTAACTCAAACATACATTATATGTAATATATATTGCATTTATGTACACACATGCCTAGGAGCCTAGCTGGAGCCTGCCACCACGTTTGGGTAAACACACACACACACACACACACATACACACATAGGGGGGGGCCTCGTAGGGGCCTCGTAGCCTGGTGGATAGCGCGCAGGATTCGTAATTCTGTGGCGCGGGTTCGATTCCCGCACGAGGCAGAAACAAATGGGCAAAGTTTCTTTCACCCTAAGTGCCCCTGCCCCACACACACACACACACACACATGGGGTCGCCGGCAATGTCTATGTGTTTGACTCATTCCTCTCTTCCCCACTTCCTCTCACAACATGCCATATTAACTATAGCTGAACAACTGCCGAAAAACTCCGCACAAAATCCTTCAAACTTGTATGCAAGCCACAAAGGGGGGTCGCAAAGGGAGCCAACATTTCTTTAAGAGGGAATGCAAAGTGGCCGACTATGACCCCGTCTATGACAATCCCCTACGTCCCATCAGACACCCTGCAAAGTTGGGTGGGGCTATCCTCTACTGGTATTTAGTAGTCTCTTTATATGGCCTACATTAATACACTCGAATTATACACAGATGAAGAGAAGAAACGCTGAAGAGACTTATAACATTAACTTATTTATATCTGAAGTACCTTCGTTCCTCTTTTCCTTACTTTAAACTTTCCTTCTCTATGTAGACAAATCCATTCAAAATCTTGCACAATGGTATCATGCTTATCCTGTTCCATGTCTCGATAGTGGTGAGGTCCAGTTCCTTAAGTCTTTCTTCACAATTCCTAAGTTCAGGAACGAGCCTTGCTGCATATCGCTGGACCATTTCTAGTTTTGTTTTGAGTATTTTTTTTGGTTGGGGTTCCAGGGTGGTGCAGCATACTCAGGAAGCATACATTGTTGCACATAGCTTCTTTCTACAAGATCCTCAACATCATTCTAAGCTGTTACCCTTATTCTGACGTGTGTGTGTGTACTCACCTAGTTGTGCTTGCGGGGGTTGAGCTCTGGCTCTTTGGTCCCGCCTCTCAACCGTCAATCAACTGGTGTACAGGTTCCTGAGCCTATTGGGCTCTATCATATCTACACTTGAAACTGTGTATGGAGTCAGCCTCCACCACATCACTTCCTAATGCATTCCATTTGTCAACCACTCTGACACTAAAAAAGTTCTTTCTAATATCTCTGTGGCTCATTTGGGCACTCAGTTTCCACCTGTGTCCCCTTGTGCGTGTTCCCCTTGTGTTAAATAGACTGTCTTTATCTACCCTATCAATCCCCTTCAGAATCTTGAATGTGGTGATCATGTCCCCCCTAACTCTTCTGTCTTCCAGCGAAGTGAGGTTTAATTCCCGTAGTCTCTCCTCGTAGCTCATACCTCTCAGCTCGGGTACTAGTCTGGTGGCAAACCTTTGAACCTTTTCCAGTTTAGTCTTATCCTTGACTAGATATGGACTCCATGCTGGGGCTGCATACTCCAGGATTGGCCTGACATATGTGGTATACAAAGTTCTGAATGAACGTGTGTGTGAATGAATGAATGTGTGTGTGTGTGTGTGTGTGTGTGTGTGTGTGTGTGTGTGTGTGTGTGTGTGTGTGTGTGTGTGTGTGTGTGTGTGTGTCAAAGAGTGCTTGTGTTACCGAGTGCATATATGCGATTGCGTGTGTATGGGTGGATGCGTGGGAGTGGATATATTAGTGAGTGTTCAATTGTATATTTATAACTCAATTTGCAGAGTTTCATCCGAATTTGCATATATATTTATTCATTAATTCGCTTGACGATATGCATATTTATACGAGTTTCCCCTGTGTCTGAGTTATCATATTTTGACCACCATTCCCGTTTTTTATTTTACAACTAGTTAATTACCTTTATGGGTTAAAAAAACAGTCAACGCTTTTTGAAATCTGAACACAGATATATTTTTTAAGTCTATATGGCAAAAATAATGAATGACTCATTGTAAATAAACAGTTGGTGTAATGTTGCAAATGTATGATGTTATGTTGCTCTGAAACATCACAATTGTCCATTAGCTTCATCACTATCATTGTCATTATCGTCCAAATGCTTAACACTATTTCCAAAATTGTTATCACCATTTTCGAAACCGTCGACATAACTATCACTGTAATCTGTATCGTCACCATCATAGAAATCACCATTACTGTGATCACCATCGGTATGGTCATCACTACAACTACTTTCACTATCATGGTCACCCTCACAGATATCCTCACTATCAATCAGCTTATATCAGTCTACTGCGTTACACAAACCTCCCAACTCTGCTTGCACAATATCTTTGAATCCTTCAATGATACAGTGCACTATATTACAGATGTCGGGGACAGGAAGGCTGAGTATATATATATATACTTTAGGGTTGTATCGAGGTCCCCTCAAGGTTGAACCACTAACCTTTACCATCATGTAACACAACAACAGTTACCCAAGTCCCGAGTACCTATTTACTGCTAGGTGGACAGAGGCATTAGGTAAAAGGAAACGTGCCCAACCATTTCCGTACTGCCAGAGGATAGAACCCGGGATCCCAGAGTGTGAGTCCAGAACCCAGACAGTCTTTCCTACCCAGTAAAGGCGCAGGATAAAAATTAACAAAGCCTGAAATGGAGTGGTTGAGATCTGGCAGCAAGTATAGTGACTTCAAGGACACCAACAGCCTTATTGATCAAATTATTGTCAGAAAAGATTGGCTCCTGGCCGGGCTACGGGAATATATCGCTTGAAATTAGCTACAGGTAGAGGACTATGATCGTGGCATTGCAGGTTAGTGCTGTACAAGTTCAAGTCTGTGCATTGAGACAAGAAAGAAATACATCTCAAAGGGACAGAGTAGCTTAGGCTATTTCTACTGTAATTGTCAAACTAAAGACACCGATGCGGGTGGCCACCTTCTGAACTAGAGCAAGTCTTACTAGGTTAATTAATCCTCTTCGTCTTAAACGCTAAAACATTTATGAGTCTTACAAGCAAGACTCATCTTCTTAACGTAAAAACACACACACCCCTGATTTGTCACCATATTTTACTTATTAAAAAACATAGTATAGTCACTACACATAACTATTTCATCCCTTCAGGTATACAGCGACCTCGAACCATATCTGGAAGGTTTGGAAAACTTAACCGAGCACTTCCAAAGCACCAACCCGCCAAACACACACCGAAACTACGACGTTGGTACAACGTTCGAACAAGTTTTAACACTTCTTAACCAGTTGTAACAACCAATATAGTAAGTTGTAACAACGTTCTAATACGTCATAAACACGTCAAGCCAAGATGTAACAACTTTATTACAAGTTGTAACAAGCGGAAAATAGAGACAGTTTCGGTTTGTGTTTCCAGGGAAGTGCTTGGTACTTCCAAACTAACCGAGCACTTCATTGTTATTAACGATCGCGGACTAGCGCAAAAAGGTTCATAAAGATAACAGCTGTCTTAGAACAAATCCACAAGAGCTGTGACAAGGATTCGAACCTGCGTCCGTCTGTGTTAGCCAAAAGGCGACCACCCCGATACGTTCCCTTACCTAGGTAAAGGAAGGTAAGGTATAGCTTGCCCATCACGCTGAGTTTGATGTTCAGTAGTATGGGATCTTAGCTACCTCTGTCTTCCTCCGCTCACGATGCCTTAAAGCAAGCACTTGTAGCTACAAACAAGTTACAGCTCAAGAAGGTTACAGAAGGTAACCTTTAGATAAGTCTGATTAAGCTTCAAATTATTATTGATCTTAAGTATCTACTTAAGTATCTAGTTAATTGATCTTAAGTATCTACTTAAGTATCTAGTTAATTGATCTTAAGTACCCATAATTTTATTACAACATGCTTGAAATAGAAATTAATTACATAATTAAAAACACATAAAAACAACAAAAAACTAAATTATAATATTAGGTTAAAATGTGCCTCTGGGCTTTAAAAAAAAAACGGAATTTTTATTCCCATGTTCTATGCGAGGCATTTAATTCATTTTATCGTGACATTCCAGTTTTCAGCATCAGTAATAATATTTTGGGCCTGTCACCTGCTCATGTCGGCACTACTCACACACAAAAGTAATTTAATGATTATATTTTCAGCTTTATTTTATTAGTAATTCAAATTTTGTAAGAACTATGAATAAAGAATACATGGTCAACTCTGCCACTAACCAGGAGCCAGAGCCACGAAGCAGTTACGCAGGTACTTACGAACGTGAACATCTTTCCTCAATCTTTGATGGCTTTGGTTACATTTATTAAACAGTTTACAAGCCTGAAAACTTGCCAATCAACTGTTGTTATTGTTATAAACAGCCTCCTGGTGCTTCCGAGCTCATTAACTGTTTAATAATTGTAAACAAAGCCGCCAAACATTGAGAAAAGATGTATAGGTTCGTAAGTGTTTGCGTAACTGCTTCGTGAATCTGGGCCCCTGGAAGAAGATCAGGCATGAAACTGTACACAGAAAGACCAAAAAGATATTGGAAGAAATCTATTATAAAATATTTTTCTTAAATCGATGCTTCAGAGATGTATATACAGAGAGGTCTCATTCACCTGGGTTGTAGGAGCCTCGAACCGGGGCCCCAAAGCGTGCGAGGCCCAAGCACTATCGACGTTCACAGAGAGGTGTATACCCCACTTCTCCTTGTATGTATACTGAGTTTACTTTAGTCCTGAACTAAAGGGCTTAAGTATACTTGCTTGTTGGTCAGTATAAGTTATTGTGGAGGCCTTAGTAACCCTTGCGCGGATGATAGGCTTATCGATCAATGGAAAGGTCTTTGGAAAAATCTTTTTTTATATCCATAGAAAAAGCAACATTATAAAAACTACACAGCAACATTGCATCTTAATGCACAGGTCTACCACACCTTGCAACTCGGCATCAGACGAGAGAGAGAGAGAGAGAGAGAGAGAGAGAGAGAGAGAGAGAGAGAGAGAGAGAGAGAGAGAGAGAGAGAGAGAGAGAGAGAGAGAGAGAGAGAGAGTGTGCATGTGTTACTTCATCTGTTTGGTGCTGGGAATACAGAGGTAGAAGCATCTTCTGGGTTGAGATGCAGCTCCTAGCCCCGCCTTCCGGGCTTGCTTACTTTAAGGTAATAATTCGGTTTACACATTTTTCTTACTATCTTATCTTGAGGTTATCTTGAGATGATTTCGGGGCTTTTTAGTGTCCCCGCGGCCCGGTCCTCGACCAGGCCTCCACCCCCAGGAAGCAGCCCGTGACAGCTGACTAACACCCAGGTACCTATTTCACTGCTAGGTAACAGGGGCATAGGGTGAAAGAAACTCTGCCCATTGTTTCTCGCCGGCGCCTGGGATCGACCCAGGACCACAGGATCACAAGTCCAGCGTGCTGTCCGCTCGGCCGACCGGCTCCCATACTAGATCTGCATTAAAAAATTTGTGTGTGTGTGTGTGTGTGTGTGTGTGTGTGTGTGTGTGTGTGTGTGTGTGTGTGTGTGTGTGTGTGTGTGTGTGTGTGTAAATGTGAGAAGTTAAATCACGACATATTATCAGCGATTAATCTTTTCCAACAGCGAGCCAGCAGCAGTTGCAGTGTTGTGTAAACTGTGTATTTTAGCAAGGCGATAGGCAACATTTATCACCTATGTGACAGCAACTTTAATCTGGCGTATTTCTTAGTGTTTCGCTAAGGGCGGCGTCAGCCCAGACGATGCGGGTGCTTCCTCACTAGTTAATGTAATTGTTTACATAATACCTTGATTTCTGCATAATATTTTTTCACTTGAAATTGCAGATACTTTTGTTATATATCAATTGGTTAACGTTAGAGGGGTTACAAGGTACCAGAACTATTCCTTGGTGTCTAGTAATTACGGATCGTAACTAATTACGATCCGTTTAATTCTCCCTCATCACCCTCCAACGATCTCAGAGCCTTTCAAAACTCCCTTCAACGCTCACGCAGCACACTGCACCGTCTCCAACACCACCACCTCAGAGACTCAGACAGCACATCGCACAGTATGACGTCTCCATCACCCTGAACGTCCCCAACACAGCACTACCTCATAGATCCCACCTACACACCGCGCCGTCTGACACTCCCTCACTACCTCCAACACCCACAAAAGTCAGGTGTAATTCAACACACGTGCAACACTCCTCACAACTCACATTCTCCTCCATCACACAAGTTCCTCTCTCGACATTTCCATCTTCCTCCTGCTATTCAGCGTTCAGGATTCCGATGTCTCATTCTCCCTGACGAAAAACTAGCATATCTTTATCTCTCCCAAATGTGGCTCACAATGACCATATCTCCAAGCCAAACTTTTACTTCGTTATCGAAGGCTGGGGGTTTGTAGATCACGTCATTTTTCCCGCCAAATGCACCAGCTGCTTTTTTTCGCGGGAAACTGAAGTGAATCGTAAGAAAAAAGTCGGCTATATTTACCCTCCGGAAGTGGACTCGTGACTGGAATATTCTCAGCAGTCTCCCATTTACTCATTCCCCAAGTCTTCCCTAAACTGACATTTAGGGGGAGACTTACTCATTTACTCTCACTGTAGCATTACATGAACATGCCCTCTCCCTCCTCTTGGATCCCAGCGGAGGCATGACAAGCGGTGACCAATGAATAACACGTTAGCGACCGCGTGTAGCTGTGACGCTAAGTGCGGAGGGCCCTGATCCGTCTGTATTATAAACTGCCACACCACACTCCACATTACGGGTTATTCGTGCCCGTGCCACCTCTTGGGTGGCTTAATCTTCATCAAGGAAGGTGCACGCTATGGTGCCCAGAAGTGATTTGATGTGTATTCCCCTATTGAAGGTCTGTTTAGGTCTTCCATAGCTACGTGTTGGTCTGAATATACATTATACATGTATACATATACGTTTCAATAACCTGCAAGTGTGTCCTCATAATCAAAATATTGTAAATGAATGTAAAATATGGGTTTTTGTGTAAATTGTTGCGCATAATGTACACGGGTTCCCTCTCCCCATTTACACTCGCCTGGTGACCCTGGATATTAGTTAATGAACCTAGAAACACACACACTCAACTCATTAGCTCGTTAGATAACTTTAAGTATATATATATGATGTCTAAGATCATGTGTAATGTGTGATCATAATGTGTAAGATCACTGGATCATCATACAACTTCAGATATATATACACACACACACATATATACATAAGTATATGTGTGCATATATACAATACATATATATATATATATGTGTAAGTATATATAGATTTTACTAATATATATGTAAGATCGATGCAGAACATTTGCCAGACATTCACTCATAAGTGCGTGTGAGTGATCGATGAGTTGAACAAGTGCGTAGCAAGATGGGAAGGAGTAGAAGTAGAGAAAAGATGACTCACCCTGTGAATGAGAGCCCCTCACACAGTCTGATGGATCACCCTGTGAATGAGAGGCCCCCCCCCTCACGCTGATGGATCCATTGACAAATACCAGCCGACAACACATCCTTCTTGATAAATGGTTCTTGCACCACCTTTGCTACCAGTGCTTATACATACATATATATATGTATATATATATATATATATATATATATATATATATATGTCGTACCTAGTAGCCAGAACTCACTTCTCAGCCTACTATTCAAGGCCCGATTTGCCTAATAAGCCAAGTTTTCCTGAATTAATATATTTACTATAATTTTTTTCTTATGAAATGATAAAGCAACCCTTTTCTCTATGTATGAGGTCAATTTTTTTTTATTAGAGTTAAAATTAACGTAGATATATGACCGAACCTAACCAACCCTACCTAACCTAACCTAACCTATATTTATAGGTAAGGTTAGGTTAGGTAGCCAAAAAAGCTAGGTTAGGTTAGGTTAGGTAGGTTAGGTAGACGAAAAAACATTAATTCATGAAAACTTGGCTTATTAGGCAAATCGGGCCTTGAATAGTAGGCTGAGAAGTGAGTTCTGGCTATTAGGTACGACATATATATATATATATATATATATATATATATATATATATATATATATAAATAATATATATATATATATATATATATATATGTATGTAGTGTGTGGTAAAGGACTATGCATCTTTAAAATACAGAAATAAAACACTGAATATTTTAGTCTCTAAACTGAGAGGGCTTCAGTTAGGAGACTGAAATATTCAGTTTTTCATTTTTTTTTTCTTTATCGAATCTGTGGGTTTTTATCACATTCACAAGTACGTCATTGCACTTTTGATCCGAAGGATATATCTATATATATATGAGCACACACACACACACACACACACACACACACACACACACACACACACACACACACACGCACGCACACACACACACACACACCTTCCCCCTATTTTCCTTTTACTCCAGGTCTCCCACTATCCCCCACCTCCCTATCCTCCCCACTTCCCCCCCAATCTGGCCTCCATCCTCGAACAGACATTTCCATTTATAAATACACTACGGGTGGGGGGGGGAAATACTCGGCTACATCCCGTCTCTCTCTCTCTCCCTTCCTCACTCTCCCTCCCTCCCTCTCTTTCTCTCTTTCTCTCTCTCTCTCTCTCTCTCTCTCTCTCTCTCTCTCTCTCTCTCTCTCTCCCTTTCCCCACTCCCCCTCTCTTCCATCCTAGACCTGACCTTCGTGAGGACTTGATCTATCTTTGTCGAAACCGTCTTGCAATAAACCTTGCAATACTGCACACATCGAAGTACATCAACTGTTTGACCATCAACAATTGCCCTTCTCATTAACAACTCCGACTACAGAGACCGCATAAATCTAACATATATCATGGTAAACTGCTTATACAGTCTTACTGTTACGGAGAGTGAAGGTATTCCTTGCAGGCACTCAGGCGATGTGTAATTAATATGAACATACAGCATTTTAATTGTTCATCACTGCTCAATAATGGTTGATATATGAGAGGCAATTATACCATGAGGCATTTTGTTCAATAAAGCGCTTTTCCATCAAGCTGCATGTCAAAGGGAATTTCTACGAACAAATGGGTGCTGCAATATTAAATTTGGACATGACAGAATGATTTCTCTCCCTCTGTCTGATGTGACTCTCTCTCTATTTCTCTCTCTCTCTTCCTTTCTCTTTGTTTCTCTCTCTCTCTCTCTCCTCGACCCATCCTAAATCCTTATCGTGATCCCTTCCAAATGCTATATAGTTGTAATGGTTTGGTGCTTTCTCCTGATAATTCATTTTTCTCTCTCTCTCTCTCTCTCTCTCTCTCTCTCTCTCTCTCTCTCTCTCTCTCTCTCTCTCTCTCTCTCTCTCTCTCTCTCCTTTCTCTCTCTCTATTTTTAAACTAAGACTAGGGTTCATTAATGCTGTCAATTGAGGTACCTAGTGAAACTGCAAGCAAGAGCTGTTATCCTACCTCATCTCATCTAAGCCTGCTCCTAGAGACTTATTTACTTCATGAGATTATTTGTATTAATCATAGGGAACCTAAGTAACAACCATATAAGGACCAGGATGAGCCAGTAGCCAGCTGTGTGCCAGAGCCTTCATGTGATCGGATGACCTGATCTCCCGTGTATCAACCTGTTGAACAAACAGGTTCCAGATGCGAGTCAGCCTAGGAATGACTGCTCCCTGATGGAGTGATGTTCATGAGAAAAGCAGTTCCAGCATGAAACTGTTGATGGCAAAGAGCCTTGTGTCATGGTTGCCAACTACACTACAGAGTGTCCACGGTGTTGGGCCAGGTCCGGAACATTGATAATGTTGGCCTTGTACATAACAGTAAGTCCACCAACATCACGACGGTGTTGGAGGCTCTGATGTTCAAACTATTACCACCAGACCTGGTCAAGACTAGAGATAAGCCTTATTGCACTGTTCTAAACTTTGTTCAAAATTCTGATGAATGATGGAGTGCAGGCAACCTTAGGAGAGGGGTGCATACTCAAGACGGGAGCGATGATTGATAAAGATTAAGCCACCCAAAAGGTGGCACGGGCATGAATAGCCCGTAAGTGGTGGCCCTTTTGAGCAATTACCAGTATCAAGAGCTGATACTGGAGATCTGTGGAGGTGCGACTGCACCCTGCGTGACGGGAGATGTCTCCAGTGGACGGGAGCGAAATTATGCTTCATATAAGGTTCTGCACACACTGCTTTCAAGAAGGTAAGATGCGCCGTACGGCTATAAGTTTCCTAGCTGCCTTGTGGGACATTACGGGGTCACCATAGCCCGTGCTGCGTGGAACTGTTTGTTCTGAGTAGCTGAATCTAAAACAACAACAACACTATGGGACAATGAAGAGGCACGTGGCTCTTCATTGTCACTGAAGAGTCAAACTTCTAAACTCTAGGTTATTGTCAGCCATTTGCAAGTCTGTCTGAATTGCAGTATGCGGTCTAGTTATCATCACCGCCAGTGTCTTCTCAGCCGCGAATGTGACCTGCTATCTCCTGCCCCAGGTAGAACTCCACAAAAGTTGGTGATTAATGATTTTTGTAGCAGTTTCCATATCTTCCTTTCCATATGTAATGGTTAGAGTACAGTCTTCAGCATAGGCTTGAGCTTCGTGAACGATGTGAAGTAGATCACTGAAATAGACATTCCACAGCTGAGGGCCACATTCCACAGATATATTTATATATATATATATATATATATATATATATATATATATATATATATATATATATATGTGTGTGTGTGTGTGTGTGTGTGTGTGTGTGTGTGTGTGTGTGTGTGTGTGTGTATTATATAAAGGGGCAAAGGGGCATCCTACCATAATATAGTAAATATTCTCAAGAGATAAAGAAGCAGAAGCATAATAGTTGCTCTGCAGACCTGAGACACAGCCAGAGAGACGGAGAGACAGAGAGAAACAAAAGGACGGTGAGATGTTTACAGACAGAGACAGGAGCCGCGTCGGTGGCCCGAAGACAAAAATAGCCAGCCAGAGGAAATATTTGTTGAGCAATAACATGGTGACTAAGGCAATTACAGTTTTCCTTCCCTCTCGCCCTTGGTCAGATCCTTGATATCAAAAGCCTTTCAAGTTTAGCTTGTTTTTACCATTCCAGATGAAATAATGTGAATCCTAGGCTTCCCCCACTACAAGGTTTAAATTAAACCAACGAATACAGTGATGCCAATATCTTTTACCCCTTTTTTCATGAGTATAAACGTACATTATAACTTTTCCCATTTAGACGCTAATCACTTCGCCAACTAATAACTCAACGAGCACTGTGATGTGCGTAACAAGTGGGAAGAGTGCCGAGAACCGTCGCAAGCAAAACTGACCATTGAAGCCACCGTATATAACATCGGAATTACCAAGCGACAAACACCGATTTCCACATGCACGTGGATTAAATCTGACCAGGTATTCCCCCATGGGCAGAACTGTATACCACACCACACGGAGTAGATGAGGCTAATAAACAGAAGAGCGTCGGGTCAGTGGACCAGAGTTCTACATCTGCGCCGTTCGATGCCTCTAATGGCGTCCTCGATCCGCCAGCTGACTCTATTTATCGGAATTGTATTTGCTTCCAAATAACTAGTAAAGCGTATTATATATATATATATATATATATATATATATATATATATATATATATATATATATATATATATATATATATATATATATATATATATATATAGAAATCCTAGGATTTACTAGAAATCCTAGTAAACAACACAGAAATCATAGATAGATACAGCGATAGCAGGCGGCTTGACGTTTGCGAGGCACTACACATCAAGAAGTCAACACCAGCAATCAACAGCCAATTAATGCACAACTATATTCTACCCTCCTCAAGACTCCGCTCCAATATAGAAGCATCAAGAAATATGGACCAATAGGCTTTCTACAATCACTTCTATTCAATACCCATTGTTTCGTGTTCTGTCTTGTGTTGATGAAATTAATACCCTATTAATGCCACCTTTTGTTCTGTCTTGTGTTGATGAAATTAATACCCTATTAATGCCACCTCACCCCATCCACCTCTCTCAAATGTAGATATAAAATCGGAGATGCGTAAGTTCTATTCAGTTGTGTATTTATAAACTAAAGTCTTTGAAAATGTAATAAGTTTTAGGAAACGCGCTCGTGTCGCGTCAGACTAGAAATAAAAATGAATTTTGGAGAATTGATTTTTGATTTACCTCCAACAGTGAAAAGAAATGTACGAAAGATTGAGAAAATTCGTGTTAGAATTATTAATCTTACTTTTTCGGTCATATTTAATAATATATATATATATATATATATATATATATATATATATATATATATATATATATATATATATATATATATATATATATATATGTCGTACCTAGTAGGCAGAACGCACTTCTCGGCCTACTATGCAAGGCCCGATTTGCCAAATAAGCCAAGTTTTTCTAAATTAATATATTTTCTCTAATTTTTTTCTTATGAAATGATAAAGCTACCCATTTCATTATGTATGAGGTAAATTTTTTTTAATTGCAGTTAAAATTAACGTAGATATATGACCGAACCTAACCAACCCTACCTAACCTAACCTAACCTATCTTTGTACGTTAGGTTAGGTTAGGTAGCCGAAAAAGTTAGGTTAGGTTAGGTTAGGTAGTCGAAAAAACATTCATGAAAACTTGGCTTATTAGGCAAATCGGGCCTTGCATAGTAGGCTGAGAAGTGCGTTCTGGCTACTAGGTACGACATATATATATATATATATATATATATATATATATATATATATATATATATATATATATATATATATATATATATATATACACACACATTTACTTTTAATCGTCAAAAAGGAACAAAATTATAAATTCAGGTGGTCATAATCCTTCCACTGACCAGAGATGAAGTCTGAATTGCAATGTGTCCGTGAAATCTATATATATATCATTTACCCCCGGGATGAATTTCTGTAGAATTAGAAAATTGTGGGCAGCACTTAATAAATACACACAGACACACACACACACAGACACACACACACACACACACACACACACACACACACACACACACACACACAGACGTTAGAAAGAATTTTTTCAGTGTCAGAGTAGTTAATAAATGGAATGCACTAGGAAGTGATGTGGTGGAGGCTGACTCCATACACAGTTTCAAATGTAGATATGATAGAGCCCAGTAGGCTCAGGAATCTGTACACCAGTTGATTGACAGTTGAGAGCCGGGCCCAAAGAGCCAAAGCTCAACCCCCGCAAGCACAATTAGGTGAGTACAATTAGGCGAGTACACACACACACACACACACACAGGCTATAAAAAACGACGGCAAAGTTCATCCAAGCCAAAAGGCATTTTTTTAAGTTACAACTCGACTCTACGGAAATTCAAAAGCTATTAAATTAATCTTAAAAGGTCTGTGCCTTAAGCTTGAAAATGAGAGCGGTAAATTTTGAATTATTATCCACTGGAGAGAGAGAGAGAGAGAGAGAGAGAGAGAGAGAGAGAGAGAGAGAGAGAGAGAGAGAGAGAGAGAGAGAGAGAGAGAGACAGAGAGAGAGAGAGAGAGAGAGAGAGAGAGAGAGAGAGAGAGAGAGAGAGAGAGAGAGAGAGAGAGAGAGAGAGAGAGAGAGAGAGACTCATTATTGCGAGAATCACCAATACTAAGGGAGCTGGGTGGTAGTAAATCTATAATCAGTTTAGCCATTACAATAGCAGCCTATCCCACCGTAATTCTCTTATCCCATTGGTTTTCAATTAGGCTCTCATCCATCTTAACCCCCCCCCCCAAAAAAAAAAAAAAAAAAAACTCCCTACAGTTTAGGCTAACTAGGTTGTGTTTACCTATGCCAGAGAAGGTCTAGTAAGGGAAATTTATATTGAAAAGTCTTCTGTTTCATGATGTTTTCACATGAACGAAATTTCAGGATAGCGTTGTTTGAAACACCACGGCGGAAGCCAAATTGACACTTGCGGACAATGGCAGAGGCGCGAGTGGTGGTTTGGGCACAAGAGAGCTGAGGCGTGATGTATTCGAATTGTTGAGATTTAACTACGGCTCTAACATTTCTGGAATATTATTTATATATGCAATACACAATAAAGTGTACACCGTAAAAAAGAGGGGTGGTAGAAGCGAACACTCATACGTATTCAGAGTTAAATGGCAAGTTTTTCTCTGAATGCTGTGTTCCCTTGTCTGAGGCTGTGGGTCCCTATAATTGCACCACAGGTGGTACCCCCCTATATATATATATATATATATATATATATATATATATATATATATATATATATATATATATATATATATATATATATATATAATGTCAACAAACAATATTAAATAAGATTGTGATTGAATACATTTGAAGAAATTTGTATGAAATATATATTAAGACAAATACGTTGAGGCAGACAGGAGCGTGAGCCGTAAATCAGACACTCTTGCTACACACACACACCTGCAACACACACACACACCTGCTACACATGTGTCTCAGAGATTGACGTGAACATTCCTGCCGAGGGGAATACCAACGTCGTGCCAGATTTATGTGTGTATTTACTATTTGCATTTACAATGAATCGAGTTGTTAGCTCTTGGACCCCGCCTTTCTCGCTTGTCTTATGTACGGACTCTCGACTAATTTCTTCCTGTATGATATCGACTACATACCTCTCTCTCTCTCTCTCTCTCTCTCTCTCTCTCTCTCTCTCTCTCTCTCTCTCTCTCTCTCTCTCTCTCTCTCTCTCTCATATCCACATACATCCCCCTGGATGCAGCTCGTAGCAGCTGACTAACGTCTAGTATCTAATTACTATTAGGTGAAGAGAGGCATCAGGTGAAACAAACTCTGCTCATTTGTTTTTAATTTGACTGGGAATCGAACCAGGGGTCTTTAGGACTACGACCCCTGAGTACTGACCGCTCGACTGCTTGGCCTGAAGTCGAACCCAGGTCCTTGGATTGCGAATCCCGAGCGTTGTCCACTCGGTCGGAAGGACCTGTGTGTATGTGTGTGTATATAACAGCACTTCATCTCTTACCCGACAGATGCGCATATATTTAAAAATAAAAAAAAACTTTGCATATACATGTATAGTTCTGTAAAAATACATGTATACAGACCTTACGTAACAGCTCGGGACTTTAGCAATTTCACGCACAATATATAGGACCAATATAACAAACTTGTTTTTTAGCCCACTCAGCTCATGACACCAATTGGGGCATTTTTTTTTGCAATTTTCCGAACGAGAAATTTGCAGCAAAATATACTTTCCCATTACAGAAAAAGCTGTGAATTGGTTCGTTAATCCTGAACGCTCGTTAAACAGGCGATTTAAACCATGGATATATATATTTGTTGATTAATAAAATAAAAACGAGTCGGTTCGTTAAGGAATGGGAGGATTTAACGGAATACTAAACACATTTAGCTATGTTTTATCGCTTTATATAAGATTTAACGAAATGCAAACGTAGTGAATTCTCGTGTTTTCTGGAATGTTGTCTTTGTTTGGTATATTATTGCATCGTACATCTTCCAAGTATTTTTAAGACGATAAAATCTTATGTTTTTTGATGAAATGTATATTTTGAATACGGTTTCAATGTGACTCTTAAAAAATGAGATATACATTGATGTTCTCTTCAGCATGCATGGCCTGGTTGGAGACGAGAGAGAGAGAGAGAGAGAGAGAGAGAGAGAGAGAGAGAGAGGGAGAGAGAGAGAGAGAGAGAGAGAGCTGAGAGAAACAGGTGGACACACAGACAGACACAGAGACTGACAGATCTGGGATACCTCGATATCCCACCCGGTATGAATGTGTACTAACTTATTTGTGCCTGCAGGATCGAACTCTAGCTCTTAAAACCCCGCTTTTCTAGCTGTCGGTTGTCTAATGCAATGACTACTGGCCTATTTCTCTATCATACCTGACCATATTAACAGCTGAGATGCACAGTCCACCAATCAACGCAGCAGAAGGCTTCGTGTTAATGATGTCGTACTAGTTGAAACATCCTTTGTAAGTACTTGTCTCTCAACTACTGAGCAGTTGACGAGAAGCTGGATCAACCCCCCCCCCCTTCTTCTCCTCCATCTATTCTCCTCCTCCTCTCCCCTCTTCCCCCCCCCCCCTCGCCCATTGGGTAAGTTTTATAATATATAAGTCTAAGTCGTTAGCAATCCGTGTAATATTTGAGGTCAGAGGCAGATGTGAGTGAGAAGAGTGGTGTAGTATTATCCTGAGTGGTGTAGTATTATCCTGAGTGGTGCAGCATTACCCTGAGTGGTACAGTATTATCCTGAGTGGTGCAGCATTATCCTGAGTGGTGCAGTGTTATCCTGAGTGGTGTAGTATTCTCCTGAGTGGTGCAGCATTATCCTGAGTGGTGCAGTGTTATCCTGAGTGGTGCGGCATTATCCTGAGTGGTGCAGTGTTATCCTGAGTGGTGCAGCATTATCCTGAGTGGTGCAGTGTTATCCTGAGTGGTGCGGCATTATCCTGAGTGGTGCAGTGTTATCCTGAGTGGTGCGGCATTATCCTGAGTGGTGCAGTGTTATCCTGAGTGGTGCGGCATTATCCTGAGTGGTGCGGCATTAACCTGAGTGGTGTGAGCTGGCAGGTACAAGCTTGTGTGTGTGTGTCTCCCACATTATTAACACTGCCCATCTTCTCATTTTACAGTCATCTTCCCTTCTGTCTCAGTGTCGATTTGACATGACTTGATCCACGCGCTCTTCACTGCCCATCACAGGCAGGTGGGACAGTTTCAGGGGGTCAAGGACCATACAGTACACGATACCTGTACCAGTAACATCTGTATCTTCAAGGATATCGGGTTAAACACATATCTAAATAATATTTAACACAAGATATCTATAAGATATTTAGCACAACAAAACCATCACCGTCAATAGCATTACTCTTATTTATGATAGCATTTATGATAGCTACATTGAGAGCACAGAGTTCGGCTTGTCAAGAGCGGTACGAAGCAATGGCTCACTCTTACTCTAATGACTGGCTACAGTGATTAAGAAGTGGTAAGAGTCTAATGCTGTATCTTCACTTTCCAATCTTTCGGTATAATGGCTCTATCGGTTTAGCATTTGATTGATTGATAAAGATTAAGCCACCCAAAAGGTGGCACGGACATGAATAACCCGTAAGTTTAACAGTTCTATCGGTTTCTAAACTCCTGCTATATCGTATCGTACCCAGAAGCG
>NC_091180.1:27556274-27566274 GCF_040958095.1 Procambarus clarkii
GAACTGGCGACAGAACTCACCAAAGTGTTGCCAGAGCGTTTGAGAGATGGCAACTGTGACGATATTCGTCACAGTTGTCACGTGACAATGTTACCTGTGACGGGGATGTTATCTTGAGATGAATTCGAGGCTTTTTAGTGTCCCCGCGGCTCGGTCCTCGACCAGGCCTCCACCCCCAGGAAGCAGCCCGTGACAGCTGACTAACACCCAGCTACCTATTTACTAGGTAACAGGGGCATCAGGGTGAAAGAAACTTTGTCCATTGTTTCTCGCCGGCGCCCGGGATCGAACCCGGGACCACAGGATCACGCGTCCAGTGTTCTGTCCGCTCAGCCGCCGGCTCCCTAACATCTATGAACAAACTATTCACTAAATTTACCGGGCTCGAAACTTACCTAAAAACTAACTATACACGACCAAGACTGAGCAACAGAGGGCGCTCAACTACACACCAGAGCTCCCAGGAATATTTGTAGCTATGTAAAGTAGATGATTTACAGTCAAGAAACAAAAAATAAATACAAATATTTATAAGAAGAGAATTCAGGGACCCAGAATTACACTTATAATGCGTAGAGGAGCAAGTCATACTTACAGTAAGTAACGTTAAGAATTTGCTTTTTAATGGAAGAAATGAGTAAAATTCTTTCAGAATTTTATAATTTTCAAACGTGGCATTGTCCTCTCCACCCCCTACCCCCCCCCTCCTACATTACCATTAATAACACTATAAGAACACTTCAAACATAGTCTTCTCATCAATATTTAATCCACACAGAGGTATACCCCCACAGACTAGTACCAGAACTGAGAGACTTGAGTCACAAGCAAAGTCTAAGGGGAAAAACCATATCAAAGTTTTTTTGCTTTAAAAATATTTAAATTTTGGCGAGATCAGCATGTATAAGTTCCGATATAGCCATAATAATAATAATAATAATAATAATAATAATAATAATAATAATAATAATAATTCAGAATATGGCACTGCGCGATTTTCGTTAGACACATTGGCACAGTGTCACTTGGCCCGCTTTTCTTTGATGTCATTCCTGATTTGCTCATGATGGGCACGTACCCTGCAGCAATTACCGTGAACAAATTGAAAGTTAGCCCAAGTACCTAGCATCAAACCTCAGACCGACCTGCTCAACACCCACTTGCCCTACAACAACAACCACCACCAGAACAACCTTGTTGGAGGTGCCATAATTGACAACTACCCCGTGAGTCGTTCCTAGCTGCTGGTGTGATGCTAGATATATCACAGCACGGGCGGCTCGTCGTGTATATTTGAAGGCAGCATGGCGGAGAGTGTGGCAGGAATATTTACTGTATTCGGTCAGCTATTAGAGTGCACAGAGTCGCGGTCAACTCAGGGTAGCTTATTGGTCTCCGTTATGGATTATGGCTCAAAGATTTTGTCTAGTATGTTCCCGGGAATTTATGGGAAATTGCTCTTTGACATGTACAGTTAGTCAGAGCACCTCGTGTGTGTGTGTGCGTCTCTCTCTCTCTCTCTCTCTCTCTCTCTCTCTCTCTCTCTCTCTCTCTCTCTCTCTCTCTCGCTCTCTCTCTCTCTCTCTCTCTCTCTCTCTCTCTCTCTCTCTCTCTCTCTCGCTCTCTCTCTCTCTCTATTAAAGTAGATGTATATACACACACACACACAAAAAAAAATATACACACACACATACACGCACACAAACTCACGTGTGTGTGCGTGTGGCGAGTACACGCACATAATGTACATACATACACTAAATTACTGTATATATATATATTTCTAATACATTTGTTTTAATAGACAAACATCAGAGACTCACTAAAAGCGTTATATATTATTCAGATCACTTTTTAGAGATTTGGTCATTTTCAACATCAAACTGGACACACGCACCCCCATTCTCCATCTAGTAAGTGCACATGCAAGCCCCTCTTCCCACTCACACACACACACACACACACACACACACACACACACACACACACACACACACACACACACACACACTTCATGAAACAGAGAGAAAGATCTAGGAGTTGATATCACACCAAACCTGTCTCCTGAAGCCCACATAAAAAGAATAACATCTGCAGCGTATGCGAGGCTGGCTAACATCAGAACTGCCTTCAGGAACCTGTGAAGGAATCATTCACAATCTTGTATACCACATAATTGGTAATTGGTAAGACCAATCCTGGAGTATGCGGCCCCAGCATGGAGCCCGTACCTTGTCAAGCACAAGACGAAGCTGGAAAAAGTTCAGAGGTATGCCACTAGACAAGTCCCAGAACAAAGAAGCATGAGTTACGAGGAAAGACTGCGTAAAATGCACCTCACGTCGCTGGAAGACAAAAGAACGCAGGGAGACATAATCACTACCTTCAAAATTCTCAGAGGAATTGACAGGGTATATAAAAATAAACCGTTTTACACGGGCGGTACGCGAACAAGGGGACACAGGTGGAAACTGAGTACCCAAATGAGCCACACGGACGTTAGAAATAACTTTTTCAGTTTCGGAGTAGTTAACAGATGGAATGCATTAGGCAGTGATGTGGTGGAGGCAGACTCCATACACAGTTTCAAATGTAGATATGATAGAGCCCAGTAGGCTCAGGAACCTGTACACCAGTTGACTGACAGTTGAGAGGCGGGATCAAAGAGCCAGAACTCAACCCCCGCAAGCACAACTAGGAGAGTACACACACACGGGCAAGGGTTCAGTACACTGTTCGCCAATACCTAGCATGAATATTTAGCTTATGTACCGTCACTCAGGGTCGCTCGATCACATGTCAAAAGGAAATTGTTTCTATAAATCTTATAGATTCTCATACATGACTTATGTTATATACTGACTTCTAAAATCTCACACTTCCTGACAATACAAGCAAGACCCATTTGATACAGCTGCCTCTATGTATAATACAACCAAACTGAAATACAGCGAGAGGGTATGCCTTGAAAAAAATTAAACAGTATGTTCAATTCAGTTACATATTCAAGATATTTATCAAATTAATAATATAAAATACTACAAATTGTATAGAAATGCAGAAATACATATCATCCTTCTAGACAACTCTTCATACAAGGCACATCAAAACATTAGTGCTGATATTTCAGCGCCATTCATACCCCCATGATGCTATTAAATACAATATAGTTTCAGAACTCTTAAACACAGGAAATACTACACACTATATCACATACAGTATATAAACACCTGCATGAGTACCCTGAAAACATGTGGTGAGGACTACCTGAAGACCCTGAGGACACACACACACACACACACACACACACACACACACACACACACATACAGGACTGAGACAGGGAACCCGGTACGGAGGATACAGCGAGTAATCTATTTTAGTCACTCTGCTTAATGAGTCCTGCTCTCAAAATTAACAGGAGAGGACTAGACACATTACCAGATTAAGCAAATGCACTCTGTCTAGGAAGTGTCCTATAAGAACGAGAGAGAGAGAGAGAGAGAGAGAGAGAGAGAGAGAGAGAGAGAGAGAGAGAGAGAGAGAGAGAGAGAGAGAGAGAGAGAGAGAGAGAGAGAGAGATGAAATTGAAGACGTCAATAATCAAAATGAGCTTATATATCAACTTTAATGCAATATCACACAAAGAATATTTATATGTAATGAATAAGAGGCTGTCGCTATCTTTTTTCATTTATACTATAAGACAGAGAGAGGGAGAAGACATAAGAGACAGAGAGGGAGAGAGATAAAGAGTGGAAACAGACAGACCCGGGCAATATATATATATATATTATATATATATATATATATATATATTATATATATATATATATATTATATATATATATATATATATATATATATATATATATATATATATATATATATATTTATATATATTCAGAAATAAATACGTGTTGCCATCAATATAATTAGCATCACTGCTAAGTGATGTACAACAACAAGAAACAACAGGGTAAGAGTTATAATAACAGCAGCACGCACAGCAAATATAACGGGTCTAGCGACCGTGAATAACAAGGAGCGGGAAGAGGATATATCAAACACACGTTGTAATTTCTAAGGCAAACACAGACACACACAGGTATTCCGAGGTAGTCAACAGAGCTAACATAATCTAGTGGAGTGCCGCCCGCCCTCTCCCACCTCCTCCATCTCGCTGCCCCCAAGACTCGACCCCCGGCATAGTCTTGAAATATTACATGAGCCCCTCCCTGAAACTGTGACTAGAAAATTGGGGGGTATTGGCTTGCTTGGCTTGCTTGGCTTATATCGTGGCTCGGGTGATGATGCTTGGGCTGCTCTCGGTGCGATGTTGCTGTGAGGGGGGGGGGGACTGCTCCTGGTCTGCTTGTGAGGGGGGGGGGATTATTTTTCAGTGCTGGGATGCTCTCAGACGCAGGTTCGAATCCTCGTCACGGCCCTTGTGGATTTGTTTATTATTTTTCAGATTTTTGGGACGTATTTGTAAGGAGGGTTTCTTGGTGAGACGCCTGTCGCCCCTCTTCTGTTGCTCAGTTTACATGTGACTCCATGTTTCTCCAGAGAGAGAGAGAGAGAGAGAGAGAGAGAGAGAGAGAGAGAGAGAGAGAGAGAGAGAGAGAGAGAGAGAGACAGAGAGAGAGAGAGAGAGAGAGAGAGAGAGACAGAGAGAGAGAGAGAGAGAGAGAGAGAGAGAGAGAGAGAGAGAGAGAGAGAGAGAGAGAGAGAGAGAGAGAGAGAGAGAGAGAGAGAGAGAGAGAGAACAGGCAGAAACATCATCAATGAAAACCTAAACTAAAGAAAAAAGGTTTACAGAAACGCGGTCACAAACGACATATAGCAATATCCGATCAGTGAAAGGAAGGAGCAGGAAAAGTGAGGCGAGAAAGAATATATAGTGAAAGATAATTTAACCTTCTACTCTAGGTAAGGTATAGCGAGGTTGGTAAGCTTCTCTTATTGTTATAGATTCAACTACCCGGAATTCAAAGTTCCAAGTAGCACGGGCTATAGTGAGCCCGTTGTTGGTAAGCTTCCCGCTGCATCACAATGGCGTAATGCGACGACGTGAGTTTATCTGAGTGCTGCCTCGTAATATACGTGATGGCGGGAGATGAATCCCAGCATCCCGGTACACAACGGGATGGAGGCTGTGTGCTGGAAGCAGCGGGTTGCCGTAAGATGTTTCTAATACCAGCAAGTGCCACACACAGTTTGATGGATCCTCCGCCCTGGGACCCCCGGGGTGGCTGGCCTCGAGGTCTTGGCCCTGGCATAAACAGTAGTGCCTCAGTACCGTCACGTGACAGACAGACAGATGTGTGTGTGTGTGTGTGACGGAGGGCTGAGGCACTCAAGAGCTTGCTAGAGCACATCTCTCCAATACACAAGAGCTTGCTAGGGCACATCTCTCCATCACTCAAGAGCTTGCTAGGGCACATCTCTCCATCACTCAAGAGCGTGCTAGGGCACATCTCTCCAACACACAAGAGCGTGCTAGAGCACATCTCTCCAACACTCAAGATCTTGCTAGGCCACATCTCTCCAACACTCAAGAGCTTGCTAGAGCACATCTCTCCAACACTCAAGAGCTTGTTAGGGCACATCTCTCCAACACTCAAGAGCTTGTTAGGGCACATCTCTCCAACACACAAGAGCTTGCTAGGGCACATCTCTCCAACACACAAGAGCTTGCTAGGGCACATCTCTCCAACACACAAGAGCTTGCTAGAGCACATCTCTCCAACACACAAGAGCTTGCTAGAGCACATCTCTCCAACACTCAGAGCTTGCTAGGGCACATCTCTCCAACACACAAGAGCTTGCTAGGGCACATCTCTCCAACACACAAGAGCTTGCTAGGGCACATCTCTCCAACACACAAGAGCTTGCTAGAGCACATCTCTCCAACACACAAGAGCTTGCTAGAGCACATCTCTCCAACACTCAGAGCTTGCTAGGGCACATCTCTCCAACACACAAGAGCGTGCTAGAGCACATCTCTCCAACACTCAGAGCTTGCTAGGGCACATCTCTCCAACACACAAGAGCTTGCTAGGGCACATCTCTCCAACACACAAGAGCGTGCTAGAGCACATCTCTCCAACACACAAGAGCGTGCTAGAGCACATCTCTCCAACACACAAGAGCTTGCTAGGGCACATCTCTCCAACACACAAGAGCGTGCTAGAGCACATCTCTCCAACACACAAGAGCGTGCTAGAGCACATCTCTCCAACACACAAGAGCTTGCTAGGGCACATCTCTCCAACACACAAGAGCGTGCTAGAGCACATCTCTCCAACACACAAGAGCTTGCTAGAGCACATCTCTCCAACACTCAGAGCTTGCTAGAGCACATCTCTCCAACACTCAGAGCTTGCTAGAGCACATCTCTCCAACACTCAGAGCTTGCTAGGGCACATCTCTCCAACACACAAGAGCTTGCTAGAGCACATCTCTCCAACACACAAGAGCTTGCTAGAGCACATCTCTCCAACACACAAGAGGATCTAGTGTTATCGTAAACAATAAACCGTAGTCGGCTCACAATCGATTGAACTGAGTTCGATTTTAGGGTAGAGAGATTCGTTTGAGCTAATTTCATTTCACCTCATGCACCTGTTCACCTTGCAACAAATGGTTACCTAAGAGTTGGTTGACTGTTGTCTGTTGCATCATGGAGAAGTTCAGTAGCCGGCTTAGGAGAACCTTGATTTGTCTTCTTAATGATATACTGATCAAGTGGCACCCTGGGGGAGGTCTACAGTCTCAGTTGGACATCAGTTATATGTCTCTGAGATCCTCCTCTATAGTGGCTGTTCAGTAGCTTGGTTGAGAGAGCTACGGTCTTCCGCTTGTGTGGGTCCCTGGTTCGAGGCTCCTATATGTGTGTGTGTGTGTGTGTGTGTGTGTGTGTGTGTGTGTGTGTGTGAGTGTGTGTGTGTGTGTGTGTGTGTGTGTGTGTGTGTGTGTGTGTGTGTGTGTGTGTGTGTGTTATGTAAAGACTTTAATAACTGTGAGCGCCTATGTTGACACCCATATGATATTGGTGTATCGGAACGCGTGGCCAAAGTCAGCAGGGCGGACCCCAGCGTGTGAGATGAGTGCAGAGTCATCCGGACATAATCAATCGAGCTTTGCCCTCATTCCCTACTGCCATTATGACCCACACCTATATTTCGGCCCGACCTGGGGACGGGTGCTCCTCACACACACACACACACACACACACACACACACACACACACACACACACACACACACACACACACACACACACACACGCACACACACACACATTTTCTATATATATAGTGTGTATATTCAGAAGCCTCGACAGGTATATCCATAATTTGAAAGCCTAAAGCATTTTTATTTTTTTCGCTCCAACTTCACGTTTCCTGCACTAAAAAGTGTTGCCAACTACAGCTGGCCGCCAGACACCCACTACCCACCATCCTCTCTCTCTCCCCATTCCTCTCTTCTCTTCCCACTCACCTCTTCCCCCTCTCTTTCATCACCCTCCCTCACACCCTCCCCCTTCTACTACTACAATCCCCTCCCCCCACCCCCCATCAACCTCATCCAATCCAAGCGAGTTTTCAACCTGTGTTGGCAACATTTTCAACTCGTCCGAACGCCATGATGAATGACCAGGACTCGCCGGCCGCCCGGGTGATGAATATTCAAACACCAACAACAGGCTTGATGAAGGCAGGAGATGAAAGCGATATAACTCTTTGTTGAGCACCAGACCGAACAACTACGCCGCCAGCAGCTTTACCAGAACACAACCAGAGGTGGGACTGGGAAAAAACCCGCACATTTTACCACGTCCGCTTCTTGTCCATCGGCCGCGCGGCCATCCGGATGCCGGGATGGCTTCCCGCCGGGCGCGCACCGTCCTTCAATAAAACACCAAATAAAGAAATGAGCCGGACGGAGCAAATTTAGAGGTGCGCTGATGCGATATTTAATTAAAACAGGGCATTGATTGTCTTAGGTTGGCGATACTGACAGAACAGATTGCAGTGATGCATGCAATGAATTGATGTCAGGCGGCGTTGTCAGTTGATGTCAGGCGGCGCTGTCATCCGGCGTCTGAACCCGTCAGCATAGAGAAGCCTCCTGACATACCCGTCTTCTTTCATTACACGTCTGGATAACTTAGATAAAACATTCGCAGCTAAACGCCATCTTATGTAATTTCACCAATCAATTGTGTTGATCCATTTTGCATCCTTACAGCCTTGTTCAGCCATGGGATAAACCATGTTATTGTTGTTGTTGTTTAAGATTCGCTACCTAGAACAAAAAGTTCCAAGTAGCACGGGCTATGGTGAGCCCGTAGGGTAAACCATGGCCTTATCCAATGTTTTTCACGTCGTCCCTCTGGACAGGAACAAACTTGTCAACTGCTTCTCAACATTTCTGGCCGAGGAAGTCTGCTCTCCTATGTTCTGAGCCGCATATTACTTCCGAATTAAATTATCTTATTACCTCATAATAAAATGTCTCCTCCGGAATGACAGACGTCTCTGTTCCTTTTCTTAAACCTGTTAATACTACTACCGCCGGGACGCCAACTGTTGCTGCCCTTATATGTGACTAACTCAGAGTGAGCAAGAGTACAAGTGTGACTGGATCATCGTTACCGCTCATTCTGCTGCACGCTGTGACCTGCTGACTCAGAGGTCATCTGCTGCAGGACACCCGCCTCTAAAATAGGTCAAACCCGATATAATTCATTGCGACGGGGGACAGTCATACAGTACATATATATAGGTATCATGCGTGCGTGAGTGTGATTTGTATGTGTGTGTGTGTATTTACTATTTGTGCCTGCAGAATCGAGCTATTAGCTCTTGAACCCCGCCTTTCTAACCAATCTGTCCATCCACATATTTGCAAAGAGGTAACCAAACGGTGAATGAATGGCGACACCATCTACTTTCTTACACTTGAGACCATCAGGGCTCAGGCAAGGTACCTCTTAGGCACAAGCTTCAAGAACTTGCATAAATATGCATTCTGGAATGTCAAGAGGAATGGATTCAGATAAACTTTATCCATCATTCCATAAGTCTCATCCACAGTGAAGTGATTCATAGTAACCGTTATTGCCAAAAATGTTCATAGACCTCACCTGTCAACCGTTACCGGTGAGTACGAGCCTCATGTGCCTTTGGGACTCTTTAAGACTCAGACTCAGACCTACATCTTCTGATCGTGAGACACCTACACCCACGTACTCACTGATTAACTCAAACACGTTGCTGACTTCATACGGACACGTGCTTACAGCCATAATTCTGCGAAGGAATTTACCGACTTGCTACGGGGGCCACGGGCGTCGTAGGTGACGTCTGAAGGTTGTGACGTCTTTTCTGGAGGTTGTGACGTCTACTCTGGAGATTGTGACGTCTTTACTAGAGGTTGTGACGTCTTTACTAGAGGTTGAGTCGGTGTTCAACACGCCCGTCCACGACAATATTGCATTTGATGACGGATCAAGTTTACCAGGATCCGGTTACACTCCTCTGGCCATCCCATAATGAATACTCGATACCAGACCTGGTACTGCTTGATACCCCACCTGGTACTACTGGTACACTATCGTGCAACCCTTCATACCACTCTGTGATGATTCCATCATGCAGTTCACCGTAATATTAATCACCGCCAGAGGATTTCTTTTTAATTAATCAAAGCTCGATGAAACTAGAGGCGTAATAAATATATTCATATATTGTATACTCCCCCAGCACTCAAATTGAGTGTGTGTGTGTGTGTGTGTGTGTGTGTGTGTGTGTGTGTGTGTGTGTGTGTGTGTGTGTGTCGCAGGCACGGGCGTTTTTAATTGAAAGTTTGCGTTATTGCTCTTTTTTTTGTTGTTGTTGTTCCAGAAGAGTAGTTGCGATGCAACGAGCGAGGTTCAGTTATTGATGGGGTGAAGCTGTTAATTATGTGTCTCCACGTGTCCAGGTCCACA
>NC_091180.1:27571274-27586274 GCF_040958095.1 Procambarus clarkii
TCTACTCCCATGACTCTCACTCCTTTGAACACTTCTCACTCCCTCTTCCCTTATAAGTTCCATCTTCAAATAAACTTTTCTGCTCTTTCTCTCCTCTTCGCTTTACTCTCATGCTCTCATCCTCTTCCTCTCTCTCTCTCTCTCTCTCTCTCAGTGATTGAAAACTTATAGCAACGTTGCCAAGACCCTTGGTGGTGTGCTTTAAGGTCATGAAATGATTCAGGCTAATTTAGAATTTGTTCTCGGCAGTTTCCTCACACATGAATAATTTCGTGGGTTTCATCTTATCACACATGGCCCGCGACAGTGTTCACAGTAAAAGGTATAGAGTGTTCTTCACTACGCACGTCCTCCATTACTCACAATCCTCACTGTACACACTTCATTACACACTGACTTCAATACGGGATTACCTTCACTGTCCACACCCGTCACTACATACAACCTTCACTATACACGCAAAGATGAAGAGCATCACTACTTACGATCGTGAATAGTGTGAAGATCTACACTGTATACCTTTTTTTATTATCTCATTAACCCTCACTCGGAGGAATAGGAGTAGAAGAGGAAGGAAGGGAAGGTGAAGAGGAGGTAGAGTGAGGGGGAGGAAGGATGCCGCCACCCAACAAAAACAGTCTCCCTGGCCTGGCAATCCCCAAGCAAAACAAAAGACACGAGGGATACTCATCTCCGCTGCTTGTACAGAAGATACGCTTTACAGTGCTCTGCTTTTTTGTAATAACTTCGCTAATATTTTGGAATTTTTGCGAGCTAGAGAGAGAGGGGGACTTTAATCTGGCCCCTCTAGGCGTCTCCGTCATCTATAGCTTCAGGAGAGGAAGGAAGCAGGGGGGGAAGTCGAAGAGAAAGGATCACATTCTCTTTGGAGGAGAAAAAAACGTTTCCTTTGATTAAGCTACGTACCCAATACAAGAGGGGAAGTAATCAATGGAAAATAATTTATAATACTTCAAGAAGCTAATCATCATCTTCGGTTTTTGGCATAAATATCATATACAAGAACTATCGATTTACGGCAAAAGTTAAATTATATTGAAGAGTTCGAGACTGTTGCCTGTTTCTCATCACTTGTTGGATTACTTGTCAGGAGAGACGCTATGAGTGATGACTTTACCTTACGTGTGAGTGGACTATGGGCCAGATTCACGAAGCAGCTACGCAAGCACTTACGAACCTGTCCATCTTTTCTCACTCTTTGGCGGCTTTGTTTGCGATTATTTAACAGTTAATGAGCTCCGAAGCACCAGGAGGGTGTTTATAACAATAACAACAGTTGATTGACAAGTTTTCATGCTTGTAAACTGTTTAATAAATGTAACCAAAGCCATCAAAGATTGAGTCAAGATGTACACGTTCGTAAGTACTTGCGTAACTGCTTCGTGAATCTGGCCCCAGGCCCTTAGACCTTCCCAGTACCCCGAACCAATATGGAAGCAGCAAGAGGAAGTATGGGCCAATAGGCCTTCTGCAGTTACTTCCATTCATATGTTCACTTATCCAATTTATACCCATTGTTTCGTGTTCTGTCTTGTGTTTGTCACCTCACCCAAAACTTTTGTACCATATCACCTCATCCAATAGTGTATAAGTACGAAGAATTTGTGTGTAAATTAAGTCTTTGAAAATGTAATACGAATTACGAAACGCGTTCAGGCGTCAGACAATTAAAAAATGAATTATGGAGAATTGTTATTTTTATTACCACCGACAGTTAAGAAAAACATAAGAAATATTGAGAAAATTCGGGTTAGAATTATTAATCTTACCTTTTCGGTCATAATCAACAACATATTATATATATATATATATATATATATATATATATATATATATATATATATCGTACCTAGTAGTCATAACGCACTTCTTGGCCTACTAGGCAAGGCCCGAATTGCCTAATAGGCCGAGTGATTTCCTTTTTTTTTCAAAAAAAATTCCAATTGGTTAATTTGAAATATTATTATATTATATTAAGAACATAAATTATTGACTTAGTTATGTTAGTTTAGGTTAGGTTAGGTAGGGTTGGTTGGGTTCGGTCATATATCTACATTAGTTTTAACACAAATTAATAAAAATTAACCCATATATAGTGAAATGGATAGCTTTATCATATCATAAGAAAAAAATTATAAAATATTATAAATTCAGAAAAATTTGGCTTATTAAGCAAATCGAGCCTTGCATAGTAGGCCGAGTACGACGTTCTGGCTACTAGGTACAACACACACATATATATATATATATATATATATATATATATATATATATATATATATATATATATATATATATATATATATATATATATATATATATGGCAAACAAGCTTGAATGGTCCCCAAGCCAATATGCAACCGAAAATTCCGCACCCCAGAAGGATTCGAACTCAAACAGCTAGGAACACCATGCACCTTAGCGTATCCAGTTATTTAACCACTAGACCACAACTGACTGTACAAAAACGTTGAAAGTCGAGAAAATTTTACCCAACCCCCGACAGCACTCGGTGCTCAACTTGGGCACAGATATTTCATCGAATCACCTCACTTGTTGTGGTGTATGAGTTGCATATTACATATTCACCCGCGACCCCAGGAAGCAGCCCGTAGCAGCTGTCTAACTCCCAGGTGCCTATTTACTGGTAGGTGAACAGGTGCATCAGGGTGAAAGAAACTGTGTGTGCGTGTGTGTGTGTGTGTGTGTGTGTGTGTGTGTGTGTGTGTGTGTGTGTGTGTGTGTGTGTGTGTGTGTGTGTGTGTGTGTGTGTGTGTACGCGTGCGCGTGTGTGTGTGTGCCTGTATTCATCTATTCCAATTAAAATTCCCTCTTATTGAAAGCTACACAAAATGCAATAAAAACCCAACTTTATTATCTACATAAAATCTCTGTTTACAAACAATTATAAAAACCCTGACTGAGTGGAATAACTCAATATTTGACGGCGTTTGACGTCAGAGAGAGAGAGAGTCGACAACCCCCCCCCCCCTCCCCAGCTCCCCCCCCCCCACACACCCCCCCGAGTACAATATCTCCTATTTTGATGAACCAGACCCCCGTCAGCTTCACTTTTACTGAGTCGGTAAAATGTGCAGGGAGCATTGTTAAATAATATTTTGCCTTATCAATAACTTTGTTTCATATCAATGACTTTGTTTATGACAGCCCACCATTCACACACACACATTGTTGGTGGTGGTGGTGTAGGGAGGTTGTAGGGGACATATAAAGTGTGTCTAGTAACTGACTTCATTGTTAATGTGATAGTAATACTCATTCACACACACACATTTACACACACTGACATATGTGTGATTTTTTCAGGAATCTGTACACCAGTAGATTGACGGCTGAGAGTGACGTTACACTCGTTCAGTGTACACACACACACACACACACACACACACACACACACACACACACACACACACACACACACACACACACTACCTACAAAATCCTCAGGGGAATTGACAGGGTAGACAATGATAAACTGTTTAACACGGGTGGTACGCGAACAAGGGGACACAGGTGGAAACTGAGTACCCAAATGACCCACAGGGACGTTAGAGAAAAACTTTTTCAGTGTCAGAATAGTCAACAGGTGGAATGCATCAGGCAGTGATGTGGTGGAGGCTGACTCCATACACAATTTCAAATGTTGATATGACAGAGCCCAGTAGACTCAGGAACCTGTATACCAGTTGACTGACAGTTGAGAGGCGGGACCAAAGAGCCAGAGCTCAACCCCCGCACCCTTCATCTGCTGTCAGCATGCCTGTCTCTCTCTATTTTTGTTAACGACCTCTCGTTAAGACCTTCGAGTGGCCTCGTTACCCCAATACCGGTATATAGATGGTAGTTGAGTTTGAGCGTCTTGTTAATGGTTCTCTCGTAGTCAGCTCTTAACTGCTGTCGTTAGTGGCGATGACGTCCCACAGACTGGTTTGTTGGCACCCTGGGGTGTTTGTTGGCACCCTGGGGTGTTTGTTTGTTGGCACCCTGGGGTGTTTGTTTGTTGGCACCCTGGGGTGTTTGTTTGTTGGCACCCTGGGGTGTTTGTTTGTTGGCACCCTGGGGTGTTTGTTTGTTGGCACCCTGGGGTGTTTGTTGGCACCCTGGGGTGTTTGTTGGCACCCTGGGGTGTTTGTTTGTTGGCACCCTGGGGTGTTTGTTTGTTGGCACTCTGGGGTGTTTGTTTGTTGGCACCCTGGGGTGTTTGTTGGCACCCTGGGGTGTTTGTTGGCACCCTGGGATGTTTGTTTGTTGGCACCCTGGGGTGTTTGTTTGTTGGCACCCTGGGGTGTTTGTTTGTTGGCACCCTGGGGTGTTTGTTTGTTGGCACCCTGGGGTGTTTGTTGGCACCCTGGGGTGTTTGTTGGCACCCTGGGGTGTTTGTTGGCACCCTGGGGTGTTTGTTGGCACCCTGGGGTGTTTGTTGGCACCCTGGGGTGTTTGTTGGCACCCTGGAGTGTTTGTTTGTTGGCACCCTGGGGTGTTTGTTTGTTGGCACCCTGGGGTGTTTGTTTGTTGGCACCCTGGGGTGTTTGTTTGTTGGCACCCTGGGGTGTTTGTTGGCACCCTGGGGTGTTTGTTTGTTGGCACCCTGGGGTGTTTGTTGGCACCCTGGGGTGTTTGTTTGTTGGCACCCTGGGGTGTTTGTTTGTTGGCACCCTGGGGTGTTTGTTTGTTGGCACCCTGGGGTGTTTGTTGGCACCCTGGGGTGTTTGTTTGTTGGCACCCTGGGGTGTTTGTTGGCACCCTGGGGTGTTTGTTTGTTGGCACCCTGGGGTGTTTGTTGGCACCCTGGGGTGTTTGTTGGCACCCTGGGGTGTTTGTTTGTTGGCACCCTGGGGTGTTCGTTTGTTGGCACCCTGGGGTGTTTGTTGGCACCCTGGGGTGTTCGTTTGTTGGCACCCTGGGGTGTTTGTTTGTTGGCACCCTGGGGTGTTTGTTTGTTGGCACCCTGGGGTGT
This sequence comes from Procambarus clarkii, assembly GCF_040958095.1. Lineage (NCBI taxonomy): Eukaryota > Metazoa > Arthropoda > Malacostraca > Decapoda > Cambaridae > Procambarus > Procambarus clarkii. The sequence continues at coordinate 27,576,274 of NC_091180.1, forward strand.
TTGTTTGTTGGCACCCTGGGGTGTTTGTTGGCACCCTGGGGTGTTTGTTGGCACCCTGGGGTGCTTGTTTGTTGGCACCCTGGGGTGTTTGTTTGTTGGCACCCTGGGGTGTTTGTTGGCACCCTGGGGTGCTTGTTTGTTGGCACCCTGGAGTGTTTGTTGGCACCCTGGGGTGTTTGTTTGTTGGCACCCTGGGGTGTTTGTTGGCACCCTGGGGTGCTTGTTTGTTGGCACCCTGGAGTGTTTGTTGGCACCCTGGGGTGTTTGTTGGCACCCTGGGGTGTTTGTTTGTTGGCACCCTGGAGTGTTTGTTGGGACCCTGGAGTGTTTGTTGGCACCCTGGGGTGCTTGTTTGTTGGCACCCTGGGGTGTTTGTTGGCACCCTGGGGTGCTTGTTTGTTGGCACCCTGGGGTGTTTGTTGGCACCCTGGGGTGCTTGTTTGTTGGCACCCTGGAGTGTTTGTTGGCACCCTGGGGTGTTTGTTTGTTGGCACCCTGGAGTGTTTGTTGGCACCCTGGGGTGCTTGTTGGCACCCTGGGGTGTTTGTTGGCACAATGTAGGATACAGTTAACAGGACATAGGATACAGTTGACATAATGTGGTATATATCTGTCACCGTGCAGTATACATGTGACACCGTGCAGTATATATGTCACCGTGCAGTATACATGTGACACCGTGTAGTATATATGTCACCGTGTAGTATACATGTGACACCGTGTAGTATACATGTGACACCGTGCAGTATACATGTAACACCGTGTAGCATACATGTGACACCGTGCAGTATACATGATCCTCTCGGCCCGGTCTCTAACCAGGCTTCCTGATTGGCGGTCAGTGGCATGCTGAAGCCAAAAGTGTAATGATCTTCACTCTGGGAGCATATAGAAGTCAATAATGGAATAATCTTTGCTCTGACGACATACAGAAGCCAAGATTGGCTTGAGATTGGCTAACTGACTGATTGGTTCCTTGACTGGTTAGTTGACTGACTGACTGACTAGGTCTTCAATGAATAGCCGACGTATTGGCTTTCCAGCTAGATGATTGGAGAGGTAAGTGACCGGCTGGTAGACTGCACAACCGGTTAGGTTTGGGAAGAGGCTGGGAGGACTGGAGATGAGTCTAGTATGATCATCTCAGGGAATTAATCATCCCCAAATAGCCGTAATGTTGATATAGTGCAGAGACATTATGGGAACACAGATAATTCTCACCTCTCTCTCTCTCTCTCTCTCTCTCTCTCTCTCTCTCTCTCTCTCTCTCTCTCTCTCTCTCTCTCTCTCTCTCTCTCTCTCTCCCTCTCTCTCTCTCTCTCTCTCTCCTATCTTCATTACTTCTCCCTCGTTGACCTTCCTCTACATTTACTCTTATCCTTCCCGTACTGCGAGTCTCAGTAATCCCTCACACTAATCCCACACCACCTCTCACTAATCCCTTGTAATCCCTACGTATTTTTGGCCTGTTTCTCTTTCCATTCTACCCTCTACGTTGCTCCTTACGCCTTCCTTTATTCATACATTCTTCATTCTACTACCAGTTTCATGTATTTTTTTACCTAAGACTTGGATTTGTTAGGATTGGTAGTGATAATTCTAACACAACTGGAAGCTTAGGAGTTGTTATCCTATATCACCTTGTTATCCTATATCACCTCTTCTCTGTTCTAAATGTCTATCCTAGAACTTCATTTATTTTTAACCCTTTCATGTCTTTCTTAAAAAGATTATTTCCTTTTATTTTATTGGTGCATTATTCTTTCTTTCTCCTACTCATCTTCATATTCCAATCCCTTTATTTCTTCCCATTTACGTCTCCCCCTTCCCCTACTCGTGTTGGGGATCCTATTCTTCCCATTACCCTCTCACCTGTTTCCCCTTTACTTACTACCCTTTTTCCTTGTTTTCATGTTTTCTCTTCTTTACTCCTTTAACGTTTTTCTATCTGCTTTTGTTTTTTATCCGTCTGTCTACCCTTACCTTCTTATCTCCCTCTCTCTTGTTTCCCCTTCTTGCCTCTATTTTAGCGTGATATACTTGCTTCCTTGCTTCGCTGGGACACAACTTTCTCTCTCTTTCACACACACACACACACACACACACACACACACACACACACACACACACACACACACAAAAGGTTAATGAATATGAAGCAGAGGAGAGAAGATAAAAGAGAGAGAGAGAGGGTGAGTGTAGAAGTGTGTAGTGTGGGAGAGAAAGAGTGTATTGTGTAAGAGAGAGAGTGTGTGTGTGTGAGAGAGAGAAACAAAGAGTCAGGCAAAGAGTTAGAATACACACACACAGCTTTCATCACCACCAATAACCACCAATAATTAAACTTCACTAACAGTTTAGAGCCAAAGCCAAATATTGACACAAGGCGCCCCAAAAAAATAAACCCAAAATATGAGGAGGAGAATTTTCGTAATGAACATAGAATTATAGCCCTGGCAGCCATTGTGAAGTGATAATATTTTGAGTTTCATCGAAATATGTAATATTATTATCAGACAATTGTTGGAATGTGTGTGGTGGGAGGTGACGAGGGAGAGAGAGAGAGAGAGAGAGAGAGAGAGAGAGAGAGAGAGAGAGAGAGAGAGAGAGAGAGAGAGAGAGAGAGAGAACAAGAAATAACTGCAGACATAAATATACAGGTTTACAGAAGCTTGAGAAAATGCACAAATAGCAACCAAAAAATCAGATGTTTGGAGATGAAACTGAAACACAGGAGATGAGAGGAAGATGCTTGATGACTGAGAAATGTTGAGGAGAGAGATGCCCACTTTTCCCCGCTGTTCCACCTCACACTCACTACCAATTTGTACCCTGCACGGAATCCAATTATACATTTTATAGCTAGAACCTCCGACATAATTAAATTCTCCAAAATGCAGAGTTACAAACGGAACTCATACATTTCTAAAAAAAAAAAGGGGTCTTTGTTATTTCGGGGTTTCCGGGCGGATGCTGGTGGTCCGAGTGTTTGAATTTGTTTGTTTGAGTGTTTGTGAGTGTGTGTGTGTGTATTCACCTAGTTGTATTCACCTAGTCGTGCTTGCGGGGGTTGAGCTCTGCTCTTTCGGCCCGCCTCTCAACTGTCAATCAACTGTTTCTAGCTACTACTACTTTTTTCCCCACACCACACACACCCCAGGAAGCAGCCCGTGACAGCTGACTAACTCCCAGGTACCTATTTACTGCTAGGTAACAGGGGCATAGGGCCCATTAAACTCCCCATCTTGTGCCACGCAAGAGGCGGCACTAGATGGCGCTGCGAGATGTCTGTGTCATAAGGTGACACAAGACACCAGATCTGACCATACAGAACCAAAGGGTCGACAGGAATATGACACAGTGCCGTGGGAGGGAGAGAGGGCCAGGTCATAAGTGGCTGTGCTATGATAAATGAACGATGCCAGGTGAAATTAATAATGAATATCAAATACAAAATGCTAAATACAAATATATATATATATATATATATATATATATATATATATATATATATATATATATATATATATATATATATATATATATATATATATATATATATATATATATATTTTATTAAATATGACCGAAAAAGTAAGATTAATAATTCTAACACGAATTTTCAAAATGTCGTCAACATACCTGCAGTATATGGCCGGTTTCAAGTTCATGTCGACTAAGACTTTTTGCTCGATGGTACCCATGTAGAAGTTTGCAAACAGGACACCTAGGGGAGAACCCATAGCGACCCCATCTACTTGCTTATACATGTGCCCATCCGGGCTCAAGAAGGGTGCCTCTTTAGTACAAGCTTGGAGTAGTTTCCTCAGAATACTTTCTGGCATGTCAAGAGGAGTACAGGCTGGATCACGATACACTCTGTCGGCTATCATGCAGGTATGTTGACGACATTTTTACACAGGTACCTGATGTTAGACATCTGCAGGAGCTGAAGGAGGCATTTGAGCAGAGTTCCGTGCTGCGTTTCACTTACGAGACGGAAAAGGATGGGAAGCTGCCTTTTCTAGATGTAACAGTCATGGAAAAGGGCGGAGGTTTCCACACTGCAGTCTACACAAAGGAAACAAACATAGGAATGTGCCTAAATGCCAACAGCGACTGCCCTGACAGGTACAAGAGGAGTGTTGTTAACGCATACGTCGACCGTGCTCTCAGCCACAGCTCAGAATGGAAGCAAGTCGACGAAGAACTCTGTAGGGTAAGGCAGGTTCTAGTCAATAACGGCTTCTCCAATGGTTTCATCGAAGACATCATAAGAAGGAAAGTGAAAAGCCATGCAACCTCCGAAGAGACAACTAACACAACACCTATACCCCCTATTAGACTATTTTACAGGAACTTCTTTTCCACAGCTCATAAAACAGAGGAAAGGGTCCTGAAAGATATTGTTAATAGAAACGTTATCCCTACAGACAAAAATCAGAGGATACAACTGACGATTTACTATAAAACCAGAAAAACGGCCAGCCTACTCATGAGAAACTCTCCAGACACGAAACAGAACGCTTTAAAGGAGACTAACGTCGTCTATGCCTTCAAATGCCCACTTGGGGACTGTAAGCTCCAAAAAACCCAGTATATAGGCAAGACAACAACATCTCTTTCTAGGCGTTTAACGATGCATAAACAACAGGGCTCCATTAAGGAACATATAATCTCTTCCCATAACCAAACCATCGCCAGAGAAATCCTAGTAAACAACACAGAAATCATCGATAGATACAGCGATAGCAGGCGGCTCGACGTTTGCGAGGCACTACACATCAAGAAGTCAACACCAGCAATCAACAGCCAATTATTGCACAACTATATTCTACCCACCTCAAGACTCCGCTCCAATATAGAAGCATCAAGAAATATGGACCAATAGGCTTTCTACAAACACTTCTATTCAATATCCATTGTTTCGTGTTCTGTCTTGTGTTGATACTTTTAATACCCTATTAATATCCTCTAATGCCACATCATCCTTCCCACCTTACTCAAATGTAATGCCACATCACCCTTCCCACCTCACTCAAATGTAGATATAAAACCAGGGAAACGCAAGTTCTAATCAGTTGTGTATTTGTGAAGTCTTTGAAAATGTAATAAGTTTTACGAAACGCGCCCGTGTCGCGTCAGACTAGAAATAAAAATGAATTTTGGAGAAGTGATTTTTGATTTACCTCCAATAGTGAAGCATAATGTACGAAAGATTGAGAAAATTCGTGTTAGAATTATTAATCTTACTTTTTCGGTCATATTTAATAAAATATGTCTACAGGAAAGACTGCTACCAAAATATACTAATATATATATATATATATATATATATGAAATGTTTATCCCGACGCTTTTTTTATTGTTGCCGCCGGAGGTCCCTAGTTTATTGTGCACCCCATACCCATCCTGTGAGCGGTAGCGCAAAAAGCATTACAGAGGGCACAAAAGGTGTTTATCAGACCTCATCTTAGATTATTACATAAACAATTTCATCTATCCTTCACACCTTATAGTTACAATGTCAGCTAGTTACAGAGAAAGTGCTATTTCAAGAGCTATACATTTACAGTAAGTCGCTTCGGGTCATCAGTCATGCCAACATTTCCAGACAGGAAGTTATGCTTCTCTTAGTATCCTAACTGACGTCACAATATACTTTGCAGCTCAAAAAAATAAATAGGTTAATAAAAATAATTTAACCCACTTATTCCTTCCCGGCTTTTACTTCATGATGCAACACTCTTCCCTCTGTACCTACACACTATTTATCTGTAAATACTCTTTTCTGCCTACACGTGTCTGCACTTGTGCAACTCATTCACTTATTACTCAATCTTTTTCTTCTCACACCTCTTTACATTTTGTCATTTCTGTGTACATAATTTCTGTGTACATAATTTCTGTGTACATAATTTCTGTGAACACACACCCAGGCTACACCCACACACTGTCTCGTCAGTCTCTCCATCCAGAGACTATTCCCAACCCAGATAACTGCAGCATCTCTATCTCTATCATCTCCCGCTCCTTCCTCATAATTCCCATCCTCTACTCTCCCCCTCCCCCCTCTCCCCCCCCACTGCGGGTGTTGTGGTGTGTGGCAGTGAGATGTGTGTTGTGTGCTGTGACACGGAGCAGCGTGGGGCTGTGTCTGGCCACGTAGGTGCCTGTCTGTTCAGCAAGTAAGGGGGGGTTCTTCCCTTCTCCTCTATGGCTGCTCTCTGAGAGTGACGCCGCTTTTGTCTTCTTCCCTTCTGTGGCTCCACCATCATCACCATCATCATCTCCCTACCACCGCCACTATTGTCACCACCTTCACTATCATCGTATTCATTCACCATTTTTACAATCTTCGTCATTACCACAACTATTGCCTTCATTATGCTTACTAACATGGCTAACACCACCAGAGCACCACAACACCACCACCACAACGACACCACCACTACAACACCACCAGAGCACCACTACAACATCACAACTATAACAATACCATAAGACAACACCCCCTCCCACTACACCCCCCCCCCACCGTCGTATCAGCATGAGAGACACGAGACATCACTACTTATCAGTAGCCTGAGGGAAGGTAGAGAGTGAAACACCATCATGTGTTGTGACAGACCAACCTCTCTCACTCACACCTCCTCACTCTCTATTCACTCACCTGAGGACATTTTTCACCGATATACGCAGCGTACATAAATGTATACATACAGATATGAATTTGTATGCATATATATATTTCAGTGAGATTATATTACCTGGCCGCGCTTCTGTAACAAGATACAATGAATATTAATATGTATGAATGAATATCATTTAGTATCGTTAAATAATTGCGGGTATATTACATCAGTCTTTCAGTAACTGAATGTGGAGTGTATAATGTAATACACTGCACATTATATTATAATGTGTGGCGATAATACATATTATCGCCACTCCGAGTACACTTGACTTTACCTAGTACTTGTTAGAGTCAGACACATGAATTTGATGATGTGGATGAATGGGTTAAGGCCCGCGTTTGGGAGAGACGAAGATGGCTCATTCGACTCCCCGTCCTGAACCAATGATCTTGGCAAAGATATACGACGTTAGTATGAATTCTTAGTGTTTGTTAATTGGACAGCAAGATCTGTATATAATTATATTGCATTGTGCAATGCCTGTGTGACTGTCTGTCTGTCTCTGTCTGTCTGACTGTCTGTCTGTCTGTCTCTCTCTCTCTCTCTCTCTCTCTCTCTCTCTCTCTCTCTCTCTCTCTCTCTCTCTCTCTCTCTCTCTCTCTCTTTCTCTCTGTCTCTCTGTCTCTCTGTCTCTCTCTCTTTCTCTCTCTCTCTCTCTCTCTCTCTCTCTCTCTCTCTTTCTCTCTCTCTTTCTCTCTCTCTCTCTCTCTTTCTCTCTGTCTCTCTCTCTCTTTTCCTCCCGTTCCATCAACTCTTCTTCCGTAATATCTCGCCTGAGTAATACTGTCCCACGTCCCGTACCCCTCTCTCTCTCTCTCTCTCTCTCTCTCTCTCTCTCTCTCTCTCTCTCTCTCTCTCTCTCTCTCTCTCTCTCTCTCTCTCTCTCTCTCTCTCTCTCCTCCCCCCTCTTCACCATCATCTCCCCGTACTCATGCAAGTGACAGTGTTCTTTCTCATCCTCCCCCTCCTGTATCGCTGTCACCATTGTTCTTACTGCAATTACTCTCTCTCTGGGACCTCATCAGGCCCCTGCACCCACCCGATATTGCGTTCCGACCCCCGATGTTGCGTAAAAAGCATCTATTCAAAGTTCAAAGCCCAGATTTTCTGTTTGTAATCCGAATATTGGGTTAAAATTCCTGGAAACTGCGTTTGAACACCAGATATTAAGCAGCAAACTCTGTTTGCTGCTTCAGTTTACGCTTGTTGTAAATTTTATTTAATCTTCAGATAACAGCAAAAATAAAATTCCAATACTGGATCTGAACCCCGAGTGCTGCATCTAATCATCGTATATAACGTCTTAGAACATATCGCTATACCCCAAGAGGATATAGCGCCTCCAGCTCTGTTTTTTGTGTATATCTGTATCAAAAAGGAGGCCTGGTCGAAAACCGGGCCGCGGGGACGCTAAGCCCCGAAATCATCTCAAGACAAACTCAAGATATACTGGGTTATCACATCTAAACTCTCAGTGTTGCTGATAACTTCACTGATAACACATCCAGGTAAGTGTTATCAGTGGATTTATCCAGGGCCTCGACACAACCCGTATCCAAGCCCTGGATTAGGTTATCCAGGGCTTGGATAACCATCCAAGATACTGTGTCAGGTGCATCCAGGATCCAAGATACTGTGCCAGGTGCCATAATAGTATGTCCAGGTCCCCAGATAATGCATTTTGGTCCATGGATACTGGATAATACGTAAACTGAAAAATACGTCGACTGGATAACAAATCGGTTCTCTGGCTTCCGAACCACAAAAGTAAACAAATACTACCACGTCCGGAAAAATACGTCCATAAATACGATAATTCGTCAATCAGCCGGATAAAAAGACATTAATCAGGATAATACACCAATTAACCAGTTATACATCAAACTAAACGAGCTAATTAATCGGATACTAAGACAGTTAACCAGATAACAAGCTTATGTAATCGGATACAAAGACACGTTAACCGGATACCAAGCCAATATAATCGGACACTAAGGCAGTAAGCCGGTTAATGGGGCAATAAAAGGGAAAAAATCGTCAATAAGCCGGATAAGGAGAGTGTTTACCCTGCCACACAACGTTGTTCCAGCAAACACCCGCGCCCTAATTAATCAACAAGCGCCTGTATATATAAGGATCCACTCCTGCCTTGTTTAACCTCATGAGTGTTTTATTCCGACGTAGCCGGGGAAAATACTGATGTGGTGTGTTTGTACTACGTCTATTAATAATGCGTGTAAGCGAGTCAGCGTCGTGGAGGCATCAACCAGGTACCAGCGTCTTGTTTAAGTGGGTTTAAGCTAACTATAAGGGTTACAAACTTAGATAAATCCAGCTAATTTGAGGAAGATTATGCTCATTAGTTTGAGATTAAGCGTACGAATTGAGTAGCAATACCACTGGAAGGCCTTAATATGGGCATTATTGTTGATAGGGTACAAACTGAAGTGCATTGTGAGGACGGGTTGACTCACAGGTGCTTCGGAGTTGACTGTTGTGGGGCTCAATCCTGGGGTGAGGTTAGACCTGGATAATGCTATCTTCCGCGGTCAATGGGAAACGAGCATTTATACTGGGATATAATAGGCAGCAATACAGATATGGAGCGTCGCCAACAGCTAGTAAATGTTTCTAAGTTGTCACAACTTGTATACATGGAAGAGGGTCATTAGAAGCGCCATGTGTCTACAGCGGCTCTTCACTAACAACTGCTACCAACACCTGTCTTTAATTCTCGTGACAATATACGTACATTTCACATATTAGTACAGATTTGTTTTCTCTCTCTCTCTCTCTCTCTCTCTCTCTCGCTCTGCCCCCTCTCACCTCCCCTCACTGTGCACGTGAGAAAGTGCCGTAATATCTCTCCTATTTACCTACACATTGTGAGGGGCCATCATTCACCCTCGTCCCCTCACCCACGCCCCTTCCACCACCTGCTCTCTCCCTCCTGGACATTCACCTGTACACCTGTAATATGTAGAGTGTAAACATTACAAACTTGCCCCGTGACGCGGTCTACAGCTTCAACGACAAAATAACACAGTTTTATTTTCTTGTGTATTTACCGCTCAATGCCTTAAACGAGCACGTTAAACATTTCATCTTCTTGGTCCCTGATGTGTGTTCCTATACATCTTTTCTCAGGTAAATATTTGTGAATATATATAAACCATATAAACATTTTATATCTTAGACCTGTCTGACTCGTATCATAAGCGAGTGACGGCTTCAGGGGAAATAAATCACACTAAAAATGGGATCTCATTATCGGAACGCGATTACCTTCAGACTAAAATTTGA
>NC_091180.1:27591274-27593774 GCF_040958095.1 Procambarus clarkii
AGGGTCATTGTGTGTGTGTGTGTGTGTTTTAAGTCTAGGGTCATTGTGTGTGTGTGTGTGTGTTTTAAGTCTAGGGTCATTGTGTGTGTGTGTGTGTGTGTGTGTGTTTTAAGTCTAGGGTCATTGTGTGTGTGTGTGTGTGTTTTAAGTCTAGGGTCATTGCGTGTGTGTGTGTGTGTTTTAAGTCTAGGGTCATTGTGTGTGTGTATGTGTTTTAAGTCTAGGGTCATTGTGTGTGTGTGTGTGTGTTTTAAGTCTAGGGTCATTGTGTGTGTGTGTGTTTTAAGTCTAGGGTCATTGTGTGTGTGTGTGTGTTTTAAGTCTAGGGTCATTGCGTGTGTGTGTACGTGTGGTTTTGCTTTCGGTTACTGTGCACATGTGTTTTTTGTTTAGTTTTGCTGTGTGTTTTTTATTTCAATTTTGAGAATGTGTTTTTGTTCTAGGTCATTATGCACATGTGTGCTATTGTTTACAGTCATATATACGTGAATACTTTTCTTATCAGTCATGTGTGTGTTGTTTTCTTCAGAGCCATGAGTAGGAGTGTGTTGTTCTGACTGACTGTACATGTGTGTGTTAAATGGTGTGGTTGGTTGTGTATGTGTGTGTGTAGTGGTTGGGGAGGGGGGGGGAACATGTCAGCAGAGGGAGGCGAACCCCCCCCCCCCCCTCCGGTAACTATTAAATTGCAATCTAGAAACATCATTACAATTGTAGATTTACCCGATGGCATCACTGAATCGTTAGGGACATCCCCCCCCACCCACCCCCCACTAAACACATGAACGTTCCCGAAAGCACTAAATAATAGTTGTAATATTTGTAATGAGGAACGGTGATAATATTCATATTACATTATAAATATAGTGATCATTATCATTAATACTCACCTAGAGACGACAGGTGCGAATTTGTAACTTGAAACCTTGATTACCTTTTCAACACAGACCTGCGCATCGGGCATTTCACTCTCTCTGAAGCTCATTACATACCTGTGGGGTACAAGGCAATATATTACTACGACACTCATAGAAAGGGTTTTGTCTCTCTGTCCCTTTCAATGGCAATAACAGTAGTGTGTGTGTGTGTGTGTGTGTGTGTGTGTGTGTGTGTGTGTGTGTGTGTGTGTGTGTGTGTGTGTGTGTGTGTACTCACCTAGTTGTGTTTGCGGGGGTTGAGCTCTGGCTCTTTGTGTGAGTTGTGTGTGAGTGTGAGTGAGTGTGAGTGTGTGTATGTGTGTGTGTGTGTACTCACCTATATGTACTCACCTATATGTGCTTGCAGGATCGAGCATTGACTCTTGGATCCCGCCTTTCTAGCTATCGGTTGTTTACAGCAATGACTCCTGTCCCATGTGTGTGTGTGTGTGTGTGTGTGTGTGTGTGTGTGTGTGTGTGTGTGTGTGTGTGTGTGTGTGTGTGTGTGTGTGTGTGTCATAAAGGAATGACAACGTTTCGGTCCGTTCATGATGATCAAGTATAATGCTTCAGTGAGGACTGAAACGTTGTCATTTCTGTATTTTAAGATGTGTGAGTTGGGTAACACTAATAATAATAAAAATATCAAAATAAATAATGACGTATCTCTGATGCATACACGTACACAACACATAACTGGAAAATTTCTCCATTAGTTGGCATAAAAGGAAATCTAACCCACTGCCCATAGAAGTAAATATATTCCACTTTTTCTCTGAAAATTCGGTATCACAACAGGCTTCATTGGAACCAGAGAGAATAATCAGAAAATTACAGTGGGATCGAGTGTGTCGATATATCGCTAAACATATTTGTGGAGTTTTTTGGGATGATTTTCCAAATGACAGAATAATTCCATTAGCGCCAGCCAATCAAATTATACGTCGGAACGCTACTGGAAAAAGAAACGAGGAAGTTGATTGGCCACGATTGGATCAAGAATTTGATTGGTCAAGGTTGGATAGTGTAAGTGACAGCCTGGGCGCAGACTGGCTAATACAATATGAAGTGTTTACGAAAAACATCTTTACTTCCTCGGGAATTATCATTGTTTATCAGTCACTGTCTCACTGTTCTCCTAACACGCGTTCCCTGTCTCTCTTGTTCAGTATAAACAACTTTATATAATTTTAAACTAAACTTATGCCAAAAAAAGGGACAAAGAAACAAATAAAAACTCCCTCAATACTTAATACGTTTAAATTATATTTGCAAGAGTTCCAAAAATTTACATCTCTTACATACATACAGCCTCCTCATACAATTTACATACAGCCTCCAGTTTACATCTCTTTCAATACCTTCTTCTATGATTTTACATATATAATTTTATATGTAGATATATATAACTGGTTCGAAATACTGTAACGCGAACGTTTCGAACCATTTCCACATCACAACTGCGCGACTGTGTGCTAGTACCTGGCACCACCCCTGGCACTACCAACACTGGCATACCTTACCAACTGCTTCAAGTAAGGGCAGATGAAACAGAATACACGAAACATACACGCGCATCAGGC
>NC_091180.1:27598774-27618774 GCF_040958095.1 Procambarus clarkii
GCCTATCAGATCAATATAAAATCTTCATAACAGTCACGTGAAACACCTATAAATAAAAAAAAAATCCGTATTCCTTTTCTTATATTGATAAGCCCCAAAAAAAATACAAAAGTATCATACAGTTGTATTTTATTGCCAGCCAGAATTTTGTATATTGAGTAAGAATTGTATTCGAGTGCCTGATCAACCAGGCTGTGACTCATACGTCAGGCTGCGAGCAGCCGCGTCTAACAGCCTGGTTGATCAGTCCAGCAACCAGGAGGCCTGGTCGACGACCGGGCCGCGGGGACACTAAGCCCCGGAAGCACCTCAAGGTAGTGTGTGTGTTAGCAAAGGCTTGCTCTCATTAGGGGCTCAGCCTTAATGTAGAGAATTAATGGAATAATTAAAAGACTAGAAGTTGAAGGGACGACGACGTTTCGGTCCGTCCTGGACCATTCTCAAGTCGATTGTCTCTGATTGTCATTCTCAAACGTCTGTGTTTAGTCACGAGAGAATTATAAATTATACTGAAGTGCATTTGAATTTTTGATGTGTGTGTGTGTGTGTGTGTGTGTGTGTGTGTGTGTGTGTGTGTGTGTGTGTGTGTACTCACCTAGGTGTGCTTGCGGGGGTTGAGCTTTGTCTCTTTGGTCCCACCTCTCAACAGTCAATCAACTGGTGTACAGGTTCCTGAGCCTACTGGGCTCTGTCATATCTACATTTGAAACTGAGTGTGTGTGTGTGTGTGTGTGTGTATTTGTATATGTGTCTGTATGCCTTTATATGAGAATATGTGAACGTGTATAGAACTGCAATACACGTACACATATGTTATACAGACATGTATATTTACATATGACTGCCCGTAGTTTTTAAGACATAGTGACATAACTCTTTTTGGTGTATGCATTGGTCTTTACGTGAATATTTCCAAATCCCTAAGCACTCGCGTTAGTGCGTACACCTGTGTGTAATAAAGTGACGACAGAGGCACGTACTTCTGCACGTGTGTCTGGCCCGCTATACCAGACAGGTGTCGCTTTGTACTGCACACAGGTGTTGCAAGCACAGCCTTTCTTTTTGTGCATCAAGCCGTCAGAGATAGCCCTGGAGTCTTACAGCAGGTGTAGGGCGTTATGTGAGGTATGACAGGTGTAGAGTTTTACAGCACGTGTAGGGCGTTATGTCGTGTGAGGTATGACAGGTGTAGAGTTTTACAGCACGTGTAGGGCGTTATGTCGTGTGAGGTATGACAGGTGTAGAGTTTTACAGCACGTGTAGGGCGTTATGTCGTGTGAGGTATGACAGGTGTAGTGTCGCAGCAGGTGTATAATATTACAGGTGTATGATGTTACATTACTACAGTACAATGTTACTGCATTCTTCATCAATGTTTGAATTTTTCTCTTGTTATGTTGTATGTATGAATATATTTTTTTGTTCAAGAGAAATGAGTACAAAGCATTATATTAAACTTTACTGCAATACTGCAACTCACTTTTTTTAAATCGCACAGCAATATTGCATGTTGAAACTCAACATGTAAATGTTTCCATGTCTTGTTTTTAATTTTTGAGTTATAACCCATCCTTCATAACTTGGGAGGGAGGGAGGCTAATTCCATCCCTCCCCATCAGATGGGGGGGAAGGGGAAATGGGGGTAGGTTACTTTCCCACCTTCCCAGTGGGAGGGGAGGGGGTAGGAACTCTCCTCTCACTATCAGGGTGAGGGTAGGTTACTTTCCCACCTTCCCAGTGGGAGGGGATGGGGTAGGAACTCTCCCCTCACTATCAGGGTGAGGGTAGGTTACTTTCCCACCTTCCCAGTGGGAGGGGATGGGGTAGGAACTCTCCTCTCACTATCAGGAAGAGGGTAGGTTAGTTCCACCGCCCCCCTCTCATATACCACTTCTTCCCCTTGTGCTCTCTGTCCTCTGTTCATTATCACTTCTCGTTTCCCCTCTTCACTAGCCTCCTCTTCGCTCCCTTTATTTGCATTTTTGACAGTATTTCTTATTTCTCCTTTATTCCTCTTGCGGCTTTATTCACTAAGGCTTTGTATTATTAGTCCAGCGCTTTATTGACCCCCCACCATTATCTCTTCATTCCCCTCTTCCCCACACTCTCTCTCTCTCTCTCTCTCTCTCTCTCTCTCTCTCTCTCTCTCTCTCTCTCTCTCTCTCTCTACTGCGTCATTAGTCTCCCCTCTATAAGTACTTTATCAGAATTGTCCTCTTATCTACCCTCATCTGCGCCTGCATTGTGGGCGGTGATAGAGAAGACAACCCTTGTTGTAGCGTGGGAACCCCGCTGTAGTGGTGCTGGTAATAGGAAACTAAACTGGTGGCAGGGGTTATTGGGGCCATGGTGGGGGGGGGTGAGAGCGGTGCTGAAGGTGGCAGGTGGTGGTAGTGGTGGTGGTGGTAGAGGTGGTGGTGGTAGTGGTAGTGGTGGTGGTCACTGTACACGCCTTATTTTCTATATCTCCCAGCAGCAACAACTCCACCTCCTCTACCAAAGTGTTTCTGCATGCATCTGCATACCTCTTCTCCCGTGTCTAAATCCCCACCACCACCAACCACACGTAATACTCTCCCTCCCTACCCACCAAACCCCAACCCACCTCCCGCCTCACCCCTCCCTCCTTGGGGGGGGGGGGGGGACCTACCTGAGAGAAGGGGTAGAGAAGGTACACACGCCTCACTAATCCCTCAATGTGTATTATATCTAATATTATACTCTCAACTCACATTATTTATCTCCAACTCACAAACATTTGATCATATTTCTTGTTTACTCTCTCTCTCTCTCTCTCTCTCTCTCTCTCTCTCTCTCTCTCTCTCTCTCTCTCTCTCTCTCTCTCTCTCTCTCTCTCTCTCTCACTCTCTCTCTCACTCTCTCTCTCCTGTTCCACTTTCCTCTGTACTCCTCCCCTCTACAACAACCTCACACCTCACCCCTCTAGTATCTCCCTCCACTTCTACCTTTGCTATCTCCTCGCCTCTCATTTAGATATGTGATCCCTTTACTGCGGGAAGGGGGACTTGTGAGCTGATATTGATAAACGGATCTCGTGGGAAGCTGTGGCTGGAGGAGGTCCCAGTGGTACTCACCTGGTACCCACTACCTAGCTGTGATCACGAAGAAGTCAGGTCTAGCTCCTGTTCTGACTTTACTGGTGTGGTTCCCACAGCTGTGAGATGATGGTGGTGGTGAGAGATTTTTGGGGGGGAAATTCAGTTAAATTTAGTTAACGAAGTTAATAACGAGAAGCACATATGATAAGACTCGATTTGGCGATTATTTATGGCAA
The DNA here is from genome assembly GCF_040958095.1 of Procambarus clarkii. Taxonomy (NCBI): domain Eukaryota; kingdom Metazoa; phylum Arthropoda; class Malacostraca; order Decapoda; family Cambaridae; genus Procambarus; species Procambarus clarkii. The sequence goes on from NC_091180.1 coordinate 27,602,070, forward strand.
TACTCCATTACCCCTCACCTGTCAACACCCCGTCACCCCTGGTCTCACGTGTCAACCCCTGCGTCACCCCTGGTCTCACCTGTCAACACCCCGTCACCCCTGGTCTCACCTGTCAACCCCTCCGTCCCCCCTGGTCTCACCTGTCAACACCCCGTCACCCCTGGTCTCACGTGTCAACCCCTCCGTCCCCCCTGGTCTCACCTGTCAACACCCCGTCACCCCTGGTCTCACGTGTCAACCCCTGCGTCACCCCTGGTCTCACCTGTCAACCCCTGCGTCACCCCTGGCCTCACCTGTCAACCCCTCCGTCACCCCTGGTCTCACCTGTCAACCCCTGCGTCACCCCTGGCCTCACCTGTCAACCCCTCCGTCACCCGTGGCCTCACCTGTCAACCCCTCCGTCACCCCTGGTCTCACCTGTCAACCCCTCCGTCACCCCTGGCCTCACCTGTCAACCCCTCCGTCACCCCTGGCCTCACCTGTCAACCCCTCCGTCACCCCTGGTCTCACCTGTCAACCCCTCCGTCACCCCTGGCCTCACCTGTCAACCCCTCCGTCACCCCTGGCCTCACCTGTCAACCCCTCCGTCACCCCTGGCCTTACCTGTCAACCCCTCCGTCACCCCTGGCCTTACCTGTCAACCCCTACGTTACCCCTGGCCTCACCTATCAACCCCTCCGTCACCCCTGGCCTTACCTGTCAACCCCTCCGTCACCCCTGGCCTTACCTGTCAACCCCTCCGTCACCCTGGCCTTACCTCTCTGTCACCTGTGTTAATGAAGCGTCTATATTTAGACGGGAGAGAAATGCTAGTATTCATTTAGCTTTACCGTGCCCTAAGCTCCTTCCAGTGTGGCGGCTGTAGAGCTAGGCAGAGGCTGCCAGGGACCTAAAGTAGTGAAGAACCAGAGACCAGTGGAGCCCTACGCACAGAGGTGGGACCAAAGAGCCGAAGCTCAACCCCAAGCAAAGCACAACTAGGCGAGAATATCGCCACAGAGACTCATGCAGAGTCTCCTGACAGACATTGTGAGCTCCACAGAAACACAGATGACCTTCCCTTTAGGTCTTCACTATGTCGCTGGTAATGGCTGTGTTTTGGTGAGTATTCAGGAAAAGCACTCAAGGGGGTGAGTGAAGAGCTGTCTCTCAGTCCTCAAAGCCTCTTCTGGCACCCTGGAGGAGTGCCTGCACTCAACTGCCTTGTTATTAAACCTAGTCTTATTATTACCAATATGATTATTTTATATTTTTTATCACACAGCTTGTATTTACCTTTGTAGCTTGCAAGCTTGAGTTGAAGCTGTTGTGCATTATGTATAACAATGCAGGGATTCACTCTTGTTTATTGAATGCTATTGTGTTAGTACACATTCATGTATATCATTTTGGAATTGTTGACGTACTGAGTGCATGTATGACTAACTTTGTGAAGAGAGGCTACAAAACGTGTAACTTGAGAGAACGTCTTGACATATATCTTGCAAGATGCATCAAGCATGCGTGTCTTACAAGGGCAAGGTAGTGCAACGTGGTTTATTGCGCAGCTCTGCAAGGGCATGTTGCTCTAGTTCAATGTAATGTGATGGGTTGTGAGAATAAGGGACTACACCACATCAACCATCCAGGTACACCTACAGCCATCCAATTGAGCCAGCGGCTGAGCGAACAGAACACTGGACGCGTGATTCTGTGGTCCCGGGTTCGATCTCGGGCGCCGGCGAGAAACAATGGACAGAGTTTCTTTCACCCTTATGCCCCTATTACCTAGCAGTAAATAGGTACCTGGGAGTTAGTCAGCTGTCACACACACAAGGATTCGAACCTACGTCCAAGAGTATCCCAGACGCTGCCTTAATCGACTAAGGCAGCGTCTGGGATACTCTCGGACGTAGGTTTGTAGCTGTCACAGGCTGCTTCCTGGGGGTGGAGGCCTGGTCGAGGACCGGGCCGCGGGGACACTAAAGCCCCGAAATCATCAAAATGAACCCACTTTCTCCAAGTAATCCCAAGTGGACCAAACCAGCAATTTTTGATTTACTAAAAGCGCTGAAATCTTATTCGTTTTAATCAGTGTGATAAAAATGTTGAATGTGTCACTGGGAGGAACCTTCACCTCGAGAGACACAACATTAATGCCCCTCACAGCATCGCGCCAGAGAGAGTGAGGAAGCATAAAAAAATTATCCCGTGTGTGTGTAAACCAGGAGAGGATACATGCCATTGAGAGACGTCGGGTGTAATTTATGCAAGCAATTAACTTAAGTGGACACTCTCCTTGGGGATTACAACCTTCCCCCTTCTTTTTTTATTTATATGACCCGTCGCTTAAATCATAACGAAATATATCACTTTTTTCTTCGTATTACTCACTGAAAATCTGAGTTACTTAGATATATGTCTTTTACTGAATTACTGAGCTCATTGGACGAAATATCCAGGGTAAGAATGATCTGCAAGTTATACATGTTTAGTTAATATGTTGTATGAACGTCAGAATGAACCCAAGCGAAACATTTTATGTTCTTATTCTTTCAGTAGCGAGGGTCAGGTTTAATGCTGATGGTGGTGAGTGCTGGCGCCCTGTGGCTGTGAATGTTGTCAGAGTAAGTGATGCATGTGTGTGTGTGTGTGTGTGTGTGTGTGTGTGTGTGTGTGTGTGTGTGTGTATGTGTGTGTGTGTGTGTGTGTGTGTGTGTGTGTGTGTGTGTGTGTGTGTGTATGTGTGTGTGTGTGTGTGTGTGTGTGTGTGTGTGTGTGTGAGAGAGAGAGAGAGAGAGAGAGAGAGAGAGAGAGAGAGAGAGAGAGAGAGAGAGAGAGAGAGAGAGAGAGAGAGAGAGAGAGAGAGAGAGAGAGAGAGAGAGAGCAAAAGCAGACGTTTCCGCTTACAATAATACATGTATAAACCCAAGTCCTCCAACATGACATCATGATCGATCAAATCTACGTCCGCTAACATCCCCAGGAACGGCCTATACAGTCTCTGGCCTGCCCGAGCTGTCTTTAATGATGTGGGGAGTCGGAGTATTCTCAGGGAGGAAGGCTGAGAGAGGGAAGAGTCAGGGATGCTAATAGCTCCTCCTAGCACTACAGAGGACGCCGGCGGAGGAAAAAAGTCACCAGGGGGCTCAACTTATCACCTACGCGGTCGTGAAGAGAATCTTGAAAATCCCCCGGGGAACACAGGCCCTACACACCGCTTTAATTAAATTCCTCCTCGCTTGACAGGAGAGGCTCCGGGTGCTGGCAACAATCACCAAGTGTGTGTGTGTGTTTTTTATGAGCAAATGCTGAGGCTTCATGTCAGGAGCGGGACGAATTATTGATGGTAATGCATAAATCTATTGTAAAACTTTCCCTCTGGAGTAAAGACGCTAGTGTATTCAGAACTCTTTATTTCTCTCTCTCATGGATGTCCGACTCTTTTTTTCCTGTCTCTCTTTCTCTCGTGAATGTGTTTCAACTTTTTATGGACTGGTCCTCCAGTTGACTATCAGTCAATCATGGGTCAAGATTCACCCTCCCACAGGTGTACAACGAATAACTGACACCTGTACCAGACATATGACTGTCCCTGACCATTTGAATCCACATGTGAACCACCACGTGACACAAACTATCTGACCCGGAGAAGGGCATAGATGACACGCTTGTCTCCTTGTGTTCCAGTCCTTCCTCTGATTTACTCTTACCAGCGTCAACCTTACCTTGAGGTTACCTTGAGGTGCTTCCGGGGCTTAGTGTCCCCGCGGCCCGGTCGTCGACCAGGCCTCCTGGTTGCTGGACTGATCAACCAGGCTGTTAGACGCGGCTGCTCGCAGCCTGACGTATGAGTCACAGCCTGGTTGGTCAAGCTCGTTGCTCTGATATTAACTATTCGTTTACTTTCTCTGGGCAAGTATGAAGGTCGTGGCACGAATGGAAACTTTCCATGCAAATACCTTAGCATGGAAAGCAGGTATACTCAGTATTAGCTGAGTATACCTGCAACACCTGCTTAGTATACCTGCAACACCAAAGAGAAGTTCACATGCACAACATTTCACTGTTAATTTGTAAAAAAAAAATCCTGCCGTCTGTATTATAATTTTTGGCGAGTGTGTTGTTGCTGATGTGATCATACTTTTGTATGATTATCTCAGCAACATGATCAGTATGACTATACAACAGGTTGTATAATGATGCTGACATGATTACATGGAGGTTGTTAATGATAATGATAATTTTATTTAGGGAAATGTATACTCACACAACGAGTTACAAGCAGAATGTTTGACTTCTAGATAAAGCCAGTATACACAACACCTAAAGCCACTAATACAGCGTTTCGGGCCATGTTAAGGTTTAGGGGTTTCATGAGGACTTTGAGATTCTAAATGCTTCAGAGGACCAGATGGTCCTATATCAGGCCTAGGAATATTTAAATTTTAGGTTACTAGATTTATTTTGTTCCGGAATTTATACAAAATAGTAAAAAAAGTGTTTCAAAAGCATTAGCCAAATAAAAAAAAAAAAAAAAATATATATATATATATATATATATATATATATATATATATATATACCGGTAGATATCCGCTAAGGGTTTACAGATATAATTATATCTTCATCATGCTTGAGTATACCGCTATACGCAACTCTACACATAGGTTATATTGTATATCAGTGTATGGACTAATGGATATGGATCTCTTTTTACATAATAGAAACCGGCCATTTAAAGTTATATATAATGCAAAATTGAACGCTGAAACGCACTGAAGATTTGAGTGAATGAATTAATTTTGTAATTACCAGTTCGATATTCTAAATGCACACGGGAAGACTATTACCAACAGATGAATAACTTAAGGGGAAGAAGAGCCGGCCTAAGAGCTCCATTAACTATTCAGGACGTGACTATTGTTGTATATAATATGCTGGTGAGCAACACGTTGGAATATTGTACTCCAACTCTCTCATTCAAGTTCCCCTCACGGGTCTCATGCTCACCTCACAAGCTCACCTCACAAGCCACAAGCTCACCTCACGGGTCTCATGCTCACCTCACAAGCCACAAGCTCACCTCACGGGTCTCATGCTCATCTCACAAGCTCACCTCACAAGCCACAAGCTCACCTCACGGGTCTCATGCTCACCTCACAAGCCACAAGCTCACCTCACGGGTCTCATGCTCATCTCACAAGCTCACCTCACAAGCCACAAGCTCACCTCACGGGTCTCATGCTCATCTCACAAGCTCACCTCACAAGCCACAAGCTCACCTCACGGGTCTCATGCTCACCTCACAAGCCACAAGCTCACCTCACGGGTCTCATGCTCATCTCACAAGCTCACCTCACAAGCCACAAGCTCACCTCACGGGTCTCATGCTCATCTCACAAGCTCACCTCACGGGTCTCATGCTCATCTCACAAGCTCACCTCACAAGCCACAAGCTCACCTCACGGGTCTCATGCTCATCTCACAAGCTCACCTCACAAGCCACAAGCTCACCTCACAAGCCAACAATCTTGGCCTCATAATCCCCTGACTGGAAATTCTAATAAGATCAACAGATCGAACGCTGTAAGACCTGACCTCAATCCTTATCAGCACGAGAAAGGCAGACTCAAGGCAGCGTCATTCATAATTAAGTCTGGTCTGGGTTAATGTATCCTGTCGCTGACACATTAGTAGCAGGATACACCCACTGATGTTGTCACGTTGGTGGCTGAGTGGGTATGTCACTGGACTGCTATTCTGGCGACCTAGGATCGAATCCATGTGGGGGGATCATTTGGCATTCTGTTGAAAAAGTGATGCATGGTGACCATTCAAGTTTTACACACACACACACACACACACACACACACACACACCCACACACACACACACACACACACACACGTTAGTATCCACTAGGAAAATAGAACGAAAACGTTCGGAACTTTCGTGTCATTTTCCTAGTGAATACTTACGCATAACCGAATCACACAATTTTTTTTAAAGCTTATTCTTTCATCGGGAAAATTTGCCTTTTAACTCATATATTTCGAGTTTTTCTGAGATATTTTTTCACAAATATATATGCAAAAAGTTTTCACATGTAAATAAAACTATTAAAAGAAAGAACAGTACCTTGCACTTAATAAATACAACTCTATATGAAAGCATAGAACCAAGCACTTTATTGCAAGTAATGGTTGACTTGTGTGCCAACCAAGTGCTCTACAACACTTTGTCAACTCTCCAGTCGCAGTTTAATTCCCACCATAAAAGACATGATAGATTCTTTATCGAGATAATAAACACTAAAGTGAATACTTCACATGGTATTCAACACGTCCCAGCGCCATTAACACCATAAGACAATTAATAACCTCTCCCGTCACCATCATCAACACGCAATAGAAATTCTTGCATACCACTCGCTTTAATTCTGAATTCCAGATCATTCAAATGACTGTATAGGAACACGTGGTTGAGTCATTAAGTCGAGCTTCGTGCTGGATGTCTCGACACGGAGTGTGGGCAGGGGTGAGGAAGGGTGAGGATTGGGGAAGGGTGAGGATTAGGGAAGGGTGAGGATTGGGGAAGGGTGAGGATTGGGGGAGGACACCTTAAGACACCTTAAATATACAAAATAACGACTTCGTTTCCTTGCCTACTCTTAGACTCAGAACTCGCCTAACATCATTTAATAATAGCGTCTCTAGCCAGGTCTCTAGCGAGGTCTCTAGCCAGGTCTCTAGCCAGGTCTCTAGCGAGGTCTCCGCGCCCTCCACAGTTTGATCCAACGCCTTTCCCAATGTTAGATTGACCCTACCTTCTTTCCTGTATGATCTGACCTGACGTATGATATGTATGATTTGTCCTAACGTATGATGTGTATGATCTGACCCTACCCTGTTTGGTTGCTCCATCACCTCGACTCCTTCGACCTTCATATGTGTATTGAACGAAAAATTGTACATCATGAATTCATTGTTTACCTGAAGATGTTCCAGAGAGGAACGAAACGGTGTAGAAAAACAGACACACACACATATATATATATATATATATATATATATATATATATATATATATATATATATATATATATATATATATATATATATTAAAACAACAATAATATATTAACAATAACAAAATGAGTTGTGTGCACAAAATGTTCAATAAAACTCCAGGTTGCAATCTTTTTTTTACTATGTCGTGGCCTAGTTGACCAAGGCGTGTGCGTGGGAACACCCCCCGCATAGATTCGAACCCTCATCACTGCTCCTACGGATTTTCTCACTAAATACACTATTAATATAGTGGGAGCGGCAAGATGAGCCGGTGTTCATCAGCGTGAAGGCGTTAAAGTGTGTTGCGTGTATCGTCTTAACTACGGCCGACCTGCTTAACGAGGCTGACACACGCACCGCCTCGTTACACCAGCCCCGCTCTCACATCTCAACCACCACACACTATAACCCCACTTCCTTCTGCTTTTTACAACAACAACTTTAATATTTAATCTATAAAAATGTACGTTTACTTTCCAGGTTATAAGTCAAGATTGTAAGTCAACCTTGGTTGGTTGATTGGTGGTTGGTAGACCTAGGTTGTAAGTCAGCAACACGTTTAAAACTCGTATTGAAGGTCAGCATCCAGGGTGTGAAGGGATCTTTATCCCAGGGACCTGAAGTGTTTAAGGGTTCGTGTTGAAAAGTCGTATTATGGTGAGATACCACAATCCCCTCCATCTGGCAGGATGTAGTTAGATATGAACACTTCACATACACGATATCTTCTGTAACACCAGTATTATTTTAGAATGCTAAATGCACATGTCCAGTGGTGTAGCTGCCGTCAACTATGTGAAGGGGTTACATAGTGTGTGCAAATAACACGGTTACCTTACCTTGAGGTGCTTCCGGGGCTTAGCGTCCCCGCGGCCCGGTCGTCGACCAGGCCTCCTGTATGTACGGTACCTGATGCTGAGATATCCACATCTCACAGACTAGTTGGTCATGTCGCCAGAGGGCTCCACTCTACCGTTCTACACCACAACTGTTCATCAACAGGTGTGTGTGTGTGGCACCAGTGACCTCCACACACACCATCATTACCCTCCACAACCACGTGTTTAGCCCTTCCCGCGGGTCAGACATCATGACCTTAGCCTCCAAAACTATGCCACACCTTAAACCCTCCAAAACTATGCCACACCTTGAAGCCTCCAAAACTATGCCACACCTTGAAGCCTCCAAAACTATGCCACACCTTAAACCCTCCAAAACTATGCCACACCTTGAAGCCTCCAAAACTATGCCTCACCTTAAAGCCTCCAAACCATCTGAACCAGTGACACTTCCCAAGCCCAGCGACTCCCTGGGTTTAATTACTACCTCAACTTAATTGCATGAGGGACATAACGAGGCAATACGATACCAGGGATGATACAATGTTCTTAATGAGTACAGGTGAGCCTGCCTGTACGCACACAACTGATTCACACTTCCAGTTAATGCTTTCAGTGGATTTTTGTTATATATATTTGTTTAATGTGAGCAGAAAAAACCTGTCATTTCCTACACTAAGAATATAATTTTCTTGGATGGAGCCCTGGTAATTAATGAGCTATTCGAGTGATAAAAATAATGATGGGGGAAATTAATTTCATTTCATCATGGTACATATTATTTTAACGATGTTTTAAATGAATGAGATATATATATATATATATATATATATATATATATATATATATATATATATATATATATATATATATATATATATATATATTAAAAAAATGTCTATGACTAGAATAACAAGTGGTATAAGGTGTAGAACAAGAAGAAGTGCGTGACGGTATAGCAGAGCACTTCAGAGAGAAGTTACGATGCAGCTGACTTGTTGAGAGACAGTGTACATAACAGAGCATAGTTTAGCAGTAGTATCAGTAGTAGTAGTAACAGCAGGAGCAGCAAAGATAACTGTTCACATTTTGTACAACTTAACATTGTAAACTGAAAGGAAAGTGGTGGAGAAACCCTTGCATTAGGGTTCTAATAAAGTGTTCATATGAACTATTGTATATTAGGTCAACCCAAGGTGAGGTCAGGTCACTGTGGTCATCATTTTTACTCTCCTTTCATTCTGTTTTACTTTTGTTTTAATGATGAATATTACCTATGTGCAACGGTCTATATTCTAGGTTAAATCATTTTCTGAAAAGCTTTATGTTCGGCATTGTTAAATACGCCGGAGATTCTAGAAACAGTGAACACAACTTGAACTTGAGTTGCTGAAGCAATCACTGTGGCGAATGTGTCCTTACCGCTTTTCACATGTATAGTCACGTATAGAACACGTATAGTCACGTATAGAACACGTATAGAGTCACGTATAGAACAGCAAGGCAATGTTTCTAGAGTATTAGAATAAGACGACCCCCTTACGCTACACACAGAAATCACAATAGCGTGATGCATCAAATGAATAAATCCACAAGGGCCGTGACGACGGTTCGAACCTACGTCCTAGATGTGGGGAAAAGGTGACCCCCCTTTCACAGCTCCATAAAAAGCACCTATCTCATCCGTGACGCACCAGTTTAGACATTTTCACAAGCTTTTACTGACAGCAGGAGAGACGTGAGTTTGTTTACCTGCAAAAGCAAGAGTCCCTTTCCTCCCCTCTCCCTCCAGTGGTTCCAGCCTCTCCCGCGGGAATTGTCCTACGGTCGTTCGACTGCTTAACGACAGGCCGGTAGGCTTCCTGGTTGATTGGATCGGTAGTTAACTTGGAGGATGATTACTGGACCGCACAGGTTATGGTGGTGGTTCTTGGTGCTGGCGCAACACACCTGCACTTGATTTCTTGTTGTAGATACACGATATTGATTTGATATACCCAGACGGGAGCCGGTCGGCCGAGCGGACAACACACTGGACTTGTCATCCTGTGGTCCCGGGTTCGATCCCGGGCGCCGGCGAGAAACAATGGGCAGAGTTTCTTTCACCCTATACCCCTGTTACCTAGCAGTAAAATAGGTACCTGGGTGTTAGTCAGCTGTCACGGGCTGCTTCCTGGGGGTCGAGGCCTGGTCGAGGACCGAGCCGCGGGGACACTAAAAAGCCCCGAAATCATCTCAAGATACTCAAGACGATTCGAATGTCTTAGGAAGGAACATGAGTATTTGTATGATTGTGCAATTAGACTGCATTTGTCTGGCATAGTGACCATGTGCGGTGTTATAGTGAAGTATTGGTAAGTGTGTTTCGAAGGCTTGGCTGTGTGAAGACATGTGGGGGTTAAAGCAGATGGTGAAGCTTTACTAGTCGATTAAGGCAGCGTCTGGGATGCTCCCGGACGTAGGTTCGAATCCTCGTCACGGCCCTTGTGGATTTGTTCATAAGATGGTGCAGCACTCTGGTGGGAAGTACAAATGAAGGAGTGGAAGATCAGATGAAGGCAAATGTGCAAGAAAGACGGAAGCGGATAGACAGAAATCACAAGTGAGGAGATTCAACAGGAAATGCTTCATAATAATATTTTATGGTGCCGGAACACCACTGTGTAGGATCATAAGTCGTGCTACGTCGATAGAAAAATAGCAAGAATTATTAGTGAGTAATTATATATTACAGGTGCCAATACATGAAGCTACGTAAGGCAAATACTGGAACATCCACCACCACCACTACCACTACCACTACCACCACAGCCACCACATTCACCAACAATAAACAAACTGCAGATGTAGGTTAAACTAAAGGGATGAGAATGGGGGGGGGGGAGTTGCCGGGGCCAGGGGAAAGGGAAAGTTGCCAGGGAAAGGGAGATCTCCAGGAATAGTGGAAAGGGGGCCATGGTAGAACTAGGGGTTAATTAAGAACTAGATACATCATTAAACTATCGTCTGAGAGCTAGCATTGTATACTCCGTCTCAACCTCCACCCAGCCTCTTCCACCCCACAATACCCCCCCTCCACCCCCCACAATACCCACCCCCTCCACCCCACAATACCCCAACCCTTTCACCCACCTTCAACGCATCTCTCTAGTGATTGGCTGTATCTGCAAATCTTTTGCTAGCTCATATAATCCCTTGATTGGTTGGCTTGCCTGGCTGGATTATTGAGTGCGTGTGTGTACAGTCTGCCGGGATTAGAAACGGATTTTCTGATTGGCTAGATTAATTATTTAGTGAGCTGCTGCCTTAGTTTGCCTGATTGACCTACTGATGGGGGTAGGTCTCAGGTTGTTGACGATCAGGATAACTGAGAAACAGCTATTATGACTGATCAATACCTGTCTCAGTGATCAATATCTGTCTTAGTGATCAATACCTGTCTCAGTGATCAATACCTGTCTCAGTGATCAATACCTGTCTCAGTGATCAATACCTGTCTCAGTTATCAATACCTGTCTCAGTGATCAATACCTGTCTCAGTGATCAATACCTGTCTCAGTGATCAATACCTGTCTCAGTGATCAATACCTGTCTCAGTGATCAATATCTGTCTCAGTGATCAATACCTGTCTCAGTGATCAATACCTGTCTCACAGAACAATACTCATCTAATGGCTTGCAGACAAATGTATAAACAATTATGTGTGACTGACTGAACTTAACAAATTATAGATGCCAAGAAACTGTGTGTGTGTGCGTGTGTGTGTGTGTGTGCGTGTGTGTGCGTGTGCGTGTGTGTGTGTGTGTGTGTGTGTGTGTGTGTGTGTGTGTGTGTGTGTGTGTGTGTGTGTGTACTCACCTAGTTGTGCTTTCGGGGATTGAACTTCGGCTCTTTGGTCCCGCCTCTCAACTGTAAATTAACTATTAACTGTGTGTGTGTGTATGTGTGTGTGTGTGTGTGTGTGTGTGTGTGTGTGTGTGTGTGTGTGTGTGTGTGTGTGTGTGTGTGTGTGTGTGTGTGTGTGTGTATGCGTAAGCACACATTTGTGTGTGTATTTGTGTATGGTGGAATGTGTTTGTTTGCGTATACAAAGAAATTTATGTTTTTTTACGTATACAAAGAAATTTGTATACTGGCACCCAACGATTGTTTGCAGGAATCAACACACCAAAATCTCTCTCCACGGACACTGCCGACACACAACCCAGGTCACATGACGCACAAAATAAAAGAACACAAAAAATAGCAATCACAACTGTGGGTTGAGACGTAACGAGAGGGTGCCACATAATACGAGTGGGGGGAGGAGTGGGGGGGTAGAGAAGGTGAATAGGGTGCCAGGGTGCCCCCCCTCCACACGGCCCTCTGGCACCGGGGGGGGGGAGGGGGCAGCGGATTGATGAGGATGATAATACATGTTTCTCAGACCACCATGTCTGCTACACCACTTCATCCGTCTCTCTCATCTATCCTCACTCATTCACTCACTCCCTCACTTACTCCTTCACTCATTGCTTCATACACTGCTTCATTCACTGTTTCATTCACTGCTTCACTCACTCCTTCACTCATTGCTTCACGCACTTCTCTCTTCCTACTTGTCTTCTATTTGTCTACATTTTATTTGTCTTTCCCTACTTATCTTCCCTTGTTTACCTCTCCCTATCTTCCTTCTTATCTCTCCCTCTCTCTTTACTTCTATCTCCCTCTCTCCCTATTTATATTCCCCTTTGCTCCTACTTACCTCTCCCTCTCTCCCTGCTAACCTCTCCCTCTTTCCCCTACCTACTTCTCCTTCTGCCGTTGCTATCTCCCCTCTGCAACCAATACCAGCTTCCCCTCACCTTGTTTGCATATGACGCTTTTTTAATCCCACCAATATCTAGGTAGCTCCCTCCCTATCGCAATTTCTCTCTCTCTCACAACCTTTATCGCCCTCTGCCTCCATTTCCCTCTCATTCTATCCCCTCTACCTCTTCCCTTTCACTCGCCAGGCTATTCTATTCTCCCCTTCTACCCCTGAGGGCTGTGTAATTACATTCACAAGGACGAGGGGAAACGGATTTAAAATGTAATGGTCTTGTTACGTTTGGTCTGAAGATGGTTAGTGAGGCGGATGGTAATGAGGGAGTGGTTGTGTATCCAGCTTGTTGGGCGGTGTCACACTGTTGGCATGCACGCACACAGAGCCACACTCACACGCAGGCATGCACGCACACAGAGCCACACTCACACGCAGGCATGCACGCACACAGAGCCACACTCACACGCAGGCATGCACGCACACAGAGCCACACTCACACGCAGGCATGCACGCACACAGAGCCACACTCACACGCAGGCATGCACGCACACAGAGCCACACTCACACGCAGGCATGCACGCACACAGAGCCACACTCACACGCTGGCATGCACGCACACAGAGCCACACTCACACGCTGGCATGCACGCACACAGAGCCACATTCACACGCAGGCATACACGCACACAGAGCCACACTCACACGCTGGCATGCACGCACACAGAGCCACACTCACACGCAGGCATACACGCACACAGAGCCACACTCACACGCTGGCATGCACGCACACAGAGCCACACTCACACGCAGGTATGCACGCACACAGAGTCACACTCACACGCAGGTATGCACGCACACAGAGCCATACTCACATGCAGGTATGCACGCACAGAGAGTCATACTCACACGCAGGTATGGACGCACACAGAGCCACACTCACACGCTGGCATGCACGCACACAGAGCCACACACTCACACCATATAAGGTAACAAGCACCTACACCGACACATACACATGCACACAAGCAAAGTTGTTACAGAAACAAGTCATGAAATTGCAATTTAGTGAGAATTGTTGCAGATGCCCCACAGAGTCGAGGGCAGGGAGGGGGGGGGGGTGGAGAGAGCCAGCAGGGAGAGAAGTAGGGAAGTAGATAGTTGATGCAGAGAGAAGATTTGAGGGGAATATGTACTATCGTTTTAGGATGATAGTACTCTCTATACTATCCCATAACTGTATTCAACATTCTAACCATTTCTACAGCCCAATTCTCCCCACATTTGCTCCCCTAATGCCCTCTCTACACTACAATATTCCAATATGCCAAGAATCATTACTTCCTACAGGTCTATGCTCGTACACTCTCGCTATGCTTACACATCAGCGCCTCCACATTCACCCAACATCTGCCACACAACTACACCTCAACACCCTCCCACATCAACATCTCAACACCCAACCGTATCTACGTCAACATCTCAAATGTTACATCTATATAACCCAATCCTCCCTACCCCACCCCCCTGCCCCAGCACGTGGTCCAAACCTTGGCCCTCATTATCGCCTCATTACTGTCTCCTCCTTGTCCACCACACCTGTTCCCCACACGTGTCCATCTTCACACAATACACCGAGGGGTCCCCGCTGTCTTGGAGCGGATGGCACTCGTCTCACCCGTCCTGGGTTCGAACCCTAGACAGGATGGGACGAAGATATAGCATCCATACGGTACGTTAACAACTGTATCACCCATTTCTCACCAACAAATGAATATTGTAGCTATTGGTATCTTGTAGCTATTGGTATATATGTAGCTTGTATATATGTAGCTATTGGTATCTTATCTGTTGGTCAGATAAGCCTGCGTATCCACCCCCAGCAACCCCTATATCTATCCCCCATCCCCTCATTCCCCACGCTTCCCCATCAATGCCCCTTACCTCCTCTCCTCCCCCATTTCTCCCTATACCCCCAACGGGCCCCTGTCTGAGAAGTTTTACCTCCAGGAAGGTCGAGATACACAATTGTCCAATTTGCTAGGTAATTACAGTTTAATTAGTTTTTCTCTCAGTTTGCGCACACCCAGACGAGCCAAACCCCAGACAGGTCAGGGGTTTGGCTCACACACACACACACACACACACTCACACACACACACACATACACACACACACACACACACACACACACACACACACACACACACACACACACACCCACTCACACACACACACACACACACACACACACACACACACACACACACATACACACACACACACATACACACACAGACGCTTGGAGATTCACTCACCTATTGTGTTAGCAGGACGGTAAGATACTTGGAACCCCTGTGGGTAAGGTTGCATTATAGCAATGACTAGGTCAGGAAGGGTGTCTAGGTCCAACAGTATTATGATTGAGGAAGAAGATAGGTTTGTGGAGAAGATGATTAGGAAATTTGTAGAGAAGAGGGATGTTTGGATAGGTGATCTAATCCAGGGGATTAAAAGTGAAGTCTTTAATAAGATACAGGGCGAGGTTCAAAGACTCAAACAAGAGTTTATGGATTATATTCAAGAGGAAATCAGGAAGAGCAGGGTAGAATGGCAAGGAGAAATATCTAGGCTTACTAATGAATTTGGAAGGAATAAGGGAAGCTTGGCAGGGGAAGGGGTAGTAGTAGTAGGTGGAGTAGCGGGTGTAGGAGGGGTGGGGGTCAGCCAGGGAGGGGGCCACCAGCATGACCCTGAACTGAGAAAGAGGACAATCATAATCCATGGATTACTTGAAGCCAGGGCACCATCGAGGCAGGAAAGGATGGAGATTGAGGATTTGGAACTACAGGGGATCTTGAGAGACATGAGAGCCCAGATGGCAGGGAATGAGGTGCAAGTCCACCGACGCATTGGACCATACAACTGTAACAGGAAACGACCTGTCCTGGTACAGTTCACTAACGAAGAGGCAGTGGATTACATACTGCATCACAAACACCTACTCAGAGGTAGCGAAAATTACTACAACGTATTTATTGACAAATTCATGACGAAGGAGGAACAGATTGCCCACAGAGCATGCAAACAACAATGCGACTCTTCCCATTTGAGCGCAGCTACACACCCCAGTGCTAATCCACCCCATGCTAACCAGCTCACAAGTGCTTCTCAGGTCACCCCTTCCCCAAATCAGCCGCCCCTGCTTATCTCCCCAGCACATCCCTTGACCCCTCTGACCCCACTGGAGTCAAATTCATCCCACATTCCAAGGACCCCCTCATCACCTCAACCCCCAAAACCCGTCCAGCCCTCATCCCCTCAACCCCCAAAACCCACCCAGCTCTCATCCCCTCAACCCCCAAAACCCATCCAGACCTCATCCCCTCAACCCCAAGAACCCACCCAGACCTCATCCCCTCAACACCCAAAGCCTACCCTGCCCTCACCCCTCCTCATCCCCTCTCCTTCCATGTGACCCCCCACCCTTGCGAGGGAGGTGGGAGGTCCCCCCACCCCCTCTATCCTTCCCCCTCCCAACCTCTCAACCTCTATCTGTCTCCCAACCTTACGCTATCTCCCAACCCCTCTATGCCCTCCCTAATCTTCAGACCCAGTATGCCCTTCCTACTCCAGACCTACCTACCCAGGCCCTACCCCAGACCCTCCTACCTACCTTCCTAGAAGCCCAGCCCCCAGTAGCCCCCCAAGCACCCCTCCTGAACTCTTTCACCCCCCATACACCCCCCGGACCCCCCCAGACACCCCCCGGATCCCCCCGGACATCCCCCGGACCCTCCCCGCCCCCAGTCATCCCCCAGACACCCCCCAGATCCCCCGGATCCCCTCTGCCCCCAGTCACCCCCAGACATCCCCCAGATCCCCCCAGACCCCCAGAGAAAGGGAGAACTCTGGTACAAGAGTTTCCATGAAGAATCTCAAGGTTTGGTACACCAATGCTGATGGGGTATCTAATAAAGCAGAAGAGATAAAAGAAAGAGTGAGTGAAGCAG
>NC_091180.1:27623774-27686274 GCF_040958095.1 Procambarus clarkii
CATACTCCACACTGGAATACTCGTACTCCCCCCCCCTCCCCCTGCCCCCCCCCCTCTCTCTCTCTCTCTCTCTCTCTCTCTCTCTCTCTCTCTCTCTCTCTCTCTCTCTCTGATCTAATCAACTATTTCTGCTCCATTTACAGCAGCTTTGAACCTACTTCATGTGCATGTAGAGAAACACATATACAAGGGGAAACATTACATGACGGATAATATATATTTTGTGAAGCATTGTGTTATATCACAGTCCGGTCGCTTAACTAGCCACAACGTACAAAATACAATGTGTTAACCAAACCAGAAACGCACGCACCCAAGCCACCCACCTAACCTAACCTAACCAACGCATAGAAAACGCAAGCCGCAACTTTTCCAACTCTCACTTATAACACCGCATTTTGATATCAAAAGTCCCCAACGGACAAATAAAGGGGTGCTATAAGTCATACCGGCTCACCAACATTCTCGTTTTCTCTGCGTGGTCCGACAGGTAAAGTTAGGTTAGGTTCGGGTGATTTAATACACCAATTTATGTCCGTTGTGACAGGAGAGGACGAGCTGGCTTTTGATAGTCCTCTGTAATCTCAGCCATATCTTGAGGTTATCTTGAGGTTATCTTGAGATGATTTCGGGGCTTTAGTGTCCCCGCGGCCCGGTCTTCGACTAGGCCTCCACCCCCAGGAAGCAGCCCGTGACAGCTGACTAACACCCAGGTACCTATTTTACTGCTAGGTAACAGGGGCATAGGGTGAAACTCTGCCCATTGTTTCTCGCCAGCGCCTGGGATCGAACCCAGGACCACAGGATCACAAATCCAGTGTGCTGTCCGCCTTGGGGACCTCAACGTACAAATTAAGACGTATTAGTTGAGGAGACGAGTTGATAAACGTGTGATAAAAGACCTTGCAACTCCTAAATGTTCCAAGGACAATAATTAAGGTTAGAACAATAACCTTAACCTACACTCTACTTCAGTACCGTTAACAACCTAGTTCACCTGGTGGAGTTGTTGCTCAACACGTCTTAATGATCTGAGTGGGCAGGTGTGGGCCTTGCCGTGGGTGTTGGTGAGTCCTGAGGGCAGGTGTGGGCCTTGCCGTGGGTGTTGGTGAGTCCTGAGGGCAGGTGTGGGCCTTGCCGTGGGTGTTGGTGAGTCCTGAGGGCAGGAGTGGGCCTTGCCGTGGGTGTTGGTGAGTCCTGAGGGCAGGTGTGGGCCTTGCCGTGGGTGTTGGTGAGTCCTGAGGGCAGGTGTGGGCCTTGCCGTGGGTGTTGGTGAGTCCAGAGGGCAGGTGTGGGCCTTGCCGTGGGTGTTGGTGAGTCCTGAGGGCAGGTGTGGGCCTTGCCGTGGGTGTTGGACAGTCCAGAGGGCAGGTGTGGGCCTTGCCGTGGGTGTTGGACAGTCCTGGGGGCAGGTGTGGGCCTTGCCGTGGGTGTTGGTGAGTCCTGGGGGCAGGTGTGGGCCTTGCCGTGGGTGTTGGTGAGTCCAGAGGGCAGGTGTCGGCCTTGCCGTGGGTGTTGGTGAGTCCAGAGGGCAGGTGTGGGCCTTGCCGTGGGTGTTGGTGAGTCCAGAGGGCAGGTGTGGGCCTTGCCGTGGGTGTTGGAGAGTCCTGGGGGCAGGTGTGGGCCTTGCCGTGGGTGTTGGTGAGTCCTGAGGGCAGGTGTGGGCCTTGCCGTGGGTGTTGGTGAGTCCTGGGGGCAGGTGTGGGCCTTGCCGTGGGTGTTGGTGAGTCCAGAGGGCAGGTGTCGGCCTTGCCGTGGGTGTTGGTGAGTCCAGAGGGCAGGTGTGGGCCTTGCCGTGGGTGTTGGTGAGTCCAGAGGGCAGGTGTGGGCCTTGCCGTGGGTGTTGGAGAGTCCTGGGGGCAGGTGTGGGCCTTGCCGTGGGTGTTAGTGTGTCCTGAGGGCAGGTGTGGGCCTTGCCGTGGGTGTTGGGGAGTCCTGGGGGCAGGTGTGGGCCTTGCCATGGGTGTTAGTGTGTCCTGAGGGTAGGTGTGGGCCTTGCCGTGGGTGTTGGTGAGTCCAGAGGGCAGGTGTGGGCCTTGCCGTGGGTGTTGGTGTGTCCTGAGGGCAGGTGTGGGCCTTGCCATGGGTGTTAGTGTGTCCTGAGGGTAGATCTGGGCCTTGCCGTGGGTGTTGGTGAGTCCAGAGGGCAGGTGTGGGCCTTGCCATGGGTGTTAGTGTGTCCTGAGGGCAGGTGTGGGCCTTGCCGTGGGTGTTGGTGAGTCCAGAGGGCAGGTGTGGGCCTTGCCGTGGGTGTTGGTGAGTCCAGAGGGCAGGTGTGGGCCTTGCCGTGGGTGTTGGAGAGTCCTGAGGGCAAGTGTGGGCCTTGCCGTGGGTGTTGGTGAGTCCAGAGGGCAGGTGTGGGCCTTGCCGTGGGTGTTGGTGAGTCCTGAGGGCAGGTGTGGGCCTTGCCGTGGGTGTTGGAGAGTCCTGAGGGTAGGTGTGGGCCTTGCCGTGGGTGTTGGTGAGTCCAGAGGGCAGGTGTGGGCCTTGCCGTGGGTGTTGGTGAGTCCTGAGGGCAGGTGATGGCCTTGCCGTGGGTGTTGTAGAGTCCTGAGGGCAAGTGTGGGCCTTGCCGTGGGTGTTGGTGAGTCCAGAGGGCAGGTGTGGGCCTTGCCGTGGGTGTTGGTGAGTCCTGAGGGCAGGTGATGGCCTTGCCGTGGGTGTTGGTGAGTCCTGAGGGCAAGTGTGGGCCTTGCCGTGGGTGTTGGTGAGTCCTGAGGGCAAGTGTGGGCCTTGCCGTGGGTGTTGGTGAGTCCTGGGGGCAGGTGTGGGCCTTGCCGTGGGTGTTGGTGAGTCCTGGGGGCAGGTGTGGGCCTTGCCGTGGGTGGCGGCAGTTAACACAAGCCCTCATTAATTATCCCGGCCCCCGGACCAGAGGTCAAGCCTCACAGGAATTATCATAAGGAAATAATGAGTGTTAATAATTTGAAAGCATCGATATATCCCAACACAGTGCTATAATATGCATTCTACTGTGTCATGTATATCGTATAGCGATATAACACACACACACACACACACACACGCACACACACACACACACACACACACACACACACACACACACACACACACACACACGCACGCACACACACACACAAGCACACACACACACGCACACACACACACGCACACACACACACACACACACTCACTCACACATATTCTATAAATATAAGATAATATTCTATAAATTCATAAACAACAAATTGCAGGTAAAGGATAATATTCAGAGGTTGAAAATGGGAAATAGATTCACGGGAAATGAAAAGGAAATGTGTGAAACATTAAACGAAAAGTTCCAAAGTGTGTTTGTACAAAATGAAATCTTCAGGGAAGCAGATACAATAAGAATTCCAGAGAACAGCATAGAGCACATAGAGGTGTCTAGAGACGAAGTGGCAAAAATGCTCAAGGAGCTAAATAAGAACAAGGCAGTTGGTCCAGATGGAGTTTCACCAAGGGTTCTGAGAGAATGTGCACCTGAGCTCAGCATTCTTCTTCAATTGATTTTTCAGGCATCCCTGTGTACAGGAGTTGTAGCTGATGTGTGGAAAAAGGCTAACATAGTTCCAATCTACAAAAGTGGAAGCAGGGAAGACCCCCTTAATTATAGACCTGTATCATTGACAAGTGTAATAGTCAAAATATTGGAAAAAATAATTAAAACTAAATGGGTAGAACACCTGGAGAGAAATGATATAATATCAGACAGACAGTATGGTTTTCGATCTGGAAGATCCTGTGTATCGAATTTACTCAGTTTCTATGATCGAGCAACAAAGATATTACAGGAAAGAGATGGGTTGACTGCATCTATCTGGACCTAAAAAAGGCTTTCGACAGAGTTCCACATAAGAGGTTGTTCTGGAAACTGGAAAATATTGGAGGGGTGACAGGAAAGCTTCTAACATGGATGAAAAATTTTCTGACCGATAGAAAAATGAGGGCAGTGATCAGAGGCAATGTATCGGACTGGAGAAATGTCACAAGTGGAGTACCACAGGGTTCAGTTCTTGCACCAGTGATGTTTATTGTCTACATAAATGATCTACTAGTTGGTATACAGAATTATATAAACATATTTGCTGATGATGCTAAGATAATAGGAAGGATAAGAAACTTAGATGATTGTCATGCCCTTCAAGATGACCTGGACAAAATAAGTATATGGAGCACTACTTGGCAAATGGAATTTAATGTTAATAAATGTCATGTTATGGAATGTGGAATAGGAGAACATAGACCCCATACAACCTATATATTATGTGAGAAATCTTTAAAGAATTCTGATAAAGAAAGAGATCTAGGGGTGGTTCTAGATAGAAAACTATCACCTGAGGACCACATAAAGAATATTGTGCGAGGAGCCTATGCTACACTTTCTAACTTCAGAATTGCTTTTAAATATATGGATGGCGATATACTAAAGAAATTGTTCACAACTTTTGTTAGGCCAAAGCTAGAATATGCAGCAGTTGTATGGTGCCCATATCTTAAGAAGCACATCAACAAACTGGAAAAGGTGCAAAGACATGCTACTAAGTGGCTCCCAGAACTGAAGGGCAAGAGCTACGAGGAGAGGTTAGAGGCATTAAATATGCCAAAACTAGAAGACAGAAGAAAAAGAGGTGATATGATCACTACATACAAAATAGTAACAGGAATTTATAAAATCGATAGGGAAGATTTCCTGAGACCTGGAACTTTAAGAACAAGAGGTCATAGATATAAACTAGCTAAACACAGATGCCGAAGAAATATAAGAAAATTCACTTTCGCAAACAGAGTGGTAGACGGTTGGAACAAGTTAGGTGAGAAGGTGGTGGAGGCCAAGACCGTCAGTAGTTTCAAAGCGTTATATGACAAAGAGTGCTGGGAAGACGGGACACCACGAGCGTAGCTCTCATCCTGTAACTACACTTAGGTAATCACTTAGGTAATTACACACATATATAAATATATATAACCGAAAAACTCACACCCCAGAAGTGACTCGAACCCATACTGCCAGGAGCACTATGCAGCTGGTGTACAGGACACCTTAACCACTCGACCATCACGACCGGACAATCAGGAGAACGCTAGCTGCTCCATGATATACACATCACCAATCAGGAGAACGCTAGCTGTACCATGATATACACATCACCAATCAGGAGAACGCTAGCTGTACCATAATATACACATCACCAATCAGGAGAACGCTATAGCTGTACCATGATATACACATCACCAATCAGGAGAACGCTAGCTGTACCATGATATACACATCACCAATCAGGAGAACGCTAGCTGTACCATGATATACACATCACCAATCAGGAGAACGCTAGCTGTACCATGATATACACATCACCAATCAGCTGTGAGTTTGTTTATCTCCCCACAAACATTCCACCAATCAGCTGTCCGTTAGCCCCGCCACTGATAAGCTCCACCCCCTTTTGATGACGTCAATCAGGAACAAGAACGGAGAAAATTTTGTAGATTATTATCCATGACGGCGCCGCGAGGTTAGTAAGGGAGAGTGGAGCAGACGGGGAGAACAGCTTGGGCATCTGTCTGTGCCTCTTGCAGGCACAGACGCGGCCGGCACAGCCTCTGGACCACTCCCACAGCCATCACCCACAGACAACTGGTAGTAAATGTTTCTCTGGTTGAGAAGGGTAGTCTACATGCTGTTCTTCTTGATCTTACTGTTGTTCCGTTGTTCCGTTGCTACTGTTGTTCCGTTGCTACTGTTGTTCCGTTGATACTGTTGTTCCGTTGCTACTGTTGTTCCGTTGATACTGCTGTTATTGTTACTGTTGTTCCGTTGCTGCTGCTGCTGTTGTTACTGTTGTTCAGTTGCTACGGTTGTTCCGTTGATACTGTTGCTATTGTTACTGTTGTTCCGTTGCTGCTGCTGCTATTCTTACTGTTGTTCCGTTGCTACTGCTGCTATTCTTACTGTTGTTCCGTTGCTACTGCTGCTATTCTTACTGTTGTTCCGTTGCTACTGCTGCTATTCTTACTGTTGTTCCGTTGCTACTGCTGCTATTCTTACTGTTGTTCCGTTGCTACTGCTGTTATTCTTACTGCTGCTACTATCTCGCTGGTTGCTGCTGTGTCTGCTCAAGCTGCTGTCCTAGCATCTTTGATGGTGCTCCTTCTGCTGCTGCAGTTGATGCTACTGTTCCAGCTCCACTGCTACTGTTCCAGCTGCGGCCGTTCATCTCTGCAGCTGTGTGTTGTGGAGAATGCATACGCAGGCATGGATTTACATATGTATATTTTCTCTCCTGCTCATACATAAACATACACACATAAACATAGATACATGCATTTAAGCATATATACATTTTCATACATACATGAATTTAAACATTCAGGTGGAATATGTCACAGAGATGAGCCGGGGGGGGGGATAAGAGGATAGACTAGGTAATTATGAGGAGAAAGCACTAAGCCAGTGTGGCTATATAGCACTTGGAAGGGATATGACAAGGACCTGGGTTAGGACGGAGGGAAGGAATGGTGCTCAACCATTTGGACCGTCGAGGATCGAACGCCGACCTGCAAGAAGCGAGGCCTCCGCTTACCGACCAGTCCATGTGGTTGGGTGATAACATTACACTGATAATGTTCTTGTTAAGTAGAGAACTAGCTGGGTAGAGATATACAGTCGAGGCTCGAGCAATACAAGAGTTCGTGGGTAGGTGTGATGAAGCCAACTGCGCCATTTAGAGCCAAAGATAAGAGCCGAGCTCAGGAGCTAAAGCTCGAACCCATCAAACACTACCAAAGCATTACCCACTAGTTTTCCCTGGAACACGACCCGCCAATTGGTCAACACCTAAATACTGCTGGACGAACAGGGGACGAAAAATCTAATTATTAGC
Source organism: Procambarus clarkii (assembly GCF_040958095.1). Classification (NCBI taxonomy): domain Eukaryota; kingdom Metazoa; phylum Arthropoda; class Malacostraca; order Decapoda; family Cambaridae; genus Procambarus; species Procambarus clarkii. The sequence continues at coordinate 27,630,659 of NC_091180.1, forward strand.
ACCTAGTCAATCCTTCCTAGCCAGGACTCGAACCCAGATCAAGTCTCTCCCGAGATGCGCGGCGAGTGTGTTACCACTAAGCCACCAGAGACTGCGACTCGTAAAGTAGCCGCAACAATGAACTGTTACACAAGAGAGCACAAATGGTTCGTGCGTTGATTCACAGCAACATCTCTCTCTCTTTTAGCTGTTGTGGAGCGACTCTCGCTTCCTTTCATGTCTTGCTATACAGCGAGTCTTTTTGTTCTCTACACAGCTCCAATTACACTATTTTGCATTTGTCTCAGTTGCAATCTAGACAACCAACCATTTTTTTGCAACAGCAACAGTAACAGCAACAATAACAAGAACACAACTAACAACAACAGTAATGCAACCAACGGCACCACTAACGACACCAGTAACAACCCACAGTAACAACGCAACAGGGTAGTCCGTTAACTACCGTTAACTACCCTTCACAACAACCCAAGATGGCGGGAGACAGCTTGAGGAGGCCTATGGTGATCTTCTACGGCCTACTGCTAATACTTTCTCTTAATTGAGTCTGGTGGCACTAATGAACCTCGAGTGACTAATTATTTCTTTTACAAATTACTCCTCCATTCGAAATTTGAGTCATCAGGGTCACTAATTATTAATGACGCAGAGAAATGTCTTTCTAATTAAGACGGCAATTAGGGAGTTCCTTCCGCCGAAGCAATTTTGTCAATTACGTGTAGTAAGGAATGTTGGCTGGGGTAGTAGTAATAGTAGTAGTCGTAGTAGTAATCGTAGTAGTAGTCGTAGTAGTAGTGGTAGTAGTAGTGGTAGTTAAAGTACTCGTCTCAATAGTATTGATACCATAGTAGTACAAAATATAGACGTAGCAGACGAATGAAGTCGTTGTAGTATCAATCGTCGTTTAATAGTAGTCATGATGATAGTACCAATAGTACTCGAAATAGTCCTGTGTGTTGTAATCTATAGTAAATTATTAAAAGTTGTCGACAATGCAATATGGTTATTTTAAAACATTTTAATTAATCAAATGCAATTTTTAGAATGGCTTTGGGAACGTAAGGCGACGTGGTTTGTAGGAAATGTCTGGTTCAGGCTTTTGTCTCTGTATCTAAGACTTTCAGGCTCTAACACCACCACCACTAACAGCACATCACTAACAGCACCATCATCACCACCACTAACAGCACCATCACCACCACCACTAACAGCACCATCACCACCATCACTAACAGCACCATCACCAGCATCACCACTAACAACACCATCATCACCATCATTAACAGCACCATCATTAACAGCACCATCACTAACAGCACCAGCACCACCACCACTAACATCACCACCACCACCACCACTAACATCACCATCACCACTAACAACAGCACCACCACCACTAACACCACCACCACCACTAACACCACCACCACCACCATCACTAACAGCACCATCACCACCATCACTAACAGCACCATTACCACCACCACTAACAGCACCATCACCACCACCACTAACAGCACCATCACCACCACCACTAACACCACCACCACCACCATCACTAACAGCACCATCACCACCATCACTAACAGCACCATTACCACCACCATTAACAGCACCATCACCACCACTAACAGCACCATCACCACCACCATTAACAACACCATCACCACCACCATTAACAACACCATCACCACCACCATTAACAACACCATCACCACCACCATTAACAACAGCACCACCACCACCACCACTAACAACATCACCACCACCACCACTAACAACACCACCACCACCACCACTAACAACACCACCACCACCACCACTAACAACACCACCACCACCACTAACAACAGCACCACCACCACTAACAACAGCACCACCACCACCACCACTAACAACACCACCATCACCACCACCACTAACAACAGCACTACCACCAGCACCACCACCACTAACATCACCACCACCACCACTAACATCCCCACCACCACCACCAGCATCACCACCACCACCACTAACATCCCCACCACCACCACCACCAACATCACCACCACCACCAACAAAGAGCACACACACACACCAGCCACACCACTCGTGCACTAAATGAGAGTAATGATGCCCAACAACTCCAGCTTAGATCATTCCTCTGCATAATTAACTACCACCAACTTTAATTACAAACATGCGGCCTGTAACTGGAGTAACAAACATGTCTCTGTTGTTCCCTCTGGAGTCGTATTTAGCTCTACTAATCAACCATTTATCCCAATAATAGCCCATTATTCATGCAAAAATGACCTGAAAACACCATAACCGCGAACAGGATCTAATAAAAATAGGGTTGAAAAACATTAATACTAAACAGATTCATAGTAAAGGGGTTTTTGGAGATCCAGATGCTGTTGTCATGGTAACTGACGTACCAGTAATGCTGGAATACCTCCATGCTAATCTTCATGACATTGACGTAATGACTTAACCACTGAATTACTCATGAAGTCATGAAACTAGACTCTAGTTATCAAAAGCTGGCACTGTACTTGCCAATGGTTGTGTAAAGTATTATTGATTCAGCACGAGCCTCTGGTCACAGGAAGGTCACTACCAAGACCTCAGTTACTAACACACAAACAACCTTCAAATGTTAGAGCTAAAATTAGCTAACACGGGAGATGATTTGAACGTGAGCCAAACGTGATCGATGTCCACCACAACCGTTATCTTGAGATGATTTTTGGGGCTTTAGTGTCCCCGCGGCCCGGTCTTCGACCAGGCCTCCACCCCTAGGAAGCAGCCCGTGACAGCTGACTAACACCCAGGTACCTAGTTTACTGTTAGGTAACAGGGGCATAGGGTGAAAGAAACTCTTCCCATTGTTTCTCTCCGGCGCCCGGGATCGAACCCGGGACCACAGGATCACAATCCAGTGTGCTGTCCGCTCGGCCGACCGGCTCCCTCCCAACCGTACACAGTTGTAACCCAAGGAACTGTGCGGGAATCACCTAACGATCGGGCAATCACAGGATTATTGACTCTGGTCGTTCCTTTATGTGGCTAATCTACTGGAACACACACTGCCACCCAACGTCACGGTTCGTTTAATGGCATACAATTTATGAAGTAAGCAGCTACGGTTCCTTTTGATAATCACTGTTACTTGGCGTCTATGTAACGGGGGCGCGGGTGAAGAGTTGTTCACTTAAATCACTATAATGACCAGACCACACACCAGAAGGTGAAGGGACGACGACGTTTCGGTCCGTCCTGGACCATTCTCAGGTCGATTGTGAGAATCGACTTGAGAATGGTCCAGGACGGACCGAAACGTCGTCGTCCCTTCACATTCTAGTGTGTGGTCTGGTCAACATACTTTAGCCACGTTATTGTGACTCATCGCCTGCATAAATCACTATACTTAGGTCTAAAGGGATCAGTAACTACAGTAGGGACGCATTCACACAATGGTTCTCTGACAACTAGAAAGCTTATAGAAAGCTTACAACACATGCCACTAGCGTCTGGACACAGGGAATGATGCAACGTGCATTACGCAATATACAAATATATTAACGTTGCAGACACTATTCCCGGCCAAACTTGAAAGGGCACATACTCAGAACTGACGTGAGTGTCCCGTCTACATAAACTAACACTTAATAAGTAACTCATGTCTCTCTTAAACACTGAGGGTGTAAGGAAATGTTCCTGTCAACATGGACATATTACCACGTGATGCAAGTCTTTAAAGTGTTTATAAGTGGACGTCTTGACGTAGACATTGGTGTCCTCGACTGAAGGTGACAAAATAAATAACGACAGTATATAACGACAGAAAACGTTAATAATATAACGTTTTACCCTATAGAGCTCTTCGGCTGACTGAAAATTATGTGAACACCGCACATATAGAGTAACGATGCACTCTGTCGAATGCTTCATGACACACACACGCACACACACACACGCATACACACACACACACACACACACACACACACACACACACACACACACACACACACACACACACACACACACCTGATCGTGTGATTGTACACCTTGTTTCTTCCGCTGGTTAAGGCGCACCAATGACAGAAGCTAACCTCTGGAACTATCCCATTCTATCCCCAGAATAATCGCCAATAATACCGTACTAATTGCTACAAGATTCAGAATTAATCCCACCCCTAACTCAGCGTAATATAGCCAACCCGCACCAATAAACAACAAGGGGAACCACTAACCGACTTGATTAACAACAGTCTCTCTCTCTCTGAGTCTGTCTGTCTCTCTCTCTCTCTCTCTCTCTCTCTCTCTCTCTCTCTCTCTCTCTCTCTCTCTCTCTCTCTCTCTCTCTCTCTCTGTGTGTCTCTAGCTCCATTTCCACAACCCGTGTCTGGACTCTGACTCCACTACCCATGTCTAGAGCATGTTCTAGAAGAGCTCTAGAAGAGCTTGTTGATGTAGTGAACAAATTGATGTTCCCTGTAACAGAAGAGGAGAACGTGACCCAACTGACATGTTTTACCACGTCGTAGCTCAGTCGATTAAGGCAGCGTCTGGGATGCACTCGGACGCAGGTTCGAATCCTCGTCACGGCCCTTGTGGATTTGTTCCAATTAACATGCTTAATTACCAACAGAAACTGAGGAAACTTTACCGCAAGTGTAGTCACAACGCCAAATTACCTCTAGAAGTCAAGTTCAATGATTACTGTTATCACCGTGAGCGTTGCACTAAATCTAGAAACACCTTTCGTACTATGAGATATATATATATATTATATATTATATATTTTCTCTTCCAGCGCCTCAGTGTAGCGATCCAGAGGGGAAATGCCCCCTGCGTCCTCGGTTTCTGCCCGGCGTCGGAGGAGTTCGAGGAAATCTACAGCGTCTAGGAAACAGCCATTATTTCCTCTTAATCTTCTCTTTTTGTAAACAATCAGATATGTAACTGTATAATAACGTGTACAACATAAAAAACGGATTGTAGGAGAAGTGAAGACAATCAACATATTACCGAACATTCCGAGTGATGAACATACACATTTCTTCCTTTACACATGTAGTATGTTACCAAACGTATACACAAATACTTGTATGACTAAATACACAGACAATTTGCAATAGACATTTCAGACAATTCAACAAAAGGTTACAATCTCGGTGCAAAATTCTTATATCTCTCCAGAATATCATCAATCATTCCGTTGTGACACATCCAGAATGGCCACGCTATTAACAACCACACCGCAACAACCTAACTACTCCTAACTATACTCTCTAACGACCGAGTGGTTCCCAACTCGTGTCATCAGCGGGAGGAGTCATGACGCCACAGATACGTCATCAACAAGGGACTCGTGACATCACGCATTCATCATTTTGAACGAGATCAAAAGACAACAATGATTTGGGATGAATTACATCATCACCAGCGGGATATTTCGAGGACATTAATACGTTATCTTGAGATGATTTCGGGGCTTTAGTGTCCCCGCGGCCCGGTCCTCGACCAGGCCTCCACCCCCAGGAAGCAGCCCGTGACAGCTGACTAACACCCAGGTACCTATTTTACTGCTAGGTAACAGGGGCATAGGGTGAAAGAAACTCTGCCCATTGTTTCTCGCCGGCGCCTGAGATCGAACCCAGGACCACAGGATCACAAGTCCAGCGTGCTGTCCGCTCGGCCGACCGGCTCCCTTAACGTTAACCTCGAGTTTTGCTTTAGTTCATCAACGCTGTAACCGCTGTCGTTAATTACCTCCACATCAGCTAGTTGAAGGCAAACGACCCACGTTAAGCTCGTACGGTGCTTGTTATCTGGTACAACGGTCGTTACTCTGTACCATACTCGTTAGTCCTGTAAGATGCCCATTAGTCCTGTGCGACGGTCGTTAATCTAATAAGACACCATCGTTAAGCTACTCTTTATTAAGGCCTTTCAGGTAGTAAATGATTAACTGCACCAGTTAACACCTTAACTTGCACCAGTTAAGTCAGTCTAAGAAAGAGACGTTAAACCAAATGACGTTTACGTTCGTTAAAATATCTAGAAAACCTCGTTTAACTAGAAACCAAACGACTTGAGAATGGTCCAGGACGGACGGAAACGTCGTCGTCCCTTCACCCTCTAGTGTGTGGTCTGGTCAACATACTTCAGCCACGTTATTGTGACTCATCGCCTGCAATTAAGGTATATTGTTAATCCAGTAAACGACGGTCGTTAAATAAGCAAAAGACGCGTGCAAAAACTTACTCAAACGAGGCACCTGAATATGCAAAACACTCAATTTGCATAGAAATGTTGTTTTAAGTTGGCAAGAAGATCTGATTGTCATACTCAGGGTGGGTTTTTGTTGACGAGATATTTATCTCTATTTCTTCCCTTTAGGAGCCTGCCAGCTGCCTCTCTTTTATACTGTGCTGGTCTCCTGGTCTCCTCTCCCCAGTGTGGGGGGTGGGTGGGTGGGTGGGTGGGTGTGGGTGGGTGGGTGAGTGTGTGTGGGTGGGTGGGTGTGGGGGTGAGTGTGTGTGGTGTGTGGGTGTGGGTGGGTGTGTGGGTGTGTGTGTGTGTGTGTGTGTGGGGGGGGGGGGGGTGTGGGTGGGTGTGTGTGTGTGTGTGTGGTGTGTGTGTGTGTGTGTGTGTGTATGTGTATGTGTATGTGTGAGTGAGTGTGTGTGGTGTGTGTGTGTGTGTGTGTGTGTGTGTGTGTGTGTGTGTGTGTGTGTGTGTGTGTGTGTGTGTGTATGTGTGAGTGAGTGTGTGTGGTGTGTGTGTGTGTGTGTATGTGTATGTGTGAGTGTGTGTGTGTGTGTGTGTGTGTGTGTGTGTGTGTGTGTGTGTGTGTGTGTGTGTGTGTGTGTGTGTGTGTGTGTATGTGTATGTGTGAGTGAGTGTGTGTGGTGTGTGTGTGTGTGTGTATGTGTGAGTGAGTGTGTGTGGTGTGTGTGTGTGTGTGTGTGTGTGTGTATGTGTGAGTGAGTGTGTGTGGTGTGTGTGTGTGTGTGTATGTGTATGTGTGAGTGAGTGTGTGTGGTGTGTGTGTGTGGGTGTGTTTTACTATTTGTATCTACAGAATCGAGCTACTGGCTCTTGGACCCCGCCTTCCTAACCAATTTATTTTTACTCTATTATCTACTACATATATTTCTATCTAACACATACAGACACATTCCCAGGAAGCAGCCCGTAGCAGCTGCCTAACTCCCAGGTACCTATTTACTGCTAGGTGAAAGCCCTCGACTTCCGAACGCTGTCCGCTCAGCCGCGAGGACCCTGTGTGTGTTTAGTGAATCTGCCGAATAACATTGACATTGAAGTTCTGTAGTTATTCTGCATTACGAAGACCACAAAATAAAAAAAGCAACAAATTTAATATATAGAAACGTATTCTTTGCAATCGATTTTCGTGCGCAACGAAAATATCAACATCAAAATACCCGTTTCCTTATGACATTGTCGCCACTATCTCTTGTCCCTCGTGGCGGAGCAAAACACAGAAAACGTACCCGCGGGAGTTCTCCGCGCCATCTATTGAGCGTGTTTGAAACTAATGACAAATTCCAATTCAACTATTTTTTTGTCCTTTTACGCTTGCAAATCACGTTTCTGGCTCTGACATTTACATGGCGTCCTGCTACCCGCCCTGCAACACAGTGTCCGCCGGGAAAATTACGCTCTCACTATTTTACACCGTCCGTAAAATGACTTCCTCATTAATATGGTAATGATATGTAGCTATTGCAATGCACGTGACAATTTTTACAATTTTTTTGCCAAGTGGCACCTCTATAGAATTTTAAATTAAAATGTCAGGCGCTGGTGTATGGATAATTGATATATAGTGTCAAACGTAGATGTTCAGTACGAGAGAGAGAGAGAGAGAGAGAGAGAGAGAGAGAGAGAGAGAGAGAGAGAGAGAGAGAGAGAGAGAGAGAGAGAGAGAGAGAGAGAGAGAGAGAGAGAGAGAGAGAGAGAGAGAGAGAGAGAGAGAGAGAGAGAGAGAGAGAGAGAGAGAGAGAGAGAGAGAGGGAGAGGGAGGGAGGGAGAGAGAGAGAGAAAGAGAAAGAGAGAGAGAGAGAGAGAGAGAGAGAGAGGGAGGGAGAGAGAGAGAGAGAAAGAGAGAGAGAGAGAGAGAGAGAGAGAGAGAGAGAGAGAGAGAGAGAGAGAGAGAGAGAGAGAGAGAGAGAGAGAGAGAGAGAGAGACATTTCACCAGGTAATATTAATAAACTATTAAACATACATTAAACGGGTTTAATTGTGTACCACAAGTCCCTAAATATTAAATTTCAGTTTTCTAAAATATATGAAACGGATAATGAAAATCACCAGAGACTCTTCAAAAGCCAGGCGTATTGACACAGCTCACAGTGACCCGAATAATCTTTATTGGTTGTGGGGGTGATGTGAGGGGGGGGGATGTGGTGGGGGTGTGTGATGTGGGGGTGTGTGATGTGGGGGTGTGTGATGTGGGGGTGTGATGTGGGGATGTGTGATGTGGGGGTGTGATGTGGGGGTGTGTGATGTGGGGGTGTGTGATGTGGGGTGTGTGATGTGGGGGTGTGATGTGGGGGTGTGATGTGGGGGTGTGTGATGTGGGGGGGTGATGTGGGGGGGGGTGATGTGGGGGTGTTATCACCACTTACTACATCACCTGAATATAACATACAAAACAATACATCATACATACAGCCTCTACAATGACCCCGCACACTAATACAACCTGTATATAATACACTTTACATTGTGCTACCGTTATACACAACGCACTACACCTATACAATACACAGCATACTACACCCTCTGTATACCTCATTTCACCCAATACAATATTTCGACACATACACGTATGGAAAGACACATACGTAAAGACACACAAACACACGGACACACAAACACCCGAACACACAAACACACGGACACACAAACACCCGAACACACAAACACACGGACACACGGACACACAACCAGTGCCCGACAGTCGACCTGACAGGAAGAACACGCTCATTCATATCAATATTCGCGGAAAATGCTAAGCTAATGAGGAGAATCAGAACACAGGAGGATGGCGGGATACTGCAAAAGGATCCAGACACGTTTCAGATACGGCCTGGAAAATATCTACTGGGAACTAGAGAACGTTACCTTAAGAACGCTCTATTCAACCTACACGAGCCATATCATTGAGCATGCAGCCCCCATATGGAAAGCAAACCTGAGAAGACACAAATCAAAAGTAAAAATGTACACAGAGAAATGCATCAAAGTTCAGAAGAAAGACTGAGGAAGCTGGGTTTTACAGCGCTAGAGGAAAGACTCAAAAAAAGACTGAGGTAAGTAGACTTCATCACACTGAAGGGAAGACTGAAGGAACTGGACTAGATCAGACGGAAGCCTAATCTGCAGTGACACGCGGAGTATGGGAGAGGAAGATTGCCATGTCAATTGAGCCTTCAGTATGAGAAGCGACACTGTAGCAAGGGTGACAAGCTGGGCGGAGCTGGGCAGTGTAGTGAGCTCACAAGGTGTAATAATAACAGGTTGAGCTGACATCTGTAAGCAGTGACAAGTGGTTTTAAGGTAATTTTGGAAATAGAATTACGAAAGTGACTCAAGAGAGTGGAAAAAAGTCAAATTACTTCAGGTAATTCCCATGTGTTTAATGTCTTGTGAATCAGCCATTAACGAGCTGTAATGGTGATCAATTCTTTAGTTGAAAACGACCGACTGGCCAGTGTGCTTTGGACGGGTGAAAGGCGGGACCAAAGAGCCGAAGCCCAACGACCACAAGTACAACTAATTTCACAACAACTGGACTAGAAACATCTGAAGCTAATGCTTCATAGTTAAGTTCTTCATAGTTCATAGTTAAGCCATAGTTAACTAGGGAACTATTATGGGAAAGCGCCAAGCTATTACGACTATATAGCACTAGGAAGGAATCAGGATAAGGATTTGGGATGGGACGGGGGGGGGGGGTGAAGGAACGGTACCTAACCACTTGGACGGTCGGGGATTGAACGCTGACCTGCATGAAGCGAGACCGTCGCTCTACCGTCCAGACCAAGTTAAGCTAGTCATTAGTTAAGCTAATGACATTGTCAGAGGCGTTGACAAACGTCATTTCTGCTGACCTCAGAAATGACTTTATAGAATCACTGGATTTTGACTGTTCGCTCCTCAAGTATTTTTGCCAAGGAATTCTTGCTGTATCAGAAGAGAAATAGAATTTAAAATTCCTAAGATAAACAAAGAAATAATACGAAAACTTACAAAATTATATTTTCAACTGTAAGAGTTAACTAATTCTCTCAAGTCATGTGCTGAGACCAATTGGGTAATGATTAAAAAAATATTACTATGAAACGATACAAGTTTTGACCGACACGTGTTATTATTTTGTTTATAACTCAGAATACCTAATTTACGACCCAGGATCCCCAGTAAAGCACGTGACCCATTGTTGATGCGCTCATCGAGTTTATTTACGAGGGAACCCATTCATGGGTCTGTAGTCACACACACAAGGGGGAATGACCCATTCATGGGTCTGGAGTCACACACACAAGGGGGAATGACCCATTCATGGGTCTGGAGTCACACACACAAGGGGGAATGACCCATTCATGGGTCTGGAGTCACACACACAAGGGGGAATGACCCATTCATGGGTCTGGAGTCACACACACAAGGGGGAATGACCCATTCATGGGTCTGGAGTCACACACACAAGGGGGAATGACCCATTCATGGGTCTGGAGTCACACACACAAGGGGGAATGACCCATTCATGGGTCTGGAGTCACACACACAAGGGGGAATGACCCATTCATGGGTCTGGAGTCACACACACAAGGGGGAATGACCCATTCATGGGTCTGGAGTCACACACACAAGGGGGAATGACCCATTCATGGGTCTGGAGTCACACACACAAGGGGGAATGACCCATTCATGGGTCTGTAGTCACACACACAAGGGGGAATGACCCATTCATGGGTCTGTAGTCACACACACAAGGGGGAATGACCCATTCATGGGTCTGTAGTCACACACACAAGGGGGAATGACCCATTCATGGGTCAGGAGTCACACTCACACACAAGGTGGAATGACCCATTCATGGGTCTGTAGTCACTCTCACACATCAGGGGGAATGACCCATTCATGGGTCTGTAGTCACACACACAAGGGGGAATGACCCATTCATGGTCAAGAGTCACACTCACACATCAGGGGGAATGACCCATTCATGGGTCAGGAGTCACACTCACACAGGGGGAATGACCCATTCATGGGTCAGGAGTCACACTCACACAGGGGGAATGACCCATTCATGGGTCTGTAGTCACACTCACACACAAGGGGGAATGACCCATTCATGGGTCAGGAGTCACACTCACACACAAGGGGGGAATGACCCATTCATGGGTCTGTAGTCACACACACAAGGGGGAATGACCCATTCATGGGTCATGACCATGTTGTGGTGTAGTGGTGTTAGGGAGTGTGCTTGGGCGTCCCCGGAGCACAGGTTCGGATCCCCCTCAAGGTTCATACTCATCTTCTCATTGATACATCATGTTGATGTGACTTACTTATGCATACAAAGTTGTCTTCGTCGTCGAATATACATAGATTATACACGGTTGTCTTCAGCCTTCATTATTCATGACTTAATGGTTTTCATCATCGAGTATACATGACCGTGCCATCACCATATGTATGCGTGGATGAATTACAAACATGCCAGTCGACAAGAGAACAAAGATTCCTCTAATTACTCGACAAGTTGATTTGTTTGGCTGATAAGCGAAGGCTGAGAGGCGCTCATGTCCACCTACCTTGATACTCCACTATCCAGTAGAGGACGAGGGTGTGTAGCACTGTCTTCATCCTGACAGCTGCCGGCCGGCCAGCAGGCAACAGCACCTCTCCAAGGCAGCCTACTCCTCCTCACCTCCAACTTGGGCTAACCCAGTAAGGCGCCAACTTCTTCTTAAGTTTAGCACCGCGACCAAGTACAACAAACTTATCAAGTCTATTTAAATTCCACTTTTCATTTTTAGCTTGACACTAGAGTCGGTTTTGTTTTAATTATTTGTTTCCGTGTTAGTTCAATGGCACAAGTTCTAGCGACAAAACCGCTGCAACGTTCAAGTGTATAAGTTACGAAGTGCCACGAAACCTTCAAGCTTGAAGACCACTTAAAGGGGTTAACAAATCTTGCAAGGTTTACGAGCACAAGTTACGGAGCGAAAATTCCAGCACCGTCCAAGACCACGTGGAGAGGCGGGAGAGACGCGGACAAGTGGACAGCCTCGCGCCTTGGGTTTTGGCGGGAAACTGATGGCGGGAAAAGTGAGGAGTCCGCCCTGGCTGGCGCTGGGAGCTGGGTTGCCAGCGGCCCTCTGTGCATACACTTCCTACGCTCCCATCCCCCCCAGCCAGTCCACTATTGCATTGGCTTCCCGTCGGTTTAAAATATTTGAAACATGCATTATACATATCTAATACATTGAGAGCCGAAAAGGCGGTATGAAGCAACGAAGCGAGCAGGAAAGGGGGGAGGTATAAAAGCAGAGTAATTACTCCTGGCCATCCAGGGAGCCTTCGATAATGTCTATAGCTTTAATGCCGTGCCCGGGTTTATTGGAAGGGCAGCCAATAGTATCAGCCGGCCCTACCGTTCCGCTTATATCCCTCTCCCCCATACTATATTAATGGAATTTCTGACTTGCCCCTTGTCTATCTTTGCTCTTCCCCTTTTATCGTCACCTCTCTGTCTAGAAAGCTATCCACGTTTCTCCTCTATTTTTATAACCTTAAAGCTTCGCAGGGAACCACCATATCTCTTTCTTTATCGCATCCTGAAGTCTCTCTGCTCTCTGACTCTCTCTGTCTACACACCATCAATCTTTCACCCATTTTGCCTTTTATCTCTCTTTTTTTTCCTATCGCTATATACCTTCTCCTTTCAGACGCATTTGGCCAACGACATTCTCTACACAGAAGCATCTTAACAGATAAGGCAAAAACCCAATGATGAATCCTTCGGGGCTTCCTGTGGGCGAGCACCGCACACGAAGCCTCAAGACATACGGGAACCAATAACGTCATTAAAAATCAAAACAACCATTTACGATTGATTGAATCTTTCCTTATTATGCACCCCATACCCGTCCCGTAGGCGGTGGTGGAAAGGGTTACAGAGGCATATAATCGGTTCAGGAACTGAGCCCCATAGTTCATGTAGCTAAGCAAGTGACAATCTTTTACGACAAAAAGAAATAACGTGTGAACATAGCCTAAGCGTTTTCAATACGTTCATAATAACAAGAAAAGAAAGTTCAGGACTAAGGGCAACTCATCATTACAAAATTATAGCAATTATTGGTCGAACGTACAACAATGAGCTGTTGTACAACACAAAAAAAGTTTTCGTGCTGTGTAGTACTAGAAAACTCCAATTGGCACGCCAAAAAAGTGAAATTTTAACTATACAATCTAACCTAACCTGTCCTAGGCCTAATTAAGCAATCTTTGGCCTAATATACGCTACCATAGGCCTAATTTAGTACATTACTCTCTACGTGCACTTCTCTAGCCCATACATGAGCTAGAGAAGTGCACGTTTGGTTGCTGCCTTGTTTCAAATTCAAAAATAGTCATTCACATTCGTGAATGACTATTTTTGAAACCAATTTTATAGTAGTTCCAGCTCTAATCCACAAACATCATATTGATGTTTTCTTAAATCTACAAACATTATGTTGGTTCCATCTTTACATAAAAAAACACATATTAAACGCTGAGTAAACTGATCAAGTACACGATAACAAGTTTATACAACTATAAAGTTAATGTAGGGGAGGAGGCAGCATAAATATTGAGATAAACCTCTAACGTCGTAAACAATTCCACTACACAGCTACCATTCAGAGTAGTAACCTCGCCATGGTTACAAAGGCTACCATTCAGAGGGTGGTAACCACGCCATGGTTACAAAGGCTACCATTCAGAGAGTGGTAACCACGCCATAGTTACAAAGGCTACCATTCAGAGGCGCCAACTCCACTGTCACTATACTAGAATATGAATATATGCTGGAATTTACTCATAGTATAAATGGAGAGCAAACATGCATTATCCACCAGGCCCCCCTGGCACCACATGTGTCTGTGAGCCCACTGCTGCAGCACCACATGTGTGAGTCCACTGCCGCAGCACCACATGTGTGAGCCCACTGCCGCAGCACCACATGTGTGAGCCCACTGCCGCAGCACCACATGTGTGAGCCCACTGCCGCAGCACCACATGTGTCTGTGAGCCCACTGCCGCAGCACCACATGTGTGAGCCCACTGCCGCAGCACCACGTGTGTGAGCCCACTGCCGCAGCACCACATGTGTGAGCCCACTGCCGCAGCACCACATGTGTGAGCCCACTGCCGCAGCACCACATGTGTGAGCCCACTGCCGCAGCACCACATGTGTGAGCCCACTGCCGCAGCACCACATGTGTGAGCCCACTGCCGCAGCACCACATGTGTCTGTGAGTCCACTGCCGCAGCACCACATGTGTGAGCCCACTGCCGCAGCACCACATGTGTCTGTGAGTCCACTGCCGCAGCACCACATGTGTGAGCCCACTGCCGCAGCACCACATGTGTGAGCCCACTGCCGCAGCACCACATGTGTGAGCCCACTGCCGCAGCACCACATGTGTGAGCCCACTGCCGCAGCACCACATGTGTGAGCCCACTGCCGCAGCACCACATGTGTGAGCCCACTGCCGCAGCACCACATGTGTGAGCCCACTGCCGCAGCACCACATGTGTGAGCCCACTGCCGCAGCACCACATGTGTCTGTGAGTCCACTGCCGCAGCACCACATGTGTGAGCCCACTGCCGCAGCACCACATGTGTGAGCCCACTGCCGCAGCACCACATGTGTCTGTGAGTCCACTGCCGCAGCACCACATGTGTGAGCCCACTGCCGCAGCACCACATGTGTGAGCCCACTGCCGCAGCACCACATGTGTGAGCCCACTGCCGCAGCACCACATGTGTGAGCCCACTGCCGCAGCACCACATGTGTGAGCCCACTGTCACAGCACCACATGTGTGAGCCCACTGCCGCAGCACCACATGTGTGAGCCCACTGCCGCAGCACCACATGTGTGAGCCCACTGCTGCAGCACCACATGTGTGAGCCCAGTGCCGCAGCACCACATGTGTGAGCCCACTGCCGCAGCACCACATGTGTGAGCCCACTGCTGCAGCACCACATGTGTGAGCCCACTGCCGCAGCACCACATGTGTGAGCCCACTGCCGCAGCACCACATGTGTGAGCCCAGTGCCGCAACACCACATGTGTGAGCCCACTGCCGCACCAACACGGTCAATATGAGGTTTAATATCTCGGTCCCCCCCCCTCGTGTCATCCTACTATCCCCCCGCCCCCACCCGACTGAATATTGAACCATGGAGGTCACACAGAACTAACGTGAACCACTGGTACACTTTACTCGTGGATGGCTTTATTTACAGTGAGTTTACACCATTCACACGGGCCTGGCACCATCCACACGGATCTGGCACCATTCACACGGACCTGGCACCATTCACACGGACCTGGCACCGTCCACACGGATCTGGCACCATTCACACGGGCCTGGCACCATTCACACGGGCCTGGCACCACCCACACGGACCTGGCACCACCCACACGGACCTGGCACCACCCACACGGACCTGGCACCATCCACACGGACCTGGCACCATCCACACGGACTTGGCACCATTCACACGGGCCTGGCACCATCCACACGGACCTGGCACCATCCACACGGACCTGGCACCATCCACACGGATCTGGCACCATCCACACGGACCTGGCACCACCCACACGGACCTGGCACCACCCACACGGACCTGGCACCACCCACACGGACCTGGCACCATGCACACGGACCTGGCACCTTCCACACGGGCCTGGCACCATCCACACGGGCCTGGCACCTTCCACACGGGCTTGGCACCGTCCACACAGACCTGGCACCATCCACACGGACCTGGCACTATCCACACGGACCTGGCACCATCCACACGGGCCTGGCACCATCCACACGGACCTGGCACCACCCACACGGACCTAGCCCCACCCACACGGACATGGCAGCATCCACACGGACCTGGCACCATCCACACGGACCTGGCACCACCAACACCCGATGGCTCATCTCCAGTAAGCAAACTAAAACACAATAATAACACCTCACTTAAAACTGTTTCAGTAACCGACCACTGGAGACTGTTGTCAACAATGAGTGGTCTGAGGAAGGTGCCATAGAGGCGAGAGTGCCACAGGTCCTATGCTGGAACCACTCCTGTGGAACAGCCACTCCCGTGACGTCAGGAACTCAACACCAGAGGCCAGTGCCTGTGTAGACTGTTACACAGACTATTCACAGACTCAGGCTATTCACAGACTGAGATTCACTCAGGCTCACACTATTCAGGAGATAAGAAGATAACGCATTACGGTAATCATGGCATTAAGATAACGTGGAAAACGAACTCATCTTGGGGACGACGGTAATCACCTAGTTGTGCTTGCAGGGGGTTGAGCTTTGGCTCTTTGGTTCCGCCTCTCAATGGTCAATCAACAGGTGTACAGGTTCCTGAGCCTACTGGGCTCTATCATATCTACACTTGAAACTGTGTATGGAGTCAGCCTCCACCACATTGCCTAGTGCATTCCATCTGTTAACTACTCTGACACTGAAAAGTTCTTTCTAACGTCCTTGTGGCTTATGTAGGTACTCAGTTTCCACCTGTGTCCCCTTGTTCGCGTACCACCCGTGTTGAATAGTTTATCCTTGTGTGTGTGTGTGTGTGTGTGTGTGTGTGTGTGTGTGTGTGTGTGTGTGCGTGTGTGTGTGTGTGTGTGTGTGTGTGTGTGTGTGTGTGTGTGTGTGTGTGTATGTGTGTGTGTGTGTGTATGTGTGTGTGTGTGTGTGTGTGTGTGTGTGTGTGTGTGTGTGTGTGTGTGTGTGTGTGTGTGTGTGTGTGTGTGTGTGTGTGTGTGTGTGTGAGTGTGTGTGTTTACTATTTTTGTCACTGCAGGATCGAGCTCTGTTCTTGGATCTCACCTTTCTGTCAGTTGTCTAATGTACTGACTCCCGACCTATTTCCCTCTATCATATCAACTCCATATATTTCTAAAACACTCACACACCCCAAAGGATGCAGCTCGTAGCAGCTGTCAAGCTCCCTGGTATCTATTTACAACACGGTGAACAAGTGCATCAGGTGAAAGAAACACGGCCCATTTATTACTGCCTCGGCCGGGAATCGACCCTCCCCCCCCCCCCGACAGAAACTGGGAAGAGCCGGCCTAGCGTAGATCATGACCCCCTTTGTTTAGTTCTATTCCGACGCTGTAGGCAGGTCCAACACCACTATTGGAAAATACTAACCAGTTTTTCCCTTTGGTGGGGGGAATACTGAGCCTTCAAAAGGGACACAAACGTCCAGTGTTTAGTAAAGGTGTCGTCCTCCCCTCCACAACTGCCGTGGCAGCTCACACCCGACACAGCACAACCGTTACAAAAAATAAAAACTACTCTGAATTCTTGTGAAATATGGCACAGAAAAAACTTGGTCCGTATGAAGATAAAATAATCTCTGATATCCATTAACTTTTTTCCCGCTAGGTGATAAAAATATTTACAATGTTGATGATTAGAATATATTTGATGGATGATTAAGTCTGCATTAAAGAATGTTCTTGGCGCACATCTCAATTACTTAAATATTTAATTTTATATTTCTAAACGAGGAATGTGGCTGACGTAATACACAGTGAAGGAACGTCAGAGTGGCTGCCTGGGTCTCACTAACAACGGCGGCGACATTCCCAAATCTAGCATTATCTATAAAATAGAATGTTTGTCTATCTAAAGATATATATTTCCTTAATAAGGAAACTTTCCTTATTAAGGCTACTCATAGTCTAGTCGATAGAGCTTCGGTTTCACACGCTTAGGGTCCACGGTTCGAGACTCCTAGCGCCCAGGTGAATGGCTTGTCTATGTAAATAGGAAGCCACATGCTTGGGAATAGTCTCAATTAACTTCCCAAGATGACACGTGTAGGGTATGTGAATATCGTAGGCCAGTCAGGGTCGACTACAGTGCCAACTTCAAAGAAATATCGACATCTTTAGTGACCCCCCCCCCCCCCCGCCTTCCCCTGCGATTTTAAGAAATTATAAAATCAGAAATTTGTTTCCTGTAGATAGTTCAGTAGTTCTCAATGATCTGTAAAATTAAATTTTCAGAAAGAGAGAGAGAGAGAGAGAGAGAGAGAGAGAGAGAGAGAGAGAGAGAGAGAGAGAGAGAGAGAGAGAGAGAGAGAGAGAGAGAGGGAGAGAGAGAGAGAGAGAGAGAGATGGAGAGGATGGGAGTAGGGGAGAACGATTATGAGATGCTGATAAGGAGATGGAGAAGAAAAGGACATGGAAAGAGATATGAGAGGGGATAAAGGGGAAGGGGAGGGAGACCCGGGCACAGCCGGATACCCTATCTAGTAAATACACATACACTGATTATCCTGCCCAATTCGAGTACCTTTCCCCCCAAGCCGAACTTCCAACATAACATAATCGTAGAGGCCGGTACAAGCACCACACAAGAGCCGCGGCAACACACCATTCACAACGCTGCCACAAGAAACTCTTCTTTTTCCCAGATAAATCCTGGACATGAAGATGGAGTCACCGTGATAGACCCGGGATTAACATGACAGACACGTGACACTGTGACCTATAACGGAGAAAATTACGGAGTATACTCAAAGGTGAGCGTTACCTTTGTTACTTAGCCTCTGTAAACCTATAACACGGGGCGTTGAAACTTGACTATCAGTCTTTCTGTTCTTATGAGATACTGCCATCTTTTTCAAAAATACTTCTGTAATGGTTCAGCTTCTCAAGAACTGGTTCAGAACTCAAGAACTACAGAGACAATTTGATCCACTTTTAGCAACAAGTAAGCCATAGTTCTGCCTCTCAGACACCAACACAATCATATCTCCCTAAACTGTAGTAGACAAAATATTCACCTAAATTTTCTAGCTGATTAACAAGGCATCTCTGATTTGGTAGTTAGTCGGGCAGCCAGAGTGGGGGCAGGAGCCTTGTTCATTCCGCTCACGTAACCCCGCGCGATCCACCTGCGTGCTGAGCAATTAAGGGCACCGATACTCTAATGAGTTAAGCAATAAAGCAATTACCTTCTCTCTATCCTCCCGCTCTCCCTTCCTATCCCCCCCCCTCTCCCTCCCTCATCTTTACTCCCTCACTTTTCCATCCTTCGTCCCTCTCTCTCTCTTCCCCTCCCCACCCACTCTGTGTCCCAGAGCACTGTGCACTTACCCCGGCCCTCAAGCACAAGTAAGGAACCTGCCAAGCTGAGAGGTGCTCAACACTCAAAACATCAGATAAACTTCATTCAAACGCTTGTGTTAATTTGTTGCGTCCTACAGACAGGCTAATTAGCACCTCACTCCTTGTTAAGCCCAACATTGTCAGGCAAAGAAAATCTCACACCTCAATAAGTCGTGTGAGGGGGGGGGGGGTCTCGAGTTTGACACCTGGCCATCTTGCACTCAGCACGCATGATAATTAGTCTCGTGCAAGATCACAAGTTACCTGCCCTGTCTGTTCCATAAATGGGAGTAACCTGTTCACTCATCGAGGGTTAAGAAAGTGGCATTTTATATTTCTGACTCTTAGTGACAAATCATTGCCTTTGATGCACTATAGCTACGGCTGTGAGGGAACGTTAACATGTGCCTGTACACTCACACACCAGACTGTCAACCTCATACACATGTGACACTCATACCAGTCCTTGACACGAGCCAACGTCGCCCTGCTGGGTCGAGCTCCGCCTCGGAAACGAGCGTAAATTGGCTACTTACCGGGAGCGACTTTCTCCCTAGTCTCGTACGATTTTCCGCTGGAGTTTAACGAGGCGTGTGATTGGGTAGTTAATGAGAGATTAGCTACAAAGGCCAAACACGTCATGTACGAGATTCTCTCGCAAGGATGGAGCTTGGGAGACGATGGAAAGGTCGGAGACTCAGGTGTTACAACCTTCTGTTCCCCTCGACCAGACACCTGGCAACCAGGGGCCAGATTCACGAAGCAGTTACGCAAGTACTTACGAACGTGTACATCTTTCCTCAATCTTTGACGGCTTTATTTACATTTATTAAACAGTTTACAAGCATGAAAACTTGCCAATCAACTGTTTTTATTATTATAAACATCCTCCTGGTGCTTCGGAGATCATTAACTGTTTAATAATTGTAAACAAAGCCGTCAAAGATTGGGAAAAGATGGACAGGTTCGTAAGTGCTTGCGGAACTGCTTCGTGAATCTGGCCCCAGGAAAAGCTGTCAGTTCTTCGCCCAGTTGCCCCACGGTGTTTCAGTCATGTTCTCGAGTCATGAGTGAAATAACTATTAGTTACACATGCACAGAAAATTGTGTGTACGCATCACACATGCGCGCACGCACGCACACACACGCACACAATACACAGCACTACATATAAAATCCTCAGGAAAGTGGAGCAGACGCCAGATTACTGAGCACGGATGGTACAAGAACAAGGGGACACAGAGCACCTCCCATCACCCGCGGATATTACAAGACACAATTTCAATGACAGTGTGATGAACACATTTCATGCAGAAAGAAGTGTAGTGGCGGAGGTAAATGTAAATATGCCAGAAACCGAAAGGTTTGGGAACCTGTACACCATTCAACAGAAGGTTCAGAAGCGGGACCAGAGTTGAAGCTCAACCACCGCAAGTACAACTAGGTTTGTACTTCATGTCAGTCAGAACATCCCTTCGATGGGAAACAATCAGACTTTCCGTGAATCTGATCATATATTTTTCATGATTTACATGTGTTAACGTGCTGGTGGTCTGTCTGTCTGTCTGTCTGTCTGTCTGTCTGTCTGCCTGTCTGTCTGTCTGTCTGTCTGTCTGTCTGTCTGTCTGCCTGCCTGTCTGTCTGTCTGTCTGTCTGCCTGTCTGTCTGTCTGTCTGTCTGTCTGCCTGCCTGTCTGTCTGTCTGTCTGTCTGCCTGCCTGTCTGTCTGTCTGTCTGCCTGCCTGCCTGTCTGTCTGTCTGCCTGCCTGCCTGTCTGTCTGTCTGCATTGCGTAGCTATGCGCTACACTGCAGACAAGCTGGTCCATCCATCACCACCACACAACTTTTGACACCACTGGCTTTGGCACTGTTGGGCGCCTATGTTCTCCCCGCATCACCCTTCAAGCGCCGTATTACACAGAGCTGCGCCATCTGTCTGTTTTATCGTTCCTTATCCCGTTATCCCCCACCGCAATACAGACGGGCTCACCATAGCCCGTGCTACATGGACATTTTCGTTCTGAGTAGCTAACTCTAAAACAACAACAACAACGACCGTAATACATCTTGATCACTGAGGACTGTAATGCCTAATCGTCTCTCGTCGACATTATTAAGTTATAATTTTTTTTTCCACCTCAGGTGTTATTTCACAAGATGTTGTAATTCAGTGTTGGGTTAATTCTTAGTATTTTGTTTTACCTGAGAAAGCAACGTTTTAAAAACTTTAAAGCCCTGACTGTTCTAAATTAAACTAGAGGAGATGAAACTACAAAGTCTAACTTGAATTTGACTAATTTAACAACTCATCCCTGTCATGCCAACGTTTCTTACACTGTGATTAATACATTAAAACATTAAAACATTAAAATTTAAGTGTGGACTCTGGGTTTCAGTCTCATCTACGGTCGGTCGGTCGGTCGGTCGGCCGAGCGGACAGCACACTGGGCTTGTAATCCTGTGGTCCTGGGTTCGATCCCAGGCGCCGGCGAGAAACAATGGGCAGAGTTTCTTTCACCCTATGCCCCTGTTACCTAGCAGTAAAATAGGTACCTGGGTGTTAGTCAGCTGTCACGGGCTGCTTCCTGGGGGTGGAGGCCTGGTCGAGGACCGGGCCGCGGGGACACTAAAGCCCCGAAATCATCTCAAGATAACCTCAAGATAACCACCCCGGCAGAATTTCAAATATATATATATATATATATATATATATATATATATATATATATATATATATATATATATATATATGAACATCCGAGTTGCCGTCGGGGAAGTGGCTCAAATAGCCTCGGCTATCACTTCCTTTTGACGGCCGTGATGGTCAAGCGGATTAAGGCGCCCTGTAGTTACCAGTTGCGTTGCTTCTGGGAGTATGGGTTCGAGTCACTTCTGGGGTGTGAGTTTTCATTCGCATATAGTCCTGGGGACCATTCAGGCTTGTTCGCATATATATATATATATATATATATATATATATATATATATATATATATATATATATATATATATATATATATATATATATATGTCGTACCTAGTAGCCAGAACGCACTTCTCAGCCTACTATGCAAGGCCCGATTTGCCTAATAAGCCAGGTTTTCATGAATTAATTGTTTTTCGACTACCTAACCTACCTAACCTAACCTAACCTAACTTTTTCTGCTACCTAACCTAACCTAACCTATAAAGATAGGTTAGGTTAGGTTAGGTAGGGTTGGTTAGTTTCGGTCATATATCTACGTTAATTTTAACTCCAATAAAAAAAAAATGACCTCATACATAATGAAATGGGTAGCTTTATCATTTCATAAGAAAAAAATTAGAAAAAATATATTAATTCAGAAAAACTTGGCTTATTAGGCAAATCGGGCCTTGAATAGTAGGTTAAAAAGTGAGTTCTGGCTACTAGGTACGACATATATATATATATATATATATATATATATATATATATATATATATATATATATATATATATATATATATATATATATATATATATATATATATATATATAATAAATGATGTGTAAAATTTTGTAGCTGCAAGGAAAGGTCGCGGAGAGCGCAATTTTAACTTTTCAACTTCCTAATCAGACCGTCTATGGTAGTAATGGGCGCAGGAGAACTTTCGACATTTATTTCCTTCGACGTCACTCAGGCCTTTTATATTCCAGATATACTCAGTTTAAACTCGGGTAAAGTCCATTTGGGGAAGTGTATTACAGGCGACCACGCTTAGGACTTTGATTCATGCTCTCTTATCATTCTTTCAATGGATACTTTGGTCGATATCTGCTGCTGTTAGTTCGTGACAGGTTATATATGTTTATATATATATATATATATATATATATATATATATATATATATATATATATATATATATATATATGTCGTACCTAATAGCCAGAACGCACTTCTCAGTCTACTATGCAAGGCCCGATTTGCCTAATAAGCCAAGTTTTCATGAATTAATTGTTTTTCGGCTACCTAACCTACCTAACCTAACCTAACTTAACTTTTTCGGCTACCTAACCTAACCTAACCAATAAAGATAGGTTAGGTTAGGTTAGGTAGGGTTGGTTAGGTTCGGTCATATATACACGTTAATTGTAACTCAAATAAAAAAAAATTAACCTCATACATAATGAATTGGGTAGCTTTATCATTTCATTAGGAAAAAAATAGAGAAAATATATTAATTCAGGAAAAATTGGCTTATTAGGCAAATCGGGCCTTGCATAGTAGGCTGAAAAGTGCGTTCTGGCTATTAGGTACGACATATATATATATATATATATATATATATATATATATATATATATATATATATATATATATATATATATATATATATATATTAGTTGTTAAAAATCGATCGTAGATAAAATGGAGTTCTGAAGCAAGTTACTTAATTTTATTTTAGCTTAATATTTTAAACAAATATGGAATAGTTTCACCAGAACTCATTAGTTGTTCAAAGACTTATGGGGTTGTTTAGGGACCACGAGGAGCTCGTTGTTATTATAACAGGTGTCGAGTGGGTCTGTCATATGTACTTACATATCCAGTTGTTTTCATTTGTACTTGTAATTACATAAGAACAGATGAATTAATGAAACAGCAGAAGGACTACTGGTCCATACGAGGCAGGTTTTTTATTTTTTGTAATTTGCCCACAAATCATCAACCCAAGTAATGATGTATGCATGAGAGTGTTACGCAACTATGCTAGTATGGTTGAGCATCAACGCCTAGAAGCCCTAAATTCCAAATTCTCACTTGTTCAGTGCAATGCCTTTCTTTGCATTTTGTTAACACATTTGATTTAAAAAATGTTGTACAGAGTTTCCATTTATTTCCTGGTGTGTGTACATGTTCCCAATCCCTCTTAGATTTATGTGAGTCGTTATCAGGGTAACACGTGCGCGTGTTTTAAAATGATTCAATGTCAAAGAATTACACAAAACGTGTAATTCAGTGCCTTTCTGAAACAGAAAACGAAAGCGAACGTCATGTTTGAAAGGAACATAAAGTTTTAGACAAACTACAAAAATGTCCCGAGTTCAGCGGTTACAGTTTTGTGTAGAGTCGTCTACATGATCCAACTCCCTGCACATGTATCGGACAGGTAATAAATCTATAATAAAATTACATGTCTTTTTAACAGCGAGTTGATTTATAGAGCGTGGACTGTCAGTAACT
The DNA here is from genome assembly GCF_040958095.1 of Procambarus clarkii. NCBI lineage: Eukaryota > Metazoa > Arthropoda > Malacostraca > Decapoda > Cambaridae > Procambarus > Procambarus clarkii. The sequence continues at coordinate 27,655,328 of NC_091180.1, forward strand.
CTTGGGTGCGTGTGTGTGTGTGTGTGTGTGTGTAGGCACCGTGCACACACACACACACACACACACACACACACACACACACACACACACACACACACACACACACACACACACACACACACATGCGCGCGCGCGCTGCACAGTGGGTTGTAATCACCTACATGTGCCTGCAGGGTCCACCTGTTAGATAAGCGGGGGTCAACTGCTAACTATCGCTTGCCTAATTGACCCACGATTAGGCAAGCGATTTCCTCTATCATTACAACTACACTTAATAACAATTATGTATATGACATGCATTAGAAAGCATGATACAATGGAGTACACATAGCTATACATATATTATATATACATTATATAACGCCTATTAATACGCACGGCATCTCTGGCGCATATGCCTCTCTCACACGCACACAGCCACTGCATGCCGCCCACAACAGCTGTCCAAGTCCGAGCTACCTCTTTATTGCTAGGTGAACAGATGCATCAGGTGAAAGAAACTCATCTGTACGGGAGACAGTACAGGAGACGGGTGCTGGTCTAGCGCTCCCCAGTGACAGCCCGTCACTAGCTACAGATAGAGAATGTCCGTCTCTTTTTCACTTCCAATTTTTTATCAGTTTTTCCCCTTTCATTTCAACTTGTTTTTTTTTTATTTTTTTACTTTTTTTTGGCAGATTTCACGCATATCTAAATTCTAGGAGAGGGTCCAGTAGGTAAATACTTTTACATTTCGTAGTGGAGGTTGCATGTTTTCACCCCTTTGGTACATGTGCCTGTATGACGCGAGAGATGAGGGAGTGTGGCCTAGATATAGTGTGATATCTGATACATATATATATCTGATATAGTGTGATATCTGATACATATATATATCTGATATAGAGTGATATCTGATATGTCTGATATAGATGTGGAGCTGTGAAAAATGACGAAGGCAAGGCATGCTCTTTTTCTTCTTTTTTCCTCGAGATTTTAAGATGATTTACCTTGGTAAGGACGTAAGGTAAATAGGTGGTGAGGACGCGACAGAAATGTAGTGTTTGTTATGGGTAGTTTTTTTTACACTGAAAGGATTGTTTTCATGTGATTTGTCTTGGCTGTTTAAGAAGCCTTTAGCTGCCGCTACTGTGTATAGTGACATGTTCCGGCACGAGCTTTTGGGGGGGGGGGGCTAGCTGTGTCGGTAGTTAAGGGTATACAGCAATTATCAACAAAATATAGTTAGCAAAAGGGTTGTATGACCCGAGTTTGGTCAAGTATTCCAGAGTTACTATCGGCTTCTGTAGCTTTAGCAGCTTATGACGTGTGTGTGTGTGTAAAGGTCTTCCTGCTTGCCGAATAGTTCTTATTCATCTTTCGCTTGTTTTATTATTCAATATTATCTTCCTTTCTCCTTTACCATGTGTTTGTTTCTTTCTTTTATGTGTTGCTCTTCGTCTCAGTTCCTGTCTACCTTCACCCTCCTCACCTCATCTATCCAAACCCATCTCCGTCTGTCTGTCACTTACTTTCTTAATATTACCAACCTCTTTTTCCCCTTTTCCACCCGCCTCACGCCACACCCCATGTCTCCAAACATGCCCGCCCCCCCCCCCCCTCGCCCCCCCTCCCATCCCACACATGTTGACAAAATACTTCTCAACACTTTTCAGAGGGATCGAGACCACCAAACTAAGTTATCATAAGGGATAAGGCGGATCAAACTCTCTTTGACAACCACGGGGGAGAAAAGTGAACGCTTGTTTCACTTACAGAATAGTCACTCTCGCTGTCCGTTTCATCCCAGGATTTCCACGGCAGACAGTTCTGCATTTCTTTTTCAACGCTTCTCGTGCAAGCTCCGACTTGCAACAAGCATTTAGGGGGCTTTCATCCGTCAGACTCCCTCTGCCTCACACTCCTGTATTTCTATATGTATTTTTGGTAAAGAAAATGTACGAGGGTTGTGGATCACGATCAAAACTGGTTAGGGTACGGTAACAAGCACGTGGGAACTACACACGTGATGGTTATACTGTGTGTTAAATGGTTTTAACAAGTGTGTGCGTCCATTTACCTCTGTAAAAAGCGAGGGAGTGTGCGTATGTCTTTTGATTATTGTAATACACTGAATGGTGTCTCCATTGTTGATGAATGAGAGTCGCTTTACAGGTGTGTGTGTGTGTGTGTGTGTGTGTGTGTGTGTGTGTGTGTGTGTGGGTGTGTGTGGGTGTGTGTGGGTGTGTGTGTGTGTGTGTGTGTGTGTGTGTGTGTGTGTGTGTGGGTGTGTGTGTGTGTGTGTGTGTGTGTGTGTGTGTGTGTGTGTGTGTGTGTGTGTGTGTGTCTGTCTGTCTGTTTTTATGACCAAAAGTGAACTAGTTTTACACCAATCAAAAGGCTTACCAGCTCATCCGTCAACAGATAACATTTGTATCTGGTAATGACACTTTCATATATTTCACCTTTTTTCCATTTTCGCTTATTTTACAAACTTCTCAATTTAAAATATGATACACCAGTTTATTCTCCTCAACTGCTCTCGTTACACAGTGTACTATTACCGACCTCTACAGGGTAGCGTTACCGGACAACTTCCCCTAACTGGCACAGTGCCCCACAACTGGCACTGTGCCGGGTGCAGCCACACTAGCCGGACTAACTGTGCCGGGTGCAGCCACACTAGCCGGACTAACTATCGACACAGTGGTCCGATAGTTACCTACCCATCCCCGCGGCCCAATGACCTTTATGCAGGCGATGAGTCACAATAACGTGGCTGAAGTATGTTGACCAGACCACACACTAGAAGGTGAAGGGACGACGACGTTTCGGTCCGTCCTGGACCATTCTCAAGTCGATTCTCAAGACAATCGACTTGAGAATGGTCCAGGACGGACCGAAACGTCGTCGTCCCTTCAACTTCTAGTGTGTGGTCTGGTCATCATCTTTATATGTGCTATTTACACGAGCATTGCTATGCACACCCGATGACATTCATACGGTTGTGCGAACCTTTATTCCATCCCTCACCGCCCTTCGTCACCCCCGCTATCCTATCCCCCACTATCTCACTATCCACCTCCTCCCCCCTTCTGCCTCAGCCCCCCCCCCTCCCAAACCCACAGCCCAGCCCACAATCACCCCCCCCCCCACACACACAGCTCCACCACACACCCCGTAATCTCTGGCGGCGATACAATCAGAACAATTTTGTCCTTTGTCAAGCACAGATAGCTGGAAAATTGCTAAACCGGCGGCCGCATCGATTTTCCATTTTTATTTTATTCGGATAGTTTTCCGTGTCAGTGCTCAGCGGCCGGATAAAAAATGAGCACACATTCGCCGGATGAAATTTCCATGCGACTAGGTGCGTACACTCAGGGAAATAAATCTTTTAGATACCAACAGATGCGTAGGTGGGGGGGGGGGCGTAGGTGGTGGGGTAGTGGGGGTGTAGCGTAGGGGGGGGGGACAAGGATGAAGGAGGGGACATGGAGGAGAGAGGGGGGAGGTGAATGGAAGAGGGAGCCGGGAAAGACGGGATGAGGAAGCAGGAAAAGGAAAAAAGGGGTTCGATAAAGTTGAAAAAGTGACTAAAGAATTATTGGCTGCAATGTTGCCTGTGCTGCAACGCTCATGGGGGTCCCCTGGCTATCACTCCCCCCCCCCCCCTCCCCACCGTCCATACCTTCCTCCCCATTTTCCTGCACACACCTCTTTACTTCCTTATTTTCCTTACCTCCATACCTCTTAGACCATCTCCTTACCTATGTCCCTACATACCTTACTTCCCTATCGATCTTAACACCCATCTCCCTACCCTCATATTGTCCCTCTCCCTCCCAGGTCGGTTAGGTTAGGGTCGGTAGGTCAGGTTCGCGCGTTTTAGTAGTCCTTATTTTGTCCGTTGCGGCGACTCAAGAGGACGGCCTGACTTACCCACGTCCTTAATGGGAGCCGGTCGCCCGAGCGGACAGCACGCGGGACTTGTGATCCTGTGGTCCTGGGTTCGATCCCAGGCGCCGGCGAGAAACAATGGGCAGAGTTTCTTTCACCCTATGCCCCTGTTACCTAGCAGTAAAATAGGTACCTGGGTGTTAGTCAGCTGTCACGGGCTGCTTCCTGAAGGTGGAGGCCTGGTCGAGGACCGGGCCGCGGGGGCACTAAAAATCCCCGAAATCATCTCAAGATAACCTCCCTCAGGGCCGCCACGATGCCCATTTATTTTCTAGACGACTCTTTATGTACATGACCGTAAACTTGACCCGAATTGGTAGTGAGACAACCAATCCCCTCCAGCTGGTGGAGGGGATCCAGCTCCTCCAGTCAGCACTCAGGATGTAACTGCTGGTACACGCAGCACCGTCATGGTACCCCATGATGGAACACTCACAACACACCAAGTGTAAACAAAGTCACAATTCCCCTTACTGCGGGTAAATCGCCTTCAGAACTCCCTTCGCTTGCACACATCCTCTTGAGAACAGTTCCAACATCTTAATCTCCTAACTATGGCCAACGGACTATCAACAATGCAGCAATTTCATGGAGGCTTTCCGATTATGTCGGTGAGAATAGTTATTCCTTAACGAAGTTAGGCGTCAAGTGAGCTAAGAACAGAGCCATTTGGACCCACCGGCTCTTGCGTTATGTCTGCAAGCTTCTAACTGATTAACTGAGATTATATATTACTAATCACGACTAATCACAGCTGCTCTAATATCCAGTCCTCCTTAGCTAAGACAAGTCATGCGAAGCTACGTCCTTACGATGCTCAAAGTCCCTTTGAGCATCAGCATTTATTGCCTTAAAAATATACACTTTTACATATAGGAAATAAATTATGCATAATTCTGCAATTCATCACATCCTAAAGTAACTAAAGCCGACAGCCGGAGGCACACATTATCAAGATAACATCAACGGCGAGTACAAACCTGGCAAACATTCGTGTAGTCCTCAGGCACCTGAAAGTAGGAGCAATCAGGATATTATACACTATTTTGGTTAGAACAATACTAAAATACCTTGTCCCTAGTGATCCCCCACTTGAGAAATCCAGAATCAAAACTTAAGAGAACTGATCAACGAGAAAAGGCTGAAGGAGGAAGACTTTACCACGCTGGCCAAAAGGAAAAGTAACATGTTAATGAACATATAATATTCTTGGTGGAATTGGCAGAGACAGACTGGAAAGGTTTTGGATGAAAAGGTGCCGGGCAACAGGGCATGATGGAAATTATAAAGTCAGATGAGCCATAAGGATGAAAGAAAGCATTTATTCAGTTTAAGAGCAGCAAGTGTAATGAGCTGAGAGGGGCAGTAGTTGAGGCTGATTTCATACAAAGTTTCAAGAGCAAATATGATAAAAAAAAATAGCAACTGGATCGGAAGCCATTACAATTAGCGACCAGTGACTGAAAAGCAAAGCCCAGGAGCTGAAGCTCTCCCCACAAGAACATATAGGTGACACACACACACACACACACACACACACACACACACACACACACACAGGAGTCGTGGCACTATACAACTTATCCCTAACCGACTAACACAAGAAAAACTCACCCACTGCCATGTCAGCCTCACCTGGCGTCCTCCCTGTGCGCTACAGCGCCGCCGGCCGTAACCCAGTTAGCCTCCGTGTCCAAAGGGAGTAGGTCTGGACGGCCGGTACGGAATTCACGGTATAAAAAGGTCGGTCAGGTCAGCCTAGGGCAAAAATTGGACACCTGTGGCTACTGGACACGGGGCGAGTAAAGTACTTTTTACTGGCCATGTCTGTGTGTGTGTGTGTGTGTGTGTGTGTGTGTGTGTGTGTGTGTGTGTGTGTGTGTGTGTGTGTGTGTGTGTGTGTCTGTGTGTGTGTGTGTGTGTGTGTGTGTGTGTGTGTGTGTGTCTGTGTGTGTGTGTGTGTGTAGTAAGGAGGGAACACGGACAGTGTGTAATATGAATGTTTGTCCTCACCTTGATGTGAATACAATATCCAGCGTAAGCTCCTAAGCCCCACCTTTCGAACATGAGGAGTTTAATGCAAAGAATATTCTGACATCCGCCCATCATATTTACATTTCAAATTGTGTAATGCAATTTTAGAGGCGTGTAGTCAAGTTAGGCTTGCGACGTTTGAGTTTCAGCTCTTGGGTCCGCCTCTCAACCTTCAGTTCACTGGAGTACACGTTCTAGAGCCCTTCAGACTGTCACATCTACATATAAAGCTGTACCTGGCGACTGACTTAACCGTTGCATCTCTCAGCGAATTTCATTTATACAGAACTCCGACAAGGAAACCACTCTTGCTAAAGTCTATGTGGATCATTCGGGTCCTTAGCACTCACATGTGGCATCTTGTCTGTGTATCCGACCTATGCCAAATGACTTATGTCATCTAATGATGACATAAGTCGATGAATGATGACTATGTCATCATTCTGAGTATTATGTGGAAACTGGTGATGCTGTTTAGCGAATACGGAAACTCAGAATACTCAAGAGAGTATAAGCGCAAAAGCGTGAATGCTTTGGAGGAGACAACACTCTCTAGAATTTTTCATGCATACTGAAGTCCCTAAAATATTAATGAAAGTATGCATACCTTAACACCGCATACTAACCCTCTTCCCCCCCCTCCCACTGCTAACAATGTTACCAAATCAGTATTCTACATACAGGAAAACATTTATACAAACTCTGAATGTTTTCACTAATAAACTATCTTTGTCCTAGAGTAAATGTACACGCATACCCAGCTTTTCTCACACACCTCTCTCTCTCACACACACACACACACACACACACACACACACACACACACACACACACACACACACACACGCGTACAGAAAAGCTTTTTCAGTGTCAGTAGTTAACAGATAGAATGCATTAGGCAGTAATGTGGTGGAGGCTGACTCCATACACAGTTTCAAATGTAGATATGATGGAACCCAGTAGGCTTAGGAATCTGTACATCAGTTGATTGACGGTTGAGAGTCAGGACCAAAGAGCCAGAGCTCAACCCCCGTAAGCACACCTAGGCGAGTACAACTAGGCAAGTACACACGGGGCTTTGCGGCTCAGTGGACAGCGCTCAGGGATCGTAGTCCTAAGGGACCGGGTTCGATTCCCGGTCGAGGGAGAAACAAATAGGCAGTTTCTTCCACCTGACGCGCCTGTTCGCCTAACTGTTAATAGGTACCTGGGAGTTAGACGGCTGCTACGAGCTCCTTCCTGAGGATGTGTCTGTGTGCGTGTGTTAGGAAGAAATACATGTAGCAGATATATTAGAGGACAAAAATACTGTTAAAAAGGCGGGGTCCAAGTGCTAATTGCTTGATTCTGCAGGCATAAATAGTACACACACACACACACACACACACACACAGAAGACGCTAAATTATGCATGAGTTTAGTGAACACGTGCACCCGTCAACACGTGTGTGAGGGACCCACACGCCCACTCACCCACACCGTAAGCACAAGGAACTGAAATAAGTGAGTGCATATACTCACAAAAGGTACAACACCCCAAGACGGAAATAGTGTGTGTGTGTGTGTGTGTGTGTGTGTGTGTGTGTGCTCGTACGCACACAACATACAATTATAATCTCCATGCTTCAATGCCTAGGTTTCCCTCACTCACTCCAGATGGCACAACTTGTGTCCCTAGAGCTCCTCGAGGTCCTCTTCTACCTACTCCTTTCTCATTATTTCACGAGTGGTCTCGACTGTGTGCGTCTCGACTCCACTTAGCGGTCATGCCCGGCCCTTCTCACCGACAAACGTCAGCTTTGAAGTGTTTCATCTTATAATCAAAGCGACAAACTTCGACCAACTCAATTAATCTATCGAAGCCGATACTCATTAGGCCGAAGGAGCGTCCAAATTGCGGTGCTCTTAACTCCACTAAACCACCTGAATTTGGACCCTTATGTCCATATCGTTCAAATTATATGTATAAGAATGAACCATCTAACAAGGGCGATGAGTCACAATAACGTGGCTAAAGCATTCGGTGGTTATAATAGGAGCTGCCTCGTATGGGCCAATAGGCCCTCTGCAGTTCTTATTCCTACTACTATCCCCTCTACTACACCTTACTTTGCTCCTTACCTCTCTCTTGCCTATTTATTGCCTGTCTCTACTTCCTCATCACACACGGGAGACACCTCCCGTCACGCAGGGTGCAGTCGCACCTCCACAGATCTCCAGTATCAGTTTTTGATACTGGTAATGGCTCAAAAGGGCCACCACTTACGGGCTATTCATGCTCGTGCCACCTTTTGGGTGGCTTCATCTTCATCAATCAATCAATCTTCCTCGACGGGAGACACCTCCCGTCACGCAGGGTGCAGTCGCACCTCCACAGATCTCCAGTATCATCTATTGATACTGGTGATGGCTCAAAAGGGCCACCACTTACGGGCTATTCGTGCCCGTGCCACCTTTTGGGTGGCTTCATCTTCATCAATCAATCAATCTTCCTCGACGGGAGACACCTCCCGTCACGCAGGGTGCAGTCGCACCTCCACAGATCTCCAGTATCATCTATTGATACTGGTGATGGCTCAAAAGGGCCACCACTTACGAGCTATTCATGCCCGTGCCATTCCTTTTGGGTGGCTTCATCTTCATCCTAACACATTCACAAGGGAGACATCTCCCGTCATGCAGGGTGCATTCGCACCTCCACAGATCTCCAGTATCAGTTTTTGATACTGGTAATGGCTTAAAAAGGGCCACCACTTACGGGCTATTCATGCCCGTGCCACCTTTTGGGTGGCTTAATCTTCATCAATCTTCATCAATCAAATCTTCCTCATCACAATCGACTTGAGAATGGTCCAGAACGGACCGAAACGTCGTCGTCCCTTCACCTACTAGTGTGTGGTCTGGTCAACAACCATCTAACAACCCCCACAACCTGCCTTAACATAACCCCTTGCACCGTCTTGTATATAAATATATTCACTCATATTTTCTAATGGCGGATCTTAATTACATTTCTCTTTGATCTTTTGTATTTGTTTCAAATTTAATAAAAAAAACACAGTTTTTCGCCAATTTCACTAAAACTCCACGAGAACGCAGGTGTTGTTGTTGTTTAAGATTCGCTACTTGGAACAAAAAGTTTCAAGTAGCACGGGCTATGGTGAGCCCGTGGAGAACGTGGAGAAGGCAGAGCATCACACTGACGGGTGATCTGTCCTGAAGAGTCTCAGAAATGTTGTGCGTTTTCTCGTGGCTAAAAAACGTGTTTAAATCAGCAGTTGCAGACTTCTCTCACGTCTAGGGTAGCTCTCACCCTCTAACACAATTCTTTTTGCAACTCACAGTTAGTTTAGTTCATTTATAATGCACCCCATACCCATCCTCAAGGCGGTGGTGGACCCCATACCCATCCTGTGGGTGGTGGTGGACCCCATATCCATCCTCAGGGCGGTGGTGGACCCCATACCCATCCTCAGGGCGGTGGTGGACCCCATACCCATCCTCAGGGCGGTGGTGGACCCCATACCCATCCTCAGGGCGGTAGTGGACCCCATACCCATCCTCTGGGCCGTGGTGGACCTCATACCCATCCCGTGTGCCGTACTGGTTACACAGCCACATAATGGGCTCAGGAACTGAAGCCCAAAATTCATTAATCAAAGCAAGTTACAGACTTGAGCTAGTTATACAAGTACAATCTATAAGCTAAGCAACTCATATATGCGATAAGCTAGTTTCAGAACTTTATTTGCGTTTCATGCATACCCCCCCCCCCTTCCAGTGGGTAGAGATGGAAAGGATACAATAACTATTTTTCTACTTCCAGTTAGCAAAATGGGGGATATTTGGTTAACATTTCTAGTAGATGATAATTCTGAACACTTCTTATAGAGTTGTCTCAAAATTCACGTACCTTTTCGCTCTACATCACATAGTGAAGGAGAGTATGCATAATCTTGCCAGCGGTTTACATTTAGTCTGGTCTACATGAGCAGGCAAAGTTACGGGCTATTCATGCCCGTGCCCCCTTTTGGGTGGCTTAATCTTTATCATCAGCAGGCAAGGCAAATTTACAGATACTTATAACCGAGGATTGGATGACCCATATACGTGTGGTTTTCCTTGCATGATTGTATGATGATAGACGGAATCACTAGTGTACAAGTCCCTTTGCCCTAGATCTACAAGGTTGTGTTTGTTCTTGATGTATTATCGTTCTCAGGTTGTTTACAGGCATGTTATAGTCAACTCCTCTGAAGGTAGATAGTTTTGGCTAACTCATCACCTTTATCATGCATTCGGAGGCACACATGAAATGGACAGTGTTGTCATCATTACTAATTTGTTTCGTATTCATGTCTTGATTCAAACCCGAACATGTTACCATTGTGTCTTCAAGAGTTGAGCGCAATTAAGAGTGATAAGAATCACAATTACAATTAATATGACAAGTTTGGAGACACACATTTAAGTACAAATGAAAGCTGATTGAATCACGTGATCACATCCTCTGGTCTCACGTGTTTGGTGCTTGAGTCACGTGCCTCCCCCAGCTCAAAGTCGACTTGCTTACTCTCTGATATGACTACTTCCATCACCACCAACACGTCACCGCACCACATACATCACCACCACCACCAGCGCACCACTTGTGCCATACCACCATGGCCCGACCAACCACATCAATACATCACCATGCTACTACCACAAACATATTACACCATCAAATTACCACAAAGAACACATTAACGCACCACCACACCGCCCACAACTACACCACCCACAACCACACCGCCCACAACCACACCCCCACAACCACACCGCCCACAACCACACCGCCCAGAACCACACCCCCACAACCACACCCACAAGCCGCCCAGGCCGGGTCCTGGGCACGCTCCCCCCCCCCCCCCAGCTTGGTCGCGGGAATTCAATTTAATGGCGGAAAATTGCAGCTAATTTATTCCTCCGCCGAAACGGGATTTTGCGGATTTCAAATTTTGGCGAATGTTTATTCATGCAGTGTGAGCTCTAGCTAAAGCTGATAGTGGCATTTGTTTACCTCGGAATTAATCTCCCGGATAATTTACCTCGGTGTGTACGCCCGCTCTTACGTCTTAAAGACGATGGCTGAAAATTCTGGTGTGCGGGGAAAAATCATACGAAATAATTTTGGGTGGCATTGGCGTGGAGGATTTTCTAGTCTACTGTATTTTTCTATTACCTTGGCAGAGGGTAATCATCATATCTGCTCCCAACTGCACCGCTTTCATCACCGGGAATGTGAGCTGCCCTGTGAGGCGGCCTCGCTGGTCGGGGGGCGCTCGGATGCCAGAGGGGGAGTGGGAGGGGGAGGGGGCGTCAAGGGAAAGGGCGTGGAAGGGACATCAAGAGAAGGGTGTGGCAGGGATGTTGCAGGGAGCAAACAAGGAAAAGGGCAAAGAGTGGCGGCAAATGAAAGAGCAGAGAGGGATGGGGTGGCAAGAGAAAGGTCAGGAAGGGAGAGAGGACAGAAAGGGAAGGACAGAAAGAGAAATTACGGCAGCAAGGAAAAGGGCAGGAAGAGGGAAGTGGCTCGTTTGTGTAGGTGCTTCTTGCTGACCATGGCGCTGGCTCCGTCCACCACCTGGGCGACGCTCACTTGTGTCCGCTACTCATTTCTCTCACTATTTTTGTATTTTTTTAACACAGAAGGGTAGGTCTACAGGATAAGATTGCTTGTGACTCTTGCTATCCTTTTATCTTGGAGCTCTCCCTTCACTTAGCGCATATTTAGCCTTATCCTACCCGTTTCCGCTGGAACACGACCTGCGAATAGGTTTACAACCAGATCCCCAATTACTGTTGTGTAAACAGGGGCCAACAGTTAACGATTATTGTCCCTATACCCAAGGCTCGCACTTGAGTCAATCTGGTACACTTTTCTCCCTCAATTATTGAAGAGGATAAAATATTACTTTTTTTGCCTACGGAGTTAATGTAATACTGTAGTAATTTGTCTTCTGATGTAATCACAAACACAACGCTTATCTTTATGAAACTGCTAAATACACACTTTTGAGAACATTGTATTGTAAATACCATACCTGAAGCCAACCTTCAGATTTAGCTTATCATATCCACAGTGAGGATCAGTGTGGATATGATATCATATCAGTGAGGATCCACAAAGTCTTCTCTGAGTACTCTTTATTTTCTTCTCCGAGGCTATGGGTCCTTACACTTGCACCAGAGGTGGTACCCCTTCTAGGTTTTATCATATATATATATATATATATATATATATATATATATATATATATATATATATATATATATATATATATATATATATATATATATATATATATATATATAATTATACAAGATACCCCGAGCTGACTACGACGGTTCGTATCTGGTGTTGGCAATGGCATTTTGCACTATAGGCCTAATATTTCCCCTTATGGCATGCCAGAGCACGAGAACGTTAGTTCAGTGTCAGGTAGCGGCAATAGTAGTACATCAGAGTAGAGGTAGAGTAGTAGGATTAGCAATAGTGGTAGCAGTTGGAGCTGGTTCACCATCCTCATTTCCCGCCAAACTTTTATACGCTTTTTTTCGATACGGAAAAGCGGAACTGTTTTTACGTCAGCAGTTTGAGCCAGAAGGATCGAATAGGCGGAAAGCCTCACACAATACTGACCTCTGCTGTCGAGATAGGATGGGTAACAGTACCCGTGGCAGTAGTTACTAGTAGTTAGTAGTTACCAGTGGCAATAGTTAGTAGATAACTTGGGTATTGAATATACAGTTTTATTTTACTGATTTCGTCATGTTTAGTTAGTTTAGTTCATTTATTATGCACCCCATACCCATCCTGTGGGCGGTAGTGGAAAGGGTTACAGAGGCACATAATGGGCTCAGGGACTGAACCCCACAATTCATTTAGCTAAGCAAGTTACAATCTTGATGAGCTAGTTACAAAATTCAATATAAGTCATCACATCAACAATGGGTTCGAGATCGACCTCAAGTACAGGTTCTAAATTAAGCAACTGACATATGTGGAGAGCTAGTGTCAAAATTTATATGTTTGTCCTGCACACCGCCCCCCATCCAGTGGGCAGCGGTGGATAGGTTACAATCACTTAGTTACTACCTGCAGTTAGCAAACTGGGGATATTTGGCTAAAATTTCTGGTAGCAGATCATTTTGAATGAAATATTGACACATCGCTGGAACATTGGTTATAGAATTGTCTCTAAATTCACGTATCTTTTCGCACTCCATCACATAGTGACGGAGGGTGTGCGAATAATTTTGTTGACACAGTTTACATTTGGTCAGGTCTACATCAGCAGATAATGAGAATTCCCAGAGATACTTGTAACCGAGTCTAAGCCGAGCAGTAGTAACATCTAGAAGTCTGCTGATTTTATTGGATGATCCATAGATGTGTGGCTCCTCTTGCATGATAGTATGATGATAGATGGAATTACTGGTGTCAATTTCACTTTCGTCATGTACACTCCATAATTTGGCCCGTCCCTTCCCTCCCTCGTGCAGAAAGCCTGCCAGGGAGCCGGTCGGCCGAGCGGACAGCACGCTGGACTTGTGGTCCTGGGTTCGATCCCAGGCGCCGGCGAGAGACAATGGGCAGAGTTTCTTTCACCCTATGCCCCTGTTACCTAGCAGTAAAATAGGTACCTGGGTGTTAGTCAGCTGTCACGGGCTGCTTCCTAGGGGTGGAGGACACTAAAAAGCCCCGAAATTATCTCAAGATAACCTCAAGAAGGGAGTCCTCCTGGTGTACGGCCACCAGTATTCAGGCGGGCGTGATCCAACAGCACTGGAGATTATGCAGATAACAGCACGTCGTGAAGCATGATAAACACCAGAGGCCTGTACAGTGGCTGCTCATTCTGCAACTTCTGCTGCTGCTCTTGCTATTACTGCTTCTTCTGCTGCTGCCTCTTCTCCTACTGTTGTTGTTGCTGCTATTGTATCGGCTGCTTCTTCTGCTATTGTTTATTGATCTTGTTCTTCTCATGCTGCTGTTCTCTTTGCATATTTTGTTGATGCAGCTGTTGCTGTGTTACAGCTTATTTTCTGCTGCTTATACTGTGTATTAGAAATAGAATAGAAATAAGTTTATTGAGGTAAAATGCACACAAAGGGATGAGGTAGCTCAAGCTATTCTCACCCTGTTCAGTACATCGTGTTAATACATACACAGACACACATCACAAGCAATAAACGTATTACCGAACATTCTGAGAGATAAACATATACATTTCCTTACTGTGTATTTGTCTACCGCTAGCTACTGATCCTACTGTTGCTACTGCTGTTTTGTTGTTGAATTTTAAATGGCTTATATCCCACAGGAAACCAAACATTTAATTAGAGGTAAAAGGACTTGCACAACTGTATACAAGTACAGTTGTGTAATTCTATACAAAGTTAAAGTGCGTTTAAATTGCACATTATCACATGTGTGCCACATGAGTTAATGAAGGGCTCTAAAAATGTATTTTAATTGGCCTTGATCAATTTAATTTGCTGTTAAAAATATGTATTTTTCTATACACAAGATAAAGTGATAATTTTCCCCGGCAGGAAAGGTAACTGCCGGAATCACGCCGTTGTGTCCAAACTCGTGACAACTCCCCATTTTTACAACCAATTTTTAAACATATTTCCTTGGACTTTTGACGCTGTTTATTGAGAGAAAATGTTTAAAGTTTACCTCGACTATAATGCGTTATAATTTAAAACTAACATTATGTAACTACATCATAGAATATTATACATAATACGACTTTCTCCATGCACATTTTCCCTAACTAAATACCATCTGGTATTCATAAAAATATCCCCAACTCTACCTCAATTAATATAAATTATTGTGTAATTTCCCTGATAAATTACCTCCACCGTCATCGTAGAAAACGGAGACTGTCGCGGTTTAAGCCCCCCCCCCCCCCCCGCAGCTCGTCTAAGTTTCTCGCTATCTGCCGTACATTTCCTTAACAAGTTTCCCCGTATCCTAGGATGTCGCCCGACCATTAAGACCGTTCCATTTACTTCCCCTTTCCTCTGTTTCTCTCCCAAATAGCTTACCCGTATGAGGCAACCCCATGCAGATGCTCCGGCACCCGTGTTAATAGATTTTTTCCACCCCTGCTCGTCTTCTCATTATGGTTGGAGCTCATTTTAAAAGTTTCTCCAATGTCCTTCGTTAATTGCTCCAGACAAGCTTCATTACCTCCCGAAGCCTCCTTTTTTCCCCTTCCCTCCCGAAGCTCCAAGCCTTAATTTCCTTGCAGGATACACTATTGATTTTTTTTTCCAAGGTGGGAATTAATAATAGCATAAAGATGGTGTTTGTTTCCTTGCGATGTTAGCCTACTTTATCCGTTTCCAGACAGTTTTACCGAGCGTGTATAAATTTATTTATTTATACATAGATAAGCACACGCGCATATATATAACATACACAAAGACAAAATAAATCGACATACGCAAATAACAAAGAAATTTGTAAAAATAAAACCTAAATAGATAACACATATATGCTCAGTTTCTTTGTGTATATACAGAGCATATTTAAATCCTGAACAATGTTTTGAACTAAAGGATACTTGCTGTTGGGTTTAGTAAACTATTGTGGTGGCTTTAATCACCCTCCGGCGGTTGATAGGCCAAAAGCACAACACCAAACCAAATATCAGTCTTAAAATCATCTGAGATATCAGGATATATTCTTTAAATTTTCTAAATTACTTATAAATGTATATAAAAAAAACATACACAGAAGTGCATAAATTGCATGATGTTCAAGTACGTTTACTGAGACAAGAAAAAATACATGTCAAAGGGATAGAGTAGCTTAGGCTATTTCTACCCCTCTATCTATGTATGATTCAACATGTAAATTTCCCTCTCTCTCTAGACGTCCACTTTCTGATAATCCCACCGACTGATATATCCACTCTCAGTCTCTTCCCTTCAAAAGTAACTGTCTCCCCTGCTACCCACTCACATTACAAATCCTAGAAAAGCTACCACTTCAAATACATTCAGCCGTGGTATTGTTTTCGTGAGGGCTTATACATGGTTACTACAGCCCGTCCTCTCCAGCGTTCCCAACGTCACTAAACTAGCCCGAACCTAACCTAACCGAGGATCCGCGAATAGAAAACTGGACATCATGTCTATTTTTGCGAGCCGCTATGACGAACACATCAGTGTTCGACCTTATTAAAGTTGGATTTCCGAGTATGGAGCTGTTCGTGTAAGCGATGAATGTTCATTAGATATAAATGCATAATTTGGAATATGTATTAGAAACGTATCATTATTGTATTTTAACTCGAAAATCTATAGAAATATTTCACAGTAGTAAAGTTAACAGCAATAACACATATTAGAAACTGACTTCTTTTCTCAATAAACTGCAAATTTTTTAAGAGTAAAAATTTATGGTAACGTTTTAATATAGTTAATCAGCTATTTAAATGCTTTAAAAAATTTCATTTAATATTACTTTATTTTATTTACATTTTCAAGAGGTAAATTGGCACACTCAAAATTATTTTGTATTAATCGAGAGTGCATGTACAAACAGTCTGGCTGATCTGGCTCTCAGCCAGGATATTTGTCTCGGCTGGAGATCTCGGTAAATAGGCTACTAGCAGCCTCCCGCAAAAAAAAAAAAAAAAACAGATATCTTCCTATCTCAAAGGAATATAGACGTATCCGAGTTTAAGAAACGGATTTTGTTCAGTTATTAGATTAAGGTTACAATCCGTCGTGCAATACTCTTCATGTCAATATGCAGTCTCCCAAGTTGAAAAACAAAACACGAAATCTTTTATGATCCGTCATTCATATGTAGTCCAAACCCCGCTCTACCGGCACGGTTGGCTAGCCTGGCCACTCTCACACGGGCTATTGAGTTGCGGCCACTCATGGGCTCCTGCATATTCATATCTGATCGTGCTGTCGTACATACATGTGTACACTCTCTCACTCACACACACACTCATGACAGAAAACAGCGAGATACTGTGAGGGGGAAAACCTCAGAACGGCGAGGTCTCCCTCGCCACTGAGGTCTTAAAAACAAATACATGGGTACATACCTATGTATTTGTAAAAAAAATACATGGATTTGAACAAAAGTTGCTTCAACTGACCAACAGCTGATAAAAAAGTTCCCCTAGAGCTAAAAATTTGAACAAAAGTGAAAGTTCCTCAACTTGAAATTTAACAAAGGGTTCTCACCCCTCCCACCTAACTACTCAGAAAGACCTACTTCATGCACTAAGTCTCTCCCGAAGCTCCAGTAACAAAACCCGCGACCCAATAGGCTTCCTTGTAAGTGATAACCGGGGAGAGATTTAAGCCCTGGTGACTACCAATGGTGTGAGCCTCTTCGTGAAACTGCTTCATTCGACGCATTGCTATAAAGCCCAACCGCAGTTTTCTGCGGGATTTTTACCTTTGTTCTCAGTCCCTCGATAGCCGCCTTTTGGTCCATTTCCGCTCGTGGCTCATATGACCACTGAGACACTGCAGTTGGAGAATGGTTGAGAGGGATGATGAAGTTCAGTGCCGAACGATAGCGAATCTGGCGGCGACAGCAAGATTAACGCGCCCCATCCCTCTGAATCAGTCAGCAAAGAAATTGCACCAACAAATCAAACAAATTACAGAAAACAGATTTCTCATAAATTTTGATTTTTGTTTTTCGCTCTGTATAATACGGAAAAGATTAAGTCAGGGAGTACCTGGACTCCATGGCTTCTTGGTCAGGTAAGAAGGAACAAAATGGGATCATAATAACACTAAAGGAGATTATGTTGTTGAGGAGGGTGGCAGGAAAGCCATGCAAGCTCAAGCAGCGGGTCTCCTCCTGCCTGTGACGGTGTTGCCAACCTCACTCTTCACCACCAAGTCCCTCATTTGTGTGTTATTTGGTTCGTCTGTATAATTTATGTAAAAAACACGGGTATTTAGTATGCAAAATCAGCCTCAATAATTCATCCTCGTTTATATAAAGTGTGCAGGTATTACGACACCAAATAACACACACTTACTAATGTTATTCCAAGACAGCCTGGTATAAAAGTTAGATATTCAAGATTGTCGTTATGGGTGTGTATCTATCTTTGTGAATAAATACGGAAAAATTAAATGTATTCAAGATAATCCAAGGTTTGCTTTGTTGAATAAATTATTATTATAGAATTGGCGCCTGAGGCCAAGCGCTGGAGCCTAACGGTTATTGAATGTTACTCTACTGGATGCTGTATTAGATTTAGCTACTCAGAACGAAATCTCCATGTAGCACGGGCTATAGTGAGCCCGTAATTCTACTGGATAAAGTGAAGGGTTAAATCGCAATTAATGAAGTGAAGGAGTTCTTACAGCATTGCCAAAGAAACTGTTACAATAATGTTCTTAATCTCTGCTTTCTTCTTGGATAGTGTTATTTCAAGTTCAAGTTCAAGTTTGTTTATTGAGACAAGAAAAAATACATCTCAAAGGGATAGAGTAGCTTAGGCTATTTCTCCCCCCCCCCCACCCGTGTTATTTTATGATAGCTTATGCTTGCAAAGTTTAGAACATGGCTATTATTCCCCTCAAGCTTTGATTTAACCTTTGCCTCAGACAGCTTAGGGAAGACGTCTTCAAGGTACCTGAAGGCTGCAGTTTTATGAAATAATGTGTCACAGATTGGGAGGGTAGAAATAGCCTAAGCTACTCTATCTCTTTGAGATGTATTTATTTTTGTCTCAATAAACATACTTGAATTTGTGTCACAGCTCTAGGCAAGGAGTCGGCACCCTTCATCTACCTTCAAGGTGTACGTCTTACATAAGCTTTATTAGACAAAGGTCAAAGCAAAGTAAGCAATCAAAAAAATGTCACTACCCATGCACAAAAATTGTGTTGTATAGTGACCCGTCTCACCTGGGAAACTCGGTTGTAACTTAACTCCATAATAAGTGTTCACGTCTTATGAGACGGATAAAACATCTCAGAAAACATAGCACTGAATAACTTAATCAGTTCCAGTACCTGGACAAAGACTTAACAAAAATACACAAATCATATACGTCAGAAGTGACATTACCAACAACCTCTTTTGTATTTTAATGTAATAAAATAATTTCAGATAAGTTTGAAATCAAATCACATTCTTAACTATTTTGTTCCTGTTTATGAATGGAACCGCTGTACGGGGCTGTTACAGGCAACCTGTCCTCAGGCCAAGCTCGTTAAAGCAGCAGCCATCCCCACAAAAAGTATTAAATTTTAACGTATTGTGTATTAAAAATAAGTTTGTTCTTAAATATAAATTAATATTATATATTACAGTTCTATGGCCGGTTAAGCGTAGGTTAGGTTAGATGTTTAGGTTCTGTTTGCGATTAGTTGTAGATGATTATGTGGACATTTCATTTATTTATTTCATCATTTACAGAATTACATTTCGAAGAGAGGTCGTCAGCGAAGCACTATTCGAGAAATGTTGGAGTCATGTGGACTATGTTGATGAGAACAGTGCACCGCTTCGAACAGTGCTTCTCTGGCAACCTCTGTTCGAATCGCAACTTTGTAAATGCTTCCCCCACACACTACAAAAATACAAATAATCACCAACAAAACCTAAACACCTAACCTACACTTAACTATATATATAGAACTTTAATATATAATTATATTAATTTATATACGAGAAAAACTTATTTGTAATACACAATACGTTAAACTTGATTGCTTTTTTTTTTGCGGGGGGGGGGGGGGGGGTAGGGCAGCCACTGCTTTAACACAGGCCTGAGGACAGGTTGAACAGTCGTGTTTAAGGCGTTGTCCAGAGGACTTGGACATTACGGGCTCACTATAGCCCGTGCTACATGGAAATTTTGTTCAGAGTAGCTGAATCTGGAACAAGAAGCAAGGTTTGGACGCTGCCTGGGATGAACATTTGGCCAATGTTGACGAGGAGCATCTGGCCATAGTTATGAGGACGGGCGAGGTATCCCTGTAAACCCGAGTATGTATGGCCTTGTTCTGATAAATGGATATTGATGAATTAACATTCTATATACAATAATTTACAAAACAACTGACCTCGAGCTGCTCGGTGATCTTCCCATCCGTGTCGCCTCCAAGAACCATCAACGCCTTCAAATACACGTATGGAAGCCACTATGTATATCAAAATACATATATCATTTTCACTAAAGAGAATTTCCAACTCGCGATTCAAAAACTTTGTTCCACAAGTTTGGACAACTTATCGGCCGCTGAGGGACCGTAGCAACAACTGTTTACGTTTTGCGGCAGTTGTAGACTTGCTCTCAGCGTCTACTTCGATGTTTATGTAAGCTTCTATACATCGCTGAACGAACACAGACACGCGCACACACACAAAATATGCACAATAAGAAATTTGGAAAACTTAGTCCCTATCCCCTCGAGTCTCTAGAGTCGACTGACTGCCAAGTGTAACAGACCCACACACGTCGAGGGTGTTCATCTTGAAGGATTTCGTAAATTAATTAATTCTCAATTAATAATTACAGTTCATCACTTTACGATGGTTCACAGAACAAATAATGGTAGTTAAGTTTATTTTGAAAGTACGTAAAAGTGGATAATACCGACGTTAAACCCACAATTATCTCGAAATTATATTTCCACATAGTGTGTCAGGCCCAGGAACACGGCTATATTTCTACCAGTTCAACAATTAATATTTAAATACTTGTCGTAATTCATAATTCATTCGCAACAAAATCTCAGTGATTGACAATTTAATATTTTCGCTTGTCAGGTGAAATCAGTCACTTCTAGAGAGTTTGATGTTGCTAAAAAAAAACTTTCATGTTGAAAAATCGTTACAAGTTATTTACGGAAATTATTAGTTATTTCCACCCTCTATACTTCATACTCTGGCCACTTCGACTAAATATTAAGCTTTAGCCCTTTGAGTAAACTTATCTCAGAGTTTGTTTAAATAATAATGTCAAGAAAACGTAACCTATCAACAAATTTTACACGCACGCAGACAGACAGAGACAGACACACAGATATACAGAGACACAGAATGACAGAGACAGACAGTCAGATATACAGACACAGATTGACAAACAGAGACAGACAGACGCGCTAGCTAGCTTGCCTGGTGTTAAAGCTCCCACACCTAAATAGTAATCACTTCCAATGTAATAGTGAGCAACAACACATTAATCCATTTGCCAATGACACAATGATGAGGCGGGTAATAAATTCAGGCAAAAACGCGAAACGTTTTATTTTGACTAAGTTTCGAAAAGAAAAAAAGTAGTATCAGAATAACAGGTAGCATATAAATAATAGTGAAATTGCGAGGATCATAGATTAATTACGCTATGTAACTAATTTTGTTCCTAAATAGTGTTGTTTTTCTCCTCCATTCCTTATTATATTCCATTCCAAATTATAGACAATGACTATTATAACTCTCAAGCTTTACTTTGATCTTTGCTTAAGACAGCTTTGGGAAGATCTATTGGAGGTTGCAGACTTCAAGTGCAAAGTTGTTACAATTTGTCACAATCGAGTAAGGAGTCGCCAGTCTTCAAGACATCTTCCATAAGCTATTAGTTCTTCCGGTCCCCGACGAATCGAATTACAACTTATTTTCTAAACTTAGGAAGCATAAGTATTTAGAAAATCAAACTTGCTGCCCACTGTATCCAGAGACCAATACAAAAAGTTACACAGTGTTATAAGTAGGGATCTAAAACCTAAGATCAATAAAGTGATATTGTGTACATATCGGGAAACGTTACAAATAAAACTAATGTTATCCTTCATCTGTATCTTAACCTTGTGAGACCATACACTAATTATGCAGTAGTTTTGAGCACACTGCAGAAAGGAATTCAGTTCGCTCGAGAGTATACAAAGAATAACTAGTTAATAACACTAGAAATCAAAATTTCGAAGGGAGATTAAGGGAAGTGTATGGTAATTGTGAAGAGAAAATGTCGAGCAAGGGATGAGCACTTGGAAGGAAGGGTTGAGGCCAGGATATACTGTATATAGGATCTGGGATGTGAGTACAGACTAGAGGCGGGATGTGAGGATGAAGAGCAAATTCATGAGCGCATTTAATTAACTCTTCTACTTTTGAACCTATGGTTTCGTTTGTTCCTAGGCTTTGTTGAGGTCTGTGCTGACTGAATATTAAAAATAGTTATCCAAAGTCAAATCATTTTCTTCCATGTTACAGTAAACAAGGCTTTTTAGAGTTTCATCTTTTTGAGGTCCTCATGTAGTGATTTTCTAACATACAAGTGTTTACAAATCTAAAATTATGACAAATTTTAATAATTTATTGCGAGTGGGTTACAAGTAGTCAGTCTTTAATTGTTGCAGGCTAACAATGTCAGTATAATGTCAATACTCTTCTCTAGTATCAAGAGCGGCCATTGTACAGTACTCTTCAAATGCTTCATTTATTTTCATGGATTTTAAACTATTCTTACTGCTGCTTATTATTTCCATTCTAGTCTGACAGTTTATTTACACATTATATTGTATCACTGACATTTTGCTCCTGGGTGGTGTTATTTCCTAATTGCTTATGACTCCAAAGACAATGACTATTATTCTCCACAAACTTGACTTTTATGACTACTGGACGCCTCTAGGTATGAGGAGTATGGCTGGGAGGTCAACAGACACTAAAATGGTAGCATTTTTAATGGGTTTCTCCAAGACAGTTTTACAAAGCATCCCTGCTATTTTTGCCTTTGGGACAGCAGGGACACTAAGGAGCATCACAGGTGGGACCAGCCACAGCAGACCAAGTTCTCTGTAGGGAAGAAACAAGCGGGAGCCACCATTGGATCCTCTGATGCAGATGCCACCACTGCACATCAAATTGGGTCTTGTGAAACAGTTTTGTCACAGCTCTAGATAAGGACTCTGCAGTCTTCACGACTTCTTCCCAAAGCTGTCCGAGACAAAGGTGTGGTGTCTTCGTCACACCACAGATAAAGATGATCTGGAGAGCAAGGAATTTCCCAAGCAGCTTATTAAGAAGGAGACAGTGGCTTGGAACAGAGTTTTGAAAGTGTGATTTGGGGCTTCCTGGGCAATTACAGACATGAAAACTATGTGCAGCTGGTTGGACTGGTGAACTTAAGTACAGTATAATGGGCTGCAGGTTGTTCAAGTCCATATCCTTGGTGCTTATCATGATAAATTCAAGGAGAATATAGGAGCGTACTCAGGAGAGCAAGGCGAGAGATTTCATCAGGGTATACTAGATTTTGAATATAGTTACCAAGGACAGTAATATGATGGGAAACTACATTTGGTGGCCAATTCAATTAAGTGATTTACAGTAGAATTGTAAAGCACAATTTTTAAAAATTCAGGGGCATGTAATTATCAAAAGGGGGAATTTTAGGTACAAGCAATTAGGAAATCAACTACCCAGGTGCTACAATATGAATTACTTTCACATTTGTTACTGATAAATCCACAATTTCTCAGGGATCAGGGTGTCGAAGCTCACTGCCATTACTACAGTACAGGTATTATCTTTACCACAGTTAACAATCTTCCTCTCTATCTTCACTATTGCTTTCCTTAACGTCCATATAATTATTTTTACCATGAGCATTACCCTTATCCAAATCTGCATACATTTACTTTGTTTTTGTTACACTGGCAAAAATGTTACAAAAAATATGCCTCAAGTTTTTAGTGCATGCCTATAATCCGTTGTAAGGTTACCTGAACACCTTTTATAATTGACCAAGAAATTACCAGACTAGCAACAGGGAATTAACCAATACATTTTAAATAAATAAATATAGGTATTTTACTTTTTGGGAGTGATTATTGCCCAGTAAATAAACGACCAACATTCATATTTGTTTAATCTTGCATACAGTAAAATATATCACTACATTTGGAAAAATAACTTACAAAATGTAAATACTTGTTTAACTCATCGAGTAAGTAATTATCAAAAGGCATCGAGCCGGGAAGGCAATGTAGCACCATCAAATGTGTGGGATATTCATAGGGCGCTAAATATCACTAAAGGACGTCAATACAAGGACAAAAGTGCACAAGATGAATGATGTCAAATGTATTCGATTCACCGATTCACCAGACACAAGCATGTCCTGGAAAGTCTGGACATTCAACAAGGATGTGCACGACTTAAGAGGGGACAATGCAGTTTGGACAATAAGAGGCAGAGCAATGCTTCATTTAGTGCCCGCAAGTTAAACGTGTATGGCCAATATGTAACCTTGCCAGAGCTGTTTTCCACTGTCAAGACTTTGGACAAAAGTAAATTAAAAATTGTCCACCTCCAAAGTTAAATAATGTTTACCTTTTAAATTACAGGTAACGTTTCCATGCTATTTTAACAGTCTAGCAATTTAAATTTGTATAAATTATATGATTTTACACATTTTCACAAAAGCTGTCCAAACTATCCCTTTCCTAATACTAGATACCGTACCAATAAGTAAGTAATTATCAAAGAAGGCACCAAGCCGGGAAGGCTATGTAGCACCATCTAGAGATACCAACAGTCTTACACAACCAGGATGAATTTATTAACACCTCCAAGCATGGAACGAACATAACGACAATGTTTCCTTTTATCTGCTGCCATTTCACCAGGTAATAAATAGAGTTCCAGGAGTTAATCAACTATTGTGGGTTGCATCCTGGGAATGGTCAGTAAGTTGGCCAAGTTAAGACCTCAATAAGCTTAAATACAGGCTTCCTGTCCTCAACAGGCCACCATACTGTACATACCGAGTATGTACAGTACATTGCCTCACCGAGGCAAGTCGGGATGCTTGGCCTACACACTTGGCAAATCCATTTTCTAACCAGACTTTACAGTCTGGTCAGCAAGAAATTATTGCTGCTTTTGCATGTTCAATATTTCATTTAATGGAATATTTGTGTGAATCAAACTTACAGCATACAGAATATATTTTATTTACTAAGAACATGATTTTGAACTGTACTATCACTTCAAAACATTAAAAAATCACACAACTTCTGCTAGTTTTAGTGGTCAGTAGATAAAAATATATTTCACAATTTCACCCTTGACAATGCTTTTAGACAAACTGAAAACCAAAAACAAAAATAGATAAGGGAAACTTTGCTTACAAGTTAATTTCAAATAAATGTTCACTTAAGGCACAAATATTCCTGTAACTTTTCCAACTTGATACTTCTTACAAGGTCCTTAGAGTTCCTAAACACCGTGTTAAACAAACATCAAAAGACTATAGCACTCGTTAATCAGAACAGCATTGGTATTTACTTTCTAGAATGCTGTGCATTATGCAAGATATGGGAAGATATAAGCCAATTTTGTTATATATAGAAAAGTCATCTTTATACAATAATTCCATCTTCAGGATCATTCTGCCACACCTCCAAGAAATTGGGAACTGTATAATTATCATATTTATTTTATTTTATTTTATTATAAATATCAAAATTTAAAGTTTTGATGCTTATCAATTTCCTATGCAAGCCAAAGCAAGATGCCTACAACTTAAAAAAAATGTTCTAATGTTGCTAATTGTTTTCCAATTAGCAAGCAATTGAAAATTTTAAAAATTTTGGTCAAGAGTAACCGAAAACATTTAATTTTATAAAACTTTCTTCATACCATTTCAGCATTAAAATAAGTTGACATGTACAGTATTATAATACAACATATCACTTGCAGAGTTTAGTATATCCATAATTATCTAGTTGGGAAGCATTTTAACTAGCATGGATAATAGATTAACATTTTTAGGCATATTCTAACATTTGTAAATGTTTACATCACAGCCAAAGCAGCTAAAAGAGGAAAATTGATGCACAACCACAGTACAAAATTGCTGAACAAAATAGCTACTACTTGTACTTAATCATGGCTCAAGAGACTAGTAGTGCTACTTACAATTTTCCTATTTTAACAATTCACAATTTAACAACCAACAGCCTAGAATAAACTTATTCAAGGTATAAAATATAGATTCATTGGTATAGATAGTATTCACAGCCATTTTTGTTTTCCCCCCAAAGTTGTGTATCTACTCTAAGCATATTTTTCTAATTGCAACATTGTGGCCTTATTCTCACAAAGTAGAAATGCATAAAATTTGTGCACATTCACAAACCCATCAGCAACCATCAATGCTCTTCATGTCAAACAGTACATTTCCAATGATTTTATTTCCAGTTAACAGCATTTACAACGTATGAAGATTAAACCACACACCAGAAAATGAGGAGACTATGACGTTTCGGTCCATCCTGAACCATTATCAAGTCGATTGTTATGCGCAAACCTGGACCACAATCTACTTGATAATGGTCCAGGACGGACCAAAACGTCGTAGTCTCCTCATTTTCTGGTGTGTGGTTTAGTCTCCACATCTTAAACCCACGTTATTGTGACACTGCTTCTGCTTACCGTGTATGGTTTTATTCCATGAACACAAATAGAGATGCATGAACATGAATGAACACAAATTCCATGAACACAAATAGTTTATTTCATGAAAACAAATAGAGAAGGATGGGATGCAAGAATAAAGCATGCACACCACTGATACACTGCTTCAATGACTTCATTTGAACAACTCTTCAGATCAATTTAATACAATAGTAAGAGTTGCAAATATTACATAGAGATTAATATAATATTTACATTTACTGTATATTAATGCAAATATTATATTTGCATTATTAATATTAAAAGTTATAAATGCACCAACAATAAACACTTCGATATGTAACACATTTGGCAAATTTGTTAGTGCATCTATAATTTGATTGTCTGAATTACCTTGATCTAAATTACTGTAAATGCAAGTTCCCCCTAGTACAGGTATATGCTTCTTACATTATTTTAAACACCAATAATCTAATCTAAACTAACGAATATATCGAGGAAGAAAAGGCTAAGTATGACCGAGCTATAACACACACAGGCAAGTATACAGTAGTTAGATAAGCACAGTGTAAGGTCCTATAATACACGCCATTGAAGTGTATATAAAACACATGTACGGAATCCCGAAGCTAATTATAGTGGAGGATGCACCATCTTTCAAGGTCCTTATTACTTTCAGCACAGCATCTCAAATACAGAGAGTCTCGGCTGTATTTATCATCATTGTTAAGGTACATGGCATGCTGTTCCATTGAAGTTCAGCTATATGTAGACAAGACTAGGAATGCTACTATAACAGGATACTTCCCAAGATTTGGCCCATGAACAAATGACTTTGTATGAAAATTTAAGAAAAGTGTAGCATTCAACATCTAACACCAACTATACTGTACACCTATCCTATTTTAATTCTTGGTGCAACACATCACACTAAAAATTTCTTTCATATTTCAAATTGTATGAAATACAAACGGAAATTTAACCGAGAATTACAAGAAGCAAAAGCAACTACAAATTCCTTAATACAATACAGTATTGATATTTAAAATGTCCAGAGTAACAATATAAAACCATGACAACATGGTACTCAATTTATTAATTTAATGTAAGCAGCAGCCAACTCTGTATGCTTTTGACCTGTGGTATGTCAACTATCACAGCATATACTCAAACCTTAGCCATTATTAGGAAACCATGGATAATATATATGCTTCACCCCAAGTAATACTAGTTACTGTTATTTACTAACGAAATAACTAGAATCAACATCCAAATACAAGTAAATTGATTCCCCAAAAATGTCCTGCAAAATATAATAAACATCACTATAGTATTTTGTTCGAGTGATAAAAAGTTAATGCAAATTTATTAATGAAAATCAATCACTGTATTAATATTCCAGCCTGTACTTTCAATACCAACATTTCACCCATTTACAGTACTTGAAAAATATATTTTTTTAAGCTACACTACAAAGCAAACTAATTCATGCATATCTAAGCAAATGGGTCAGTCTTGAAATATTCATCGACATCTGCCTCAAATGCACCACCAAAGAAATCTAGAACATATATGTGCGTGATGTTCAGCTTTGCGAAAAAAAAATTATGACCTGCAAACAGAAAAGTAATTTAGTATCTGGTGAAATTTTTTTTAAATATCATTTAAGTGTGCATAAAGAAAATTGTGAAAAAACTAAATAAAATAGGGCAATGAGTAGAATAAAGTGATCTGTCTGAGCAACCCCTTGTTTAGTTCATTAGACAGGGCTTGGGTCCATCCAGGAAAATACTCTTGCACCAGACTGGTCAACTTTTTGCATCACAGATCAACTCTACAAATGCTTTTGCCACTTAGCTGGAGGTGGAAAGATAGCAAAGAGCATCTATCAACCACCAATTGACAAAAATTATACAACTCCTTTCTCATTGCCTTGCATCAACCTGCTTAGTATCAGGTCTACAGAGGACTACCAAGTTAAATTGACTGGTTATTCTTTGAAACTAATCTCCAAACAGGATAACCAATATTTTTATTTTAACTTTATGATATGGTACCTAGTCATATGCATATGGTTATTTGCTTCAACTTGTTTCCAAGGTTATCTCTGATGCTTACTGTTGAGGGAACACATACAATAGTCTCCATTGCACGATTCTGTACAGATTAAGATACTGTACTTAACTAAGCGTCCCAACGATGTAGCAAGTACATCTGCAAAGCTCCACAAGTTGTCAAAAATTTCACTAAAGCCCAGCAGGACACTAGTGTCCTGGGTAGATTTTTTATTGTTGCCGCCAAAGGCGGCTAGTTTATTGTGCACCCCATACTCATCCTGTGAGCGGTAGCGCAAAAGCATTACAGAGGGCACAAAATGTCTTCATCAGACTGTGTCCTGGGTAAACCCTGATCCTGGCCTCAGGATGGAAATGAGCCAGGAACTAACTAAAACAATTACAGAATTAATTTGAAAACACCCACATCTGTACTAGGTACTCCCAGATTAAGAAATTTCCCATTATGCAAATTGATTCAATGTGCTGAACTGAAGAAATAAATACTGCACATATGTTAAATATACACTACTAGAATGCCAATGGGGGGGGGGGGGGGTAAAACTCAAATGCAAAATAAAAAACAATAGTTATGGAGACATTCTTGCTTGAAATTAAATATTAATCAGATTTGAGAAACCTTAAATGAAATCAGTCAAGACGAAATATTTTGTCACCAATAAGAAATTTAACACCCCGTCAAAAAAGATAAAAAGATTTGTGGGGTTGCTTATAAATACAAAATTTGTGTAAACAAAATTCCTAGCTGAAGTTTTAAAATTACTTACCAGCAGGCCAAGTTGCCATTACTGGGTGCCTTGTAAACAGAGCATTCTGGGCTAAACTTGCCTCGGCAGTTCCCCTTTTTAACTGAAACAATTCAGAAATATATTAATACAGTAAATGCCGTGTAGTATATGGAAAAAAAAAGTTAAGTTCATTGCTATAATCATACATTAATTCATTTTAATTTCATGAAAACTATCACAACCTGGCTAAATTTAGTTCTTGTAACTTCCCATTCAAACAGGATATTCTTATAAAATTATCAACTGTGGGACCATCAGTACTTATATTTGTAAGCAATACAGGACTTGCACACTGAAAACTTTGTCTGCAAATAAAATTACAAAAGCAAACTTGTTCTTTTATATTCTTTCATGCAAAAGTGGCATACAGTACAAGCAAAAATATTTCTTAATTTCTGATCCTATTG
Organism: Procambarus clarkii; assembly: GCF_040958095.1. Taxonomy (NCBI): domain Eukaryota; kingdom Metazoa; phylum Arthropoda; class Malacostraca; order Decapoda; family Cambaridae; genus Procambarus; species Procambarus clarkii. The sequence continues at coordinate 27,685,059 of NC_091180.1, forward strand.
TCATAAGTGAAGTATTTTCCAAATTACTCCTTGCTTTTAAAATACAGTGGTACCTTCGTTTACAAATTTAATTCATTTCAAGACAATTTGTAAACCGAAAATTCGTAAACCAAATGAATTTTCCCACAAGAAATACTGTAAATTCAATTAATCTGTTTCCACACCCCAAAAATATTGACTTAAAAATACATTTTATACATACTACTACTAATATTTTGTATTACAGTATGCGTAAGTATATCTTACTTTTAATGAGGACACTTGTTGGCGTATGGAAGATTGAGGAGGGGTAATGGGGAGGAGAGGTAAGTGTTTGCAAGGAAGCCCCCTTCCATTATAACATCAGGAAAGGATCACATTTCTGGGACACACACACACACACCTATGCTTTGCAGGCATACCACTAGGACCTGGTTGTGGCTCACTGCTTGCTTGTTTTAGTAAGAATCTGTCTAAAGACTTTTTTCCTACATTTTAAGACTTTTCTGTAATGAGACGTGACATTCATTCACTATGATTTTTTTTTTTTCCTTTATCGTCATCCTCACAACTATTTTCTTACGTTGAACTTTACCACTGACTTTGTTGGGACCCATGGCATGATATATATTACTTATGGTCAGAAACCAGAAAAGCACAAAACAATTAAATTCTTCACAAAGAATTTAATTCAAGCGCGATCGTCACTAGGCAGGAGACACTGGTAAAGTGAATCGCGCCTCGCCCGTGCAACCAGGAACCACGCGCTCGGTCAACCCATACGTGTATCAACAAACTCGCCAAGCGAGGCAAAGCTCGAATACCGAGTCAAGTTTTATGAAGAAATTGAGCTCATAAACCGAAAAATTCGTAAAGGGAATTCATCAACCGAGGAGCCACTAATTAAATACAGATCATCTTTTACAGTTCAGTATACATTTTGCTATTGTTTGACAAGAAATATTTAGAATAAGCAGTTAAGAGCATTTTCAACATTCAGAGGGAAACATCCTAGGGAAAAGCTTAGTGTACAAGTTCTGCTTTTACATCAATGCTTGAAGTTATCAGCCGATCCAGGGAATGAGAAATTTATGCATATTAATTAGTTTACAGCAATCTCTTTAAATTAAAAATGTTTATACTGTACGAGCTCAGTTATCTGAAGCCTGCTGAACTGGATATTTAGGTTATCTGGCCAAAATAGTGTCCAAATAATCTAGTAAAACTTCAGACAAAT
>NC_091180.1:27691274-27715401 GCF_040958095.1 Procambarus clarkii
CAGTGTTCCTTCGTCGATTCTGTAAAATAACAATGTTTATCGTAATTAAGTTAATATTCACCATAGAAAACCTTTATACAATTTGCAACCGACTTAAAAACTGACTGCCAGAAGTGGAATTTGTTGTTTCCAGTTCAAGTACTTGATCCTTTCTGGTCAGTGTCCACATGATGCATTTTCATGTTTGCCTTAGTGTGCTAATCGTAGTCTTTCAACTTGTACTTCCACAGGTTGGTTCGTCTTTGCCAGCTTCGGGAACATTCCCGTGCCATGAATCCATACTTCTTGCACATTGTCGTCCCTCATTTCAGAGTGTCTCGGGCACACTTTGGGCCAAGTGGATTTCAGGGACCCTCCCACAGTTGATCATACTATTGAGGGTGTTAGGTGGCAGGTTGTTGTACTGTGTTGATTAATTTACCAAAAGGCACAACATCCAAGCACTACTTCTGAAGGCTTTAGTCCCCTTTTTAACTGCAGTTTACCGAAGTTCTCGAAAGGTCAACAAGTGCCAAATATCACAGGTAAGGATAATTTGTCTAAAATTGTAGCCACAGTCAAATTAAAAAATTTATTTAATCTAAATATACTGTACATATATTCCTAACAGTCACCCAGTCATACTGAATGCAATCAATAAAACCCATGCAAGACCAATACTCTACCAGAAAATGAAGGGCTTGCATGGAAAGCAAATCTAGTGAAGTACAAAACTGAAAAATTACACATTTGCAACAAGAATAGTGCTGGAATCGAGAGGACTAAGCTATGAATACTGGTTAAGGGAGTTTAATCTTAAACCAACTTCTAGAGCAGAGGATGAACAAAGAACAGTTATAAATACAAGAGGTAACCTTCCATTCAAGAACAATATTCCTTCCATTAATGAAGGTTTACCTTTACCTAGGAAGGTAAAATCTTTCGTTTTACAAGAGGCAACAGTTATGAACTATACAAGCCACATGGACAGAAACAGGAAATGCATTTTCACCCATAGAGTCAAACCCATGGAAATGCTAGTTCAAAATCCAGTTGGAAAAAATCCTAAAGAATAATGGTGGGGGGAGCTTTGACAAACTGTCAGCTTCCTATTCCCATTGAGGGGACTGGATATATAATTGCCCTCAGGTTAATACAAGATATGTACTAAGACAGTATAAAAGGAAATTTGTGAAAGCTAGACGTGCAAATAAGTCCAAATGTCATAATACTCGCACTCCGAGTGTCAACAAATGGAAAGCAATGAAGACTTGAGAAGCTATCTCAAGCTACAATTTCCAACCCATATGTGACAAATGTTATCAGTGGGAGGGTTTAAATAAAACACAAGGAACAAGACTTATGATGGGCATAAAAAGCAAGTCTTCACTTCCTTATCACTGTTAGGTAAGCGCACTATGCCATACAGTGAGTTGGACTTTGAACGAGAGCAGTTTGTGAGCCAGCATATCTAATTTTTACCTCCAAGATAAACAACTTCAAGACAGTTACCACCACTTGAGAATTAGGGAATAATAGACACTTGTATAGATACTTTACCGTTATAAAAATTACAATACAGCACAATACTGGAATGTATTATTAAAACGTCACTGCCTATTAAAGGCAAACAGCAACTAACCTATCTTGAGGTTATCTTGAGATGATTTCGGGGCTTTTAGTGTCCCCGCGGCCCGGTCCTCGACCAGGCCTCCACCCCCAGGAAGCAGCCCGTGACAGCTGACTAACACCCAGGTACCTATTTTACTGCTAGGTAACAGGGGCATAGGGTGAAAGAAACTCTGCTCATTGTTTCTCGCCGGCGCCTGGGATCGAACCCAGGACCACAGGATCACAAGTCCCGCGTGCTGTCCGCTCGGCCGACCGGCTCCCCCAGGCCGACCTAGGCTGCAAGTCCTACATCAAGTCACATTAAGAAGATCTTTTCTGCCGTGTTACCTCTTAATATGTAATATTTTCGTACATTTTCTTTTGGATGTATTAAACTAGTTGCAAAGAGATTATGTCTGCCAGAAAAACTTGTCTGGTTAAGCCAGGAAGGATAGTCATTTTATATTCACCTTGCTTTATAAAGCCAATATGAAGAGGCCATATGATAAAGGCTGAGGAGTGAGGAAGCAGGAATAGTAGTGTGGGTAGATACTAAACTCTTGAAAAAAGCACATACAATTAACTGCACTGGGTTGTGGTACGGGGCCCTGACAGCCGAGTGGACAGCCTTTTGGATTCGTAGTCCTGAGGTTCTGGGCTCGATCCCCGGTGGAGGCGGAAACAAATGGGCAGAGTTTCTTTCACCCTGATGCCTATGTTCACCTAGCAGTAAATAGGTTCCTGGAGTTAGACAGCTGCTATGGGCTGCTGCTATTATATATTAGCGAGGTTAGGTTGGGTTGGATTAGGTTAGGTTCGTTATATTCATATTATGTATGTCCAAATAGTGTCGTGTCCTCTAGGGTTGTATCTGAATAGCACAGAAGCTAGTCACCCTGGAAATTTATGGTACAGGTTCTCTAATCAAAGAGATATTCCTTCTAATACTCTAATACAAATTCACACATAACATCCCTGATTATGTAATATTCATCCACTCTGGTCTAACGCCGTTAACACTACAATTACGAATTTAAATTTGAAAAGTATTTTGTGGGATTTTATTGACTAAAATAATGAAATTAAGGCGTATGATCATGTGGTGTTGAGGTCATGCAAGCAGTTTGCAGGTATTAGTGTAGTACAAGTCACTCTTAACACAAACTATCCGTTTATTACACTACAACCTATACTTAACTCAATCTTAAGACATGTATTGTTCTTGGCTTACCCATTAGTCCTCCACTGTTCAGTTTCCGTACGTAACTCTAGTATAAATAAAATACTACACCATAGCACCGTACCCAGAGCACAAACCTACGGACATATTAGGAAAATTATGTTCACAGAAAATAAGTAACATTATTTACCGTCTTCTTCACTGTGAAGTCTGGGTTAAGGAGACCGAGGGTGGCTTCACTCTTCGACATTTTCACAAGTTAGTTTATACTTGCAGGGAGAGATAGATGCGTGCTGCCTCTGGCCAGGTCGCCCCAAGAGTGCTGGAGATGATGAGGATGTTGTCTCTCCAGGAGGAGCTAAGACGGTCGCTCCTCAAGAGACAGTGCCAGACGCCGCCAGCACACTGCCATCTATTGACCGGCACCGTCTCTACCTCCCTCCACCGTTCTCTCTTAATGCACCAACGTGCTGCTTAACTAAGTACCGCCTTATCTACACAGTAATTTGCTTACCTAAATGAATTTTAGGGTACAATTCCTGCGCTAATTACGTGTCTGTATAAAATGTACTACCACCTACAGGATGGGTATGAGGTGCAATATAAATTAACTTATTAACTGGGCAACTAAAGTAACATGTATAATTTCTCCATAAACAATTATTATTGTTTATGAGCAGTAGGATAGCGTTTATAATTAATCTCTGAACAATGAATGTAAAGAGACTTATATAGTGTTATACTAAACAATTGCTCGAGTTCCACATACACACCCTGAGTTAACTGTACTTCAACTACTTATTAATTCTTAGAATAAGGGTTATGTGACTCAAAGTCAGTTCTTCAAACACAGATTCTTTGTTTAGTACATTTATTATGCCCCCCATCCCTTTACCCATCCCGTGGGCGGTAGTGAAAAATGTTAGAGGCACATATTATGGGCTCAGGAACTGAACTTCAACAAAATTAATTTAGCTAAGCAAAGTTATAGTCTTGATAGAGTACTTACAAAGTTGAATGAATTATTACAACAACAATGGGCTCGAGAACGACCAGAGCACAGTCTCAAAGCTAGGCAGCTTACATATAATAATAAAGCATTAATATTATTATTTATACAGAGAAATCACTCGAACGTGATATATATCAACGAGAAAATCCACTGGAGCTCTAAGGTGACTTAACCCGCTACTAACAGCTGGCAAGCAGGATGCAACCCCACAATAGTTCCCTATCTCCAGGGGTACCTGTTTACTACTAAGTGAACAGAGGCATTAGGTGAAAGGTTACAGCCTCAAGCTGAAGGACAGAAAACAGGAGATGCTTTTTACGCCCAATGGGTTATAAGCCCTTGGAAACTTTCCTACCCGCCGCAGCCGTAAATGGTCATAGCATTACCGCAGTTCAAAATCCAGTTGGAAAAAGTATTAGGAAAAATTAAGGACCTTTGAAAAGCCATCGGTTTCTTGTTCCCGACGTGGCCGTTAGATAGATAGTTGCCCTCGGGTAAATTCAGGTAATCCCCATAGAACCGCAACGGCAAGAGATACCGGTTTAAGTCGTTTTTCGAGCTGTGATAATGTCTGAATTGTGTAGATTCCTAAGTTACATTTCCATTTTGTTAGAATGCCATTTGGGTTAAATAAGTAATACAAAACGTGGAATTTTTGGGGTCTAACAGTACGTTCTTGTCCGTTTGACTAAATAGTTGCTATAAATATTATTTCAGGAGGCTGGACTGCGATAAATAATTATTGCAGTGTGCTGGCCCTGCAATAAATAATTATTTTATTTATTTATTTATTCCCTCTGGTTATATAACACCTGCAATAAATAATTATTGCAGTGTGCTGACTCTGCAATAAATAATTATTGCATACTAAATTAATGCATAAGGAAGAGGCTTGATAATGTGACTAATAACATTAAATCAATGAGGAGAGGCTTCACTATCACTTACAGTTATATACTCGTAATGGCTTGGCGTTTTTCCGTGAGTTTATATATATATATTTCGTCTTCCGTCAACAATGTTGACAAGGAGAAGTCGACTACTTGCGAGGAAAGGTCGACTAGGGGCGGACGCGAGCCATAAGATTTACAAGATTCCAATCAGGAGAAAAACCTCCAAGTGTCCCGAGAACAAATTGACACAAACTGGAGCACTTCCTCAGACATTCACGAATTTAGAAGGATTTTTTTTTTCCCCGCATTTCAGTAGTCCCACTAAATACTATTCATTTATTTTCCAGATTTGTATTTATTGATATATTTGTTAATTTTATTTCAGAGGAATTGGTGCTATTAGACCTTAACAATCTCTACTGAGCATTGGTTGCAATGTGCCAGTTATACAGTCTGACTTTGGTCATTTGTCCTTCAACCAGCGGGAGCGATGGGTCCACAGGAGTGTCGCAGGAGTCTGAGGGAAGGTAAAATAATAACAGGAGTCAAAAATATGAACGTCAATATGAAAAACCAATCTTTTGAAATCCATGATCATGAATTGTGGGGTTCAGTCCCTGAGCCCATTATGTGCCTCTGTAACCCTTTCCACTACCGCCCACAAGATGGGTATGGGGTGCATAATAAATTAACTAAACTAAAACTAACATGATCAATATTATTTAAAAAAATGACACTATGATTACAATTTTAAATATTTAACTTTTAAATACAACGTTAAGTATCTTTTTAATATATATAAAGTCTTTCCTTCAACAAATGATGGCGTCTTAATAATTTCAATAGGCTGCAAAGTGAAAAAGGTTGAAGATCTCTGCTGTACAGTATATAGTTGTTTGTGGTAGACTGGTTCTGACATATTGACAGCTACAGTCTGCATGTTCCCTCTGGTTAGTTTGTCTGCGGTTTCATTTCCATATATCCTTACGTGGTTATAAACCCAGTTAATATACATTTTTCTTCGTTATAATCACAAATTTTGAAAGTAGGCACACGCTGTGGTAAGTAAGTTTTCGTTGTTTGAAGGTTTATGGTTCTTAGGGTTGAAATGGCTATAAGATATTGTACTCCTGTTAGGCCCTATTTATATAATGCAGTTCAGTTTTGGTTATACTATATCATGGATATAAATTCTTTAGAAGCGTGCTTGCAAAGAGGACACAAGTAACTCCAAGTGTTAGGAACCTTCCTGCATATATAACACGGGTAACGTATCTGTGATATTATATGCTATATGGAACACTGGAGTGTGACAATGAAGACTAAATTTTAATATAATTCTGTATATTAAGTACAAGAATGCATAATAAATTAAACATGATGCAAACGTATATTATATATATAAATACTATACACTTTGTTTAGCAATATTTTAAAGATAAGATAAGATAAGATAAGATATTTATTCAGATAAAGGTACATAAATAGAAGATGAGTTACAAACATAAATGTTGGATTTATAGATAGAGCTATAAGGGGTAAAGAGTAAGATCAGTTAATCCATCAGGTAACCCTACTTTTCTGCGAATTAAAGCACTAAATAAAGAGTTACTTTCCAACATTCCAACAAGCCGCTACCTGGCCAAATACGAATTATATTTGTGAAACCAAGTTGCCATATCGAAAGATAGATCGCTCCACTTTCTTTGACACATTCACGTTTTCTATATTCATTCAGCTTTCAGCAGGTGGAGACATCTAGCGACGGGGAAGGGAGTCGCGGGCCGGTGCGTCGTCTGCTGGGTCAACGCGGGAAACGTCAGTGTGCTCTTGGCCGCTGTGACGTGTGGGGAGTGCTCGACCCTGCACCGGGAAGTTGCAAATAACATAAATGAATTCTGTGTTTGCGCTCGTAACATTCCGCGGATGATATTAGCAGTGATTAAACTTTATAGACATTGGATTATCGCTCTCTGTTCTGAAGTAATAGCAACCATGGCGGCTCAAAAGGTGAGAAATAGGGAGGGGAGAAACCTAGGATGAGGGTGGCACGCCATGGGAAGGCGTCCGTCCCCCTCTTGATATGTTCAGTGACTCACTAGGTCATAGGGTGAGGTGGTTCAGGCTCCTGGTGGTAGTAAAGGAGTGTCGGTTCTCTAGATATAACAGAATATAATAGTTGACAAGTGATGCCGGGCCTCAGGTTAAGAGATAATTACCAGATTAAGTGGGTTATGGTCGCAGCCTCCAGCTGTACAGCTTGGCGGCGACGCGTGCCGGCAGTGAGGTCCTCCTGTCTAATGCTCTCCCAGCTGCTGTCAGCATCACTCCTCCTGTCTAATGCTCTCCCAGCTGCTGTCAGCATCTCTTAGTGTAATAGACCTGCAAATAGCTCTTCATCTAAGCCTTACCACATTTACCCATCACAAATGGGATCCTCGGCTCCCGTCTCCCCGGTGCCAGCATATGGGGCAGTGAGGTGCTCCTGTTGGTCTCTGGCGGCACCGCAAGGAACGTGGCGGTGTAATTGTATCATTTGTTACTTGTTGTCTGTCTGTCTGTAGAGACAGTGTGACACCGAAGGTTAGAAAATTCCTCGCGAGCTGGTTGAATCTGTCGGCGTAATGTTAAGTTGTTAAATCTTATCTTTTATATGAGATTCGTTGTGTAGGCCTACTGGAAGCTGAATTAAGAGTTGGAATGTATGAATCTAGAAGCAAATTATTTTGTATTATATAATTATGTAATGGATGATGTGTAGATATCATAATAATAGTAAATACGCTCTTCAAATAGTAATTGCCTTCGTGTATCCATTGATAAACCAGATGATTTTGTATCTCATCACATATTCATCATATTCATGAGGGTCTCTCGTCTGATGTCGACCTGTATGTAGGTCAATTAAACAGAAGCAACACGGGACAAATAAAAAAAAAAACCTTCACACTTTATTACTTCATGTTTTTTTTATTGCCTAAGAGTCAGGTTGCCCATAGAGGCGTGTGTGACATGGGCCTCTATCAGCTGACGGGGTGTAGAGCCTCTTGGCCTTGTATCTGAGAACCTAGCTCTTAGAATTGTAGGGTTGAGCTTTAGCTCTTTGACTCTTAGATTTTTAGGCGTCGGTGGCTCCTGTCCCTTTAAACTTCTGTTTTTTTAAATTGTATATGAAGTTAGCCGTTACCATCCTTCCTAGCTCATTCCTCTAGGGATTACTGCCCCCCCCTCCACATTCTAGCTTTATATAATTTGTATAATTTTTATAATAAAAGTGAGGGTGCCATGACTGAGTTGAATATTCAAGCATGAGGAAATATATACCGAGTACAATGACAAATTCTGTACTGAGTACAATGCTCTGAAGGCATTAATGTTTTTGAAGGCTGTTTAAATTTTTACCACTTTCCATTGCCTCTAAGGTCATTTTCCAGACGTAGTAGGTACGTTCCTTTCGTTAGGTATTTCCCCTCCCCCCCACACACACCAGCTGTTGAGGTCCTCATGTCGTGTGCTTTGCTTCTCGGCCGATATCTGAAGGAATGCGGCTCCTCTGTTAGATAATTAATAGCTTGTAAACTAATTACTAGATTAGGCTCTAGTTCTAACCCAAATGGTTCGCCATTCATTACTGACACTATCATACAAATTCTCTTACAGCCTTTGCCTAATGTTTATTAGTTACTCAGATTAGTTGTCAATTGTTCGGTAGTTTTATAGTTAGAGCTGTAGCCTCTAGAGCAGCACAGTGTCAAATGCAGCTTTTGAATATGCATCTGGAGCCAGGCTCGACGGAACCAACATGTATATTTTCGCCTGCACTACATAGACATGTACCTGCTTATCTTCTCAGTGTGGCGCGCGCGTTTGTCTGTATGTATAATAGTATTCGTGATTAGGCAAGGATGGAATCATTTAAAATGCTGAAAATATATTTATGAAAACTGAAAGCTTTAGATGTTGAAGTATCCATATGTATATAAATTTGTCTATTTTTGCCGAGGAGCCAATTTCTTTTTATATTATGTCCTCCAGCATCAGTGACGAAATTAGTCTTCAAACTAGTTCCATCAAACCACTAATGCACCGCTCTCCTGGGCAAAGCTGTAAGCAAAGTCAAGCAACGCCTCACCAAGATGACTCATACCACAAGCCTCTATGTAGCATTTACAGCGAGCAACCCATGGCAGCCAGCCAACAAAATTATGATAATCATTCCATGAGATATGCGAGCACAGGCCGTCTTGCTCATCATACCACATCAATTTCATATCACAGTTCCAAAATTTATCTTCAGCAGCACCAAAGAATCTTGCCTAAATTTGTTTACCCATATCAGGCTTAGTATTTTTAAATCCTATAATATAAACTACTTACCTTACACAACACCTCGGTCCCATATGGCAGTGGGCACTATAAACACTGTCAAAACGCCTAACCAAAGCCTAATGTAGCATTCTCTCTAAGATGTAATTGTTAACATCTGTAATCTAGACCGCTTGTCTTATGTATGATCCTCTGTCCTTTGTAGCACTGAGCCATCATCACTGCACTAAGACCTTACGGTATTTGGTTTATTCGGATTCGGCAAAACTGTACATAAAAATTTGTCAGTAAAGATAATATACAGATGTTGTACCATTTTAACTCTGAAGCAAGAGACCGGAGGACAGATTACAAGCGAGAAAGTAAAAGCGGTCGTATTTTTCTTGTGGCGTATCTGGGATCTATTCCGCATCGTAATGTATCACAAGTTGAGCACATTGTACTTTCCCTTTGGGTTGAATGAAGAGCTGGGACACGAATGAAGAGTTGGGACACTGTCCTGTATGTGTGCTGGTGGATTTTCCCATCCCCATAAGGCATGATATTGAAATATATTTTTCTAAGTAATGGAAAACGTTGAATGTAGCTTAGGCTGATACGATGCCTAATAATGGTTTCCCTGGCAGCCTTGGGATACCTTGTGATCTTTTCAAGATTTTTGCTAGGCCTGTGCAAGATATGCATGCAGTATCTAGAAAACGACTCGTCTTAACTTGAAATCATCTACGTCACTTGTGAGATCCTAAATCTGAGCTTCATATTTGATATCGGGTAGTGTTGCTCTCTGAAAGTAATTTACAATAAAATTTACTACGAACCTTCGGAAAGAAAAAAATTAGGCTATGGCGTGGAGGGTTCAAGAGTTTTCACCTATCTCTTCCTTATTTGAGCACTGTTCATTTGAACTGTATTTACAATAATATTTCATATATTTTATTATCCATACAAAATATTATGAAATCCACCTAGGCCTATTACAGCACCCACCCATCATCTCTCAAACATCTCTCAACTTACTCTTATTCTGTTTATGTCCATATTATACAATATAGAAAAGTGGAGGACGGAACGTGGGGTAAATTTGTATTTTTAAGAATAATTCATCGCGTGCAGTATAAATTACACAAAAGAAAGATATAAGGGATCTAACACTTGGTTCTTTTTAGGCTTAATAAATCTGTATGATCTCTTAAGATACATTTCGCATTGTGAAGAAAATTACTCGTAGCCTCACAACAAAGCAAAAAGTGTTGTAATATATACAAATTCTGGGTTTACCGGATGGTTTCCCAGTCGGGGACAGAAGCCTTTTAGGTTAGCCAAACAACCGGGTACGTATTTACTGCTAGGTGAACAGAGGCATCAGGTGAAAAAAGAGACGTGCCCTAACATGTGTCTCACCCGGAGATCGAACCTGGGATCCTTGCCGGTTTGCCGACGATGCAATATACATATTGATGGGCCCGTGTAACGAGGCCCTACGTAGTTAAAAAAAAAAATACGGTATACAACCAACCTTAAGTTTATGGTGTATAACATTTATACCCGTTTTTATTAGAATACGATATATAGTACATACCGGTACATGCGTAATATAACTCACCCCCTTGATTGGCTTTGCTAGAAAATTATATAGCCTAGCTGTTATTAGTAGCTGTTGTAGTAGTATTAACGGCATCAATAGTAGCAGTAACGGCAATAATTTTGTTGAATATTAGTCACAAATAATTTCTCGTACAATTTATGGTTCAGAATGGTAGTGTAAGTTAGGGGTCGCGAGCAGGCCATTTGTCAGCCCTTGGGACAGCTGTGCTCTATGACCCGGCTACTGTCACTGCCCGCAGCCCCGCAGCCACGGGGGAGACTAAATAAATAAAGTTCTCTGTTCATTGGGAAGTTTGTTGGGCGATCCTCGTCGGCGCCTGGAAATGTGTTGCGGGGCGTCGACCCCTCTTGCATACAATTTAAATTAATCGATGGTAAGAACCTTAAAAGACAAAAGCTGTGAACGTCTTGTTCACACAGTGAACTGTGTGAACAATAGGTTTTGGTTCGGTGGGGGAAATGTTTTGTGTGCATTTGTGCGGGGGCCTCTAACGGAGTTGGGGTTGAGAAAAGGAGTGGACTTTACGATTATAATAATAATAATAATACGATAAAACGATCAACGGCTGTTCAATACTCTCCCAGCAAGGATAAGAAATATTGCCGGAACACAGGTGGACTCAACTGTTTCTTGCAGAAACAGTTAAGGTGGTTTCTGCAAGAAGTGCCGTACCAACCGGGATGTAGTGGATATGCGAGCCGCTCCAAGCAACAGCCTGTTGGACCAAGTTATCACACGTCAGACCTGGCCCTCAGGCAGGGTTTGTGGAGTAGAACCCTTTCCAGGTCTAAAATAGATAAAGGATTCAGTTTATTGGAACAACAACTTTCATATACAAGATGATTAAGCTGTATTCTAGGCTATGTAATTTTCTCGTATGAAATTCATGAGATTGTTGTAGTTAACAACGCGCTTTACTAATTGACACCGAACTGGTTACTAGTCGTGAAAAGTAGCATAATGAATGTTTGTTACACAGTAGCCTGGGAGACAGGAGAAGGTAGCCTAACGCGGCAGGATGCAAATGAGGGCAAAAAAGAAATAAGAACAGCTGGGGAGCTTGGCTTGGTAACAATGGACGTGTCGACACCCGTGGCAGTCTGCGGGCAGCGTGTCGACACCCATGACAGTGTAAGGAAAGGGGGTGTAAAATAACGAGCAAGCGAGATGGCAGGCGTTGGCACTAGGTACATCTCCTGTGCCAGGTATGACGGGCTCACCATAGCCCGTGCTGCTTGAAAATTTTTGTTCTGTGTAGCTGATTAAAAAATAACAACGTTGACACCAACATAAAAGGTAAGTTGAAGATAGGGGGGGTGCAGGTGATAGCATCTACAACGACAGACATTGCAGCCAAATTAGCGTGCAACAAAGATGAAGTTGAATTAGATCTAGGTATCCCCATCTCTGCTGTCAAAGCTGTATTGGTCCAAACACTCAGGTCTGATAGGAAAGAAATTACCGACTCCCAACGACCTGAAAGTACTAGTATAAAAAGCTATGATTTGTTCAGATCTGAAACCTATATCTATGGGCAGCACAAAACGTCCACCAGACTGTGCGACACAGTGGTTGCAAGGATCAGGTTGGGTTATCGTTACCTGTGGCTGCAGGTGACGGATCTCCCAATCCTTAGCATTCCAGTTGTAAACTCTGAGCAGGAGTTTATCACTGCTACCTTTATTCACTCTTGTGTTGATGATATCCTAAAAATGCATCCGGAGTCTGTCAGTGCAGACTGCTTATCACATGCCTCTGTATGACTAACCATCCTGTGTGATGGGGATTTTTTGGCATCACCTAGTTAGCTTTTTTGACACACTGTACTCCACTTCATATAGTCTAGGGTAGCTGCACTAATGCAGATGTACCTCATGTATTAATAAAAAAAAAGCATCAACAACTCGGAGCTGTTATACCCCAACCTGTCCTAACTTGCCTCCTACATATCCTGCATCCCACTAACCCTTCCGCACATACCCTAGCTCACACCTATACTCCCTTCCCCGGTAACATGGCCTCCGCCTCCCCCCCCCACCACCTCCGTAACTTCCTCCCTCCGTTACCCCCCCACCCATCCTCAGTTACCCCCCCCCCACCCATCCTCCGTTACCTCCCCCCCCACCCATCCTCCGTTACCCCCCCCACCCATCCTCCGTTACCCCCCCCCCCCCCCACCCATCCTCCGTTACCCCCCCACCCATCCTCCGATACTCCACTCCCACCCTCTGTAACCCCCCACTTCAGTAACTCCCCCTCCGTAACCCCCCACTTCAGTAACTCCCCCTCCGTATCCCCCCCACCCTCAGTAACTTCTCCCCACTTCAGTAACTTCTTTCTCTTACCATGCCTCCCACCTATCCTACATTTCAGTCTAGCAACGAATACACAAACAACCAGAAAAGGTGGGGGAAAATTCCGAGGTGGATGAGAAAAGATCGTAATATTTTATCAGGAGCGCGAAGTAGTGACAGTGCAGGTAGAACTGGGCGAATGGAGACAGAAGGTGGAGGAGAGAGAGGGGGAAAGGAAAGACGGGGAGAGGGTGGAGAGGGAGAGAGGAAAGACGGGGAGGGGGTGGAGAGGGAGAGAGGAAAGACGGGGAGGGGGTGGAGAGGGAGAGGAGCTGAAGCAGGATAAGCATTTAAGGAATTCGTGCGACTCACTGGACGCCTTCTGGATGAGATGGTTGGCACGCTCCTCTTCTGTCCTGAGGGTAACGCCACGCATGGCTCCCATCCCCGCTGTCCTGGCAACGGAAATACCTTTGTTTATTTTATTTTTTTGCAATCAAAGGCGAATGTTCTAGGAACAGCTTTAGAGTTCTTGTTTAAGGGAATTGTTAAGCGTTCTTGCAGCTTCACAACCGTGCATGTTGAATAGGCTGGAATCCATGCTGCATGCAACAATAGCCTTTCTGGAGGTTGCCGTGTGAATCTTGGCGTCCAGCTGGGCTGCTAGGGGAGTTGTTGTTTAAGATTCGCTACCTGAAACAAAAAGTTCCAAGTAACACGGGCTATGGTGAGCCCGTAGTGGACTTGCTTGGGGAGAAAATTCCTAGAATCACCAGTAAACTATGCAAGATGGAAAAATACTATTCTAATTAAGAATTAAATGACGTATAGTAGCTATGTAAGTAAGATCAACGTAAAGGAAGTCAATAACGATAATAATAAAGAATTCAAAATAAACTGCAAAAAATAACGAGACAAGACGCAAAGATGCGATTAATGAAGAATAATATTCATGAACTTTGTTCGAGAATTGTATATGGTTTGAGAGAAGAGAGGATTTTTTTTTTGAAATTTGAGAATTTCTTATTATTATTAACATCTTTATTAACAAATTGGAACTTGAACTAGGTTTGGACATGCATTTTTTTTTAACTACAAAAGTCCAAGAAATTAGGTTCGTCACTTCTCCTCGATACCTGCTTGATGGGGTTCTGGGAGTTCTTCTATTCCCCCAAGCCGTCTTGTGAGAGCTTGGTCCAACAGGCTGTTGCTTGGAGCGGCCCGCAGGCCCACAGATCCATCCACCAAAGCCCGGTTGGTCTGGCACTTCTTAGAGAAAATTATCTAGCCCATTATCATACCTTCTTTTTGCCTTTCCTGCAGCGTGGTGTGTATTTTTCTCAGCCGTTCATTGTAGTTGCCCAGTTGTACCATAAACTTTGTTGCATATCGCTGGACTTTTTCTTATTGTTGAGGTTGTTACGGTTAGTTTGTTCCACTGAATGCTGAGGTTATGGATTTGACGAGGCTTATCCGTTGTGGTTATGACAAATGTCATTAACGTGTTGTGGTTATGACGAAACTCGTTTGTGTGTGTGCTGGGGTTGTGATCATGACCAGTTTTGTTTGTTAGGAGTCAGGACGGATAACACTTTACAGTTAATGGCTTACAGCTAACTACAATAGCCCTAATGTAACCAGAAGCGTATGAACCCAAGCGACCCACTTAACCTAACCTACCGATGCATAGAAAACGCGGATATTTGCTAAACACTATTTTTCACTGCACTCTGAACCTTGGGGACTACAACGTACAATTTGTACACACCTGACTTTGTTGTACACCGTGCTCATTCGCTGTCTGAATCTTTGATTGTTCTTACTTCAGATTCAGACATCTACATTCTGGTAGAAATCCTATGAACTTTAGCTAACTTATTTGTGTTGTGACTTGTTGAGAGTTCTATGCTGGTGGTATATAGGCTACTGAAGAATTGATCTTACATAGGCTATATAGTGAACAATATAGCTTACTTCTCTGTGCTCATGTTCTTGAATGTAATCCTTGCTATTTCCAACCCTAAGTGTGCATGCACGTGCACGTTTGCTATGAGTTTCATCGACAGTAGTCTTCCTGTCTAAAAAATCATATTTTCAATGGCTGATCACCTAAGACGTGATCCAAGAGATATTTAACCAAATCTTCGAGGACTCACACATTCTCTCGTACCAAATTCAGGACAGTCCAACGTTACAATTCCAGGATTTGTTGCCGTAAATGTCATATAAACTAAATAACGAGTAACTAGCATTTTTCGGAGAGCATGAATGTCTCCCTATTCAGTATTCGCTATTTTTTATTCCTGGTGGGTCGCTGGCATGGACGCGAAATGTTTGAGTGAGTAGTTGATTAATGGATGATTAAAAATAAATCCAGGTTGTGTTTTTTGAGGTGGCCTGACCTATGGTCTGCTTAATAACAGCTGATGTTTCAGTGCCCTAGAGTTCCTGTCTATTATTGTTACAAATGCAGATGTACCTAAATGTGTTAATAAAATAAATATTCACTCTTTATTCACAGCCTCTAGTTCAAGTTCAAGTATGTTTATTGAGATAAGCAATAAATACATCTCAAAGAGGTAGAGTAGCTTAGGCTATTTCTACCCCCCTACCACAGCCTCTAGCATCCTCGTCTAGTAATTTGTTTGCTGTTCTTACTGGTTTAATTACCTTATTTGTCTAGAACTAATGAATAAAATAAATATAAATGTAATAATTTCCCTTGTAAATTAATGTAAATATAATCTCCAATATTGTAAATCATTTAAAGAAAAATAAATATAACATTTAGGGGTTTAAAGTTCATGTTCTGTGATAATGAAACATTTGTTTACTGAGAATTATACTACTGTATATGTAATATAGTATTGCCTTGTACAATTTAATATATATATGATAGTAAATAAAGATAAAAAAACTAATGCAGTTACCGGCGAGGTCCGTCCCATGTGCCAGGGGCTGTGCTAGACGTCTGGTGAGTCACTTCCGTGCGCCTGAGAGTTAAATAGACGGCATCATCCTCGTACGCCAACACCCCCTCGCTGCCACCACCACCACCGACGCTCTTAACCTCCCCCCGTTCCTTCCCTGCACGCACGCTGGCAGGCGCCTCCTCTCACTTCCTTGCGACTCTTTTTAATTCGTTGTTGGCAGAGCAGAAGGCAGCAAGAATAGGGGTGTGCAAGGGGACGGCAACATGCGGTGCCGCCCTATACCAAGAACTGGGGCTTGTGACTCAATGTGTACAGTTGAGGACTGACTTAGCCTAACCGCTTACCCTAACCACGTGGTGTACTATACCATACTACCACCCAGACGTGCCATGTGGGGGCTCTCTCCCTCACCACCTACACACGCCCCTCCCTGTCTGTCGTGGTAGTGAAATGTTAGAGCCGAGACCATTCTCAGAATGCGGATCGATACACCGATTATATGAATGTAGAAGTAACTCTGTTTGAATATATAGTAAATATAGAGTAATTTAAGTAATAAACATATATGATTAACGTCTCCTATAAGGAACGAGTTTGTTATCGTTGTTTCCGCCCTCCTCCTCGTTTCATTACATTAAAGACGTCTATTAATTTTTCATTACGCAGATCCCATTATTGTGTTCATGTAGTGCGTTGCTATTCTGACTCCGTTAGCCTAATGTTTGTATGGTGGCAGCCTCAACAATCTTTCTAGCTTGAAAGATTTTTCGTGGGCATAAAACAGCCCTTTGGCTCGTCAATGTATTCAGCAGGTTCCATCTAAATCGCATAGGCCTGGCTATGGTCATTTACATTTGGAAGTCGGTTCTTGTCCACCGTATCTACAACTAATAGTATTTAATTGGCTTTTGGCCAATTAATTGGCCTGATTATATATCCCTATATAATCAGATATAATATATATATCCCTATATAATTTATATATAATAATATATATAATAATTAATTGGCCTGATTATGTGCCGTCTGTGGTGTGAACAGTAGTATTTCCTCATAGCTCGTGTGTGTTTAGGCTTATCTGTCTGCCAGAAAGGAGTTCTAGCTTCTATGTTCTGCCTCTTAACTATTTGGAACCTGGTGTAATTATTCTTCCCTCCTTAATAGGCCTGATTTTATTGTAGACCTCTACCTACTTTTACTGCTCTGAATGGAAGTGATCTGTAGCGTACTTAGACGCTTGGGCGCGTCTAAGTACTCTTTTGATGCCTGTTCATTTAGCAGTAAATATGCCGTTGTTGTTTCAAGTCTGTTAGGCTTCATGTTCCCTATAATATGAAACCGACTCCACGCCTAGGCTTATTCCACTTGCCTACAAGCGGAATAAGCCTTGCACCTGACTATTTCCAACATTCACCAAGTGCCCCTTCATTCACTTTCCCTCATGCGGAATTGTGTAATGTTCATTTGGACTTGTTCGATCTTCTTGTGCTTTACAAGGTGGGGTTTCCAGGTGTGTTGGACCCTGACTTTTCGAATAGTACATCGCAATTTGACATATAAATCTCCTAAGGCAAAAAAAACTGGCGTACTAAAAATTACAAAGGCTCACGAAATGAACGTGATGTTCTGTTTTCTATTTGTGAGTCCTCGGTTAGATTAGGTTCCGGGAATTTAGTACACCAGTTTAGTGACGTTGGGAACGCTCGAGAAGACTTGTGGATAGCCTACTCTAGAACTGGTCTGCATAGCCTAGTATTCTGAATGACGTCTGTTCAAAAGGCCTCAGCATTCAACTATGGTAATGTCCACCCCTTGAGCATGTGTGCTGTGTGGGGGGGGGGGCATTTCTGTTGGACCTCTTCCCCCCCCCCAACCTTACACTTAAACCCATTAATATTTCCCCTCCACTCATCCCCACTCCAATTCTACACCACGCTTCCTACCCCATATCATTTTACCTTCTCCTCCACTTCCCGGCACCCTCTCTCACTCACTCCTCGGCACCCTCTCTCTCTCTCACTCCCCGGCACCCTCTCTCACTCACTCCTCGGCACTCCCTCTCTCTCTCTCTCTCTCTCACTCCCCCGGCACCCCCCTCTCTCTCTCACTCCCCCGGCACCCCCCCTCTCTCTCTCACTCCCCCGGCACCCCCTCTCTCTCTCCCACTCCCCCGGCACCCCCTCTCTCTCTCTCACTCCCCGGCACCCCTCTCTCTCTCTCTCACTCCCCGGCACCCCCTCTCTCTCTCTCACTCCCCGGCACCCCCTCTCTCTCTCACTCCCCGGCACCCCCTCTCTCTCTCTCTCACTCCCCCGGCACCCTCTCTCTCTCTCTCTCGCTTCCCGGCATCCTCTCTCTCTCTCGCTTCCCGGCATCCTCTCTCTCTCTCTCTCGCTTCCCGGCATCCTCTCTCTCTCTCTCTCGCTTCCCGGCATCCTCTCTCTCTCGCTTCCCGGCATCCTCTCTCTCTCTCGCTTCCCGGCATCCTCTCTCTCTCTCTCTCTCTCTCTCGCTTCCCGGCATCCTCTCTCTCTCTCTCGCTTCCCGGCATCCTCTCCTCTCTCTCTCGCTTCCCGGCATCCTCTCTCTCTCTCTCTCGCTTCCCGGCATCCTCTCTCTCTCTCTCTCGCTTCCCGGCATCCTCTCTCTCTCTCTCTCGCTTCCCGGCATCCTCTCTCTCTCTCTCTCGCTTCCCGGCATCCTCTCTCTCTCTCTCTCTCGCTTCCCGGCATCCTCTCTCTCTCTCTCTCTCGCTTCCCGGCATCCTCTCTCTCTCGCTTCCCGGCATCCTCTCTCTCTCTCCTCGCTTCCCGGCATCCTCTCTCTCTCTCTCGCTTCCCGGCATCCTCTCTCTCTCTCTCGCTTCCGCATCCTCTCTCTCCTCTCTCGCTTCCCGGCATCCTCTCTCTCTCTCTCTCTCTCTCTGCTTCCGGCATCCTCTCTCTCTCTCTCTCTCTCTCTCTCTCGCTTCCCGGCATCCTCTCTCTCTCTCTCGCTTCCCGGCATCCTCTCTCTCTCTCTCGCTTCCCGGCATCCTCTCTCTCTCTCTCGCTTCCCGGCATCCTCTCTCTCTCTCTCTCGCTTCCCGGCATCCTCTCTCTCTCTCTCTCTCGCTTCCCGGCATCCTCTCTCTCTCTCTCTCTCTCTCTCTCTCTCTCTCTCTCTCTCTCTCTCTCTCTCTCTCTCGCTTCCCGGCATCCTCTCTCTCTCTCTCTCTCTCTCGCTTCCCGGCATCCTCTCTCTCTCTCTCTCTCTCTCTCTCCTCTCTCTCTCTCTCTCTCTCTCCTCCTCTCTCTCTCTCTCTCTCTCTGTCTCTCTCTCTCTCTCTCTCTCTCTCTCTCTCTCTCTCTCTCTCTCTGTCTCTCTCTCTCTCTCGCTTCCCGGCACCCTCCCTCTCCCTCTCTCGCTTCCCGGCACCCTCTCTCACTTCCCGGCACCCTCCCTCACTCACTCCTCGGCACCCTTTCTTCACACTCCAATGCTAGGCTGCCCACTTCCCCTCTACTCTTCACGACGTACGGCTTATTTTTTTTAAATTCGTCCCCGTTGCTTTTCCCCTTATTCCCCACTCCCAAGTTTCTCATTCCCTCTCCCCTACCCTCCTCCATTCCCTTAGAGCCCTCCATTCAGTCATCCATCTTTCCTTTATCCTCGTGCGTTCTCCCTATTGTGCTAAATTCATTTTGTGTGTTTCTCCGTTCCTGCTACCTTCCCCTAATTTTTCCGTTCTTTTCTTCTGCCCCTATTTTTTCATTATTTATATTCATTTCTCCAGGAATGTGGCATCTTATGTTCTATCTAGCGATCAAAATCTAGCACACGTATTTGAATTGCCATCTCGTATATTTTCTTTTGAGGAAATGGTGCTTTTCTTCTGACCTTTCGTCAAACGCTTTTTCGTAATGAAAAGGATTTTAATTATACAACGGGTTGCATGTACAAGATAGTGAGGATTCTCATCTTGCATCTAACATGCAGCGAAGTACTGGACTTTCATACCTGTTTTAATCTTGGATATATGCAGTCCTACATACTTTAGGGCTCAAGCCCTTCGTATGTTAATAATTTGTTTTCCTAATGAACAAATTAGGACTAATAGAAAGCTTAGGCTTTCTATTAGTCTGAGGTAGAATCTTAGACAAATTCTTAGACGCGTACTAATAAATTTGGACTGGTTAAGTACTGATGTGGGATCGATAGTTCTTCGGACAGGGAGCAAGCCAAGGCGCTCCGGAGGCCTCTTGCAGGTTGTAAACTCGTTGACTAGTTGTGGCGACAGATTCTGGTCACGTTCGTATGACGTTTTGCTAATGCCTTGTAGCGAAAGTTTCGAACGGAATGCCAGAACAGTTTTGTTGTACCGCCTTCAATTCTTTATTTTGTTATTGTCGAATTGTCGTTTTTACTTTTATTAGCATAACTTACATTCGTAGTGGATTCCTAAATTTATTTAATGTTGACTTTGCAATCGTTTTCAACTCGTGTGCTATAACTGTACACAACTTTCAGTTTGGTTTTCACATTTACACCCGTCCCGAAGCGTCACATTAGTTACTTAAGATTTTTTGACTACTGCCACTGAGCCCAAGACTTCCATTTGGGTGTGGGCCACAAGAGACTGTGGTTGTTCCTAGCTAAATTCAGTAGACTTTTATTACCACTGCTACCTTATTCAATCTTGTGTTGATGATATCCTCAAAATGCATCCGGAGTCTGCCAGTGCAGACTGCTTATCACATGCCTCTGTATGACTAACCATCCTGTGTGATGGGGATTTTTTAGCATCACCTAGTTAGCTTTTTTTTTTTTTTGACACACTGCATTCCACTTCATATAGTCTAGGGTAGCTGCACTAATGCAGATGTACCTCATATTTTAATAAAAAAAAAATTGTAATATTTTTTTAGATTGAGATAGGTGGATGTTGAGGAAGATGAGGGGGACAGGCGAGAGACTGGGGAAGAATAGGCGAGAGAGAGAGAGAGAGAGGGGGGGGAAGGACAGGTTGAAAGAGCCGGAAGGATAAGGTGAGAGAGCGATAAGGATGGGTGAGAGGGTGGATGATGGGAAGAGATGGGGAGAGGGGTTAGATGGGGGGAACGGGGATGGGAGAGGGGAAAGAGAGACCCGGGTACAGCCGGGTGCTCCATCTATTACTTAATGAAAGTAACTGAAAACACAAGCACAACAAAGCATTTAATTTTGACATGACATGACAAAAAAATCATTTTAATGTGGCTTCACCGTCACACCTCGTCAATCTCACTCATTAAACACTGAATAGTTGAATCAAATGAATGAACCCTGAATAAATCCAACTAGGCAATTACTCTCAACCGGTATTAATTATTGCAATGCATACAAACATCACTCAAAATTGATGAATATAATATTGATACATATAGTGACTTTTTGTTCCGGGATACATATTTATATTTTGGTCCCAGTATGAATGACTGGTAGGAATAGTCGCTGTATGACGTGTATGGGTGATGATGTGGAGATGTAGGTTGATGAGTGGGATGGGTAGCCTAGCAGGTTGGGTGGTGGATTCGAGTAGGACTGGAGGGGATGGCTGAATTGAGGTAGTGTGGGGGGGGGGGATGAGGTAGGAAGGCTAGTGTTGGGATGGGGAAAGTTGGGCGCGGAAGAGGCGTGTGCAGTAGCCTATATCTCAAAAGTTTTAATATGCAGCTCTATGCACAATAATCGAGGAGCTATTTTATTTTCCCAGTTGAAGGCTACGTATTCTTGCTGTGAAGATTCCGTGTGTGGGAAGGGGGGGGGGTGTAAATGTAAACTGATTGTGGATAAGATTTGCCATGAAACTTGTCAAGTCTTAATAAAATGAATGACAAAATCGTGAATAAGCACTTTTCCACGTGTTTTCAAGAGAACTTGAGAGAGAAGGGTTCACTCTTGCTGCAGGAAGGTGGTGCCACATGGCTTGCTTCCAGAATCGGTTATGGAATGGGCTGCAGATTCGTTCCTTGGCGCCACGAAGTCCTCTGGCGCCAAGGAACGAATCGTGAGGGAACAAGGATTACGATATTTGTCAGAATTTACTCGCGCTTCTCGGAAGAAACTTCACATTTGACAACATATGCGAGACTGCAATAATTGCTTAGTAGTTAGGGCGATTTTAGGTACGAGAGATCGTTACTTGACTTCATACACATTTCTTGTCAGTTTGATTATGGTTGATTTACAGATTTCTCTTAGCCTAGTGGTTGCATCATTTGCATTTTTACCTCCTTCTGTTACTACCTTACCCTTTACTTTACCTTGTTGACACTCCCTTTCCTGCCTTGGTTCTCTAATTTCACATCATCTGCTAATCTAAGCCACACTTGGGGGGTGGTGGTGGGGAGGGGGGTGGAGGTGTTATTCAGTTGTACCAGCCACATTGTATACCTACTTTATCCAGTGTTGGTGTCGGAGGTTACTACTCCCTTGACCGGTCTCTTGACAAAGCCTGGTTGACGGCCTGAGCAGTCACACTATTGGTACTTGCAACTCGCGATCCAGTGAAGTTGAATCGGACATCCAACTTCTTGCTACCTTAACCTTAAAGAAGACAGTCTCACCTCTGTGGCCGTACTCTCGGCAACTGGACCTACATTTACAGTGGTAAATGTGTCATAGCTCGGTTGTCGGGTACCCAGCGTAGGTGTTTATCAACTTTTTTTCTTCTGACAGCTAGGGGTCAATTAGTAATTTCCTTTATATCTAGAGACAGGCTTAGTGTATCGATAAGTCATGATTATGGAGCCATCTCCTACACTTAACTTTTAAGGGACAGTTTTACACATTCTAACATGCTTCCTGGTCCCTCAAGGATGTCTTCCAACGACATCCTTGTACCCGTTGGTGTGACCGTCAAATTTAATGAATTTTTTAAACAGTAATAATAAGTGTCTCAGCCTGGCAATGTCTTGCATAAACAACCCTGGACCAACATCTTAACAGACACAAGAATATTCCGTCGGAGTGCCTCGATGGCGTGAGTAAAGCGGCTGGTGGCGACCTATCAATAATTATTTTTTGTGCTTATTTTTGAGTGCTTAGCATGTCTCAGATGATGATGGACCAGGACTTCGCCGCAACACAGTGCTCTTCTATGTTAGTGAAGGGTTTTGTTGGAAACGGTTTTGTATATGTGAACAGTAGATTATCATATGGGATAGCGATGCAGGCAGCAATTTTTTGAGGTAAATGTATTTTCATAAAGGCGTTGGCTGATAGGAATTTATGGATACATTGTGTTGCTCTTACTAGTGATGAAAGTGGTGGGATGATGATAAATGGTGGTAGTGGTGAGTAGTGGCAGTGGGTGGTATTTTTATTACATTATTTTCTACCACAGTCGTGGTTACACATTTACATTGGTAACCAGCATATATATTTTTTTATTGTCCACCATAGATAGGGTTAGATATCTGTTAGACATATAATTCATTGATTTATTGAACAATCGACAACAGAAACTTATTATAGTGCTTTTAAGGTTCTAACCTACATACATTTATGTCTGTCCTACATTAACAGTGTTCGAGGTCTGTTTGTATACACATAATGTGATTAAAATTCGTTTACAAAAGTGAAATGCAATTCTGACAAGCATACACATATAAGAAAAACATACACAAATATTATGTCTCCTAATTTGACAGGATAAAATAGCTGCTATAGAAGCTAGTGTGTTATATGTAAGTCTTGTACATATTCCTGTATAGACATTCAGGGCTGAAGTATATATATGTGTGTGTGAGTATGAATACTCCCTATGTGTACTTACCTATTTCGTGCCTCAGGGATAGAATTTTAGTTCTTGAGCATTTAACCACAGAGGGTGGTTAAGATGCTTTTACAAGATCAAGTTTTAGCTACATCACACACATTACATGACTGATACATTACACAGCCGAAAGAAGACACTCACCTCTGTGGCCGTACTCTCGTCACAATTATCGCCTGTTGGGTTTAGCAGCGTAACGTTGTCTGGTGGCTTGTAGGACGTTAGGATAGTATTAAACTGCCATACTGTTTCCTACGAGATAATCCTCATTTCCAAAGAACAACGAAAGTTATCACTAAATTTCCACACTGTTCCCCTTCCTATGTTTGTGGACCTGGTAGAGAACTCGTTGTTTGTTTTAGGCTTCGTGCGTTTGTGAATATCCACATAAGGATCTCGGTGGTTATATATTTATTTAATTGCCTCTTAAACTTCTCGGCACTTCACTCCCAAGGATACGGATACCTCTGGCATTCAGAATACCTTCCTTGAAGC
>NC_091180.1:27715901-27755901 GCF_040958095.1 Procambarus clarkii
TGTTCTGTTTTCTATTTGTGAGTCCTCGGTTAGATTAGGTTCCGGGAATTTAGTACACCAGTTTAGTGACGTTGGGAACGCTCGAGAAGACTTGTGGATAGCCTACTCTAGAACTGGTCTGCATAGCCTAGTATTCTGAATGACGTCTGTTGTTCAAAAGGCCTCAGCATTCAACTATGGGTAATGTCCACCCCTTGAGCATGTGTGCTGTGTGGGGGGGGGGCATTTCTGTTGGACCTCTTCCCCCCCCCCCAACCTTACACTTAAACCCATTAATATTTCCCCTCCACTCATCCCCACTCCAATTCTACACCACGCTTCCTACCCCATATCATTTTACCTTCTCCTCCACTTCCCGGCACCCTCTCTCACTCACTCCTCGGCACCCTCTCTCTCTCTCACTCCCCGGCACCCTCTCTCTCTCCTCCTCGCACTCCCTCTCTCTCTCTCTCACTCCCCCGGCACCCCCTCTCTCTCTCACTCCCCCGGCACACCCCCTCTCTCTCTCACTCCCCCGGCACCCCCTCTCTCTCTCCCACTCCCCGGCACCCCCTCTCTCTCTCACTCCCGGCACCCCCTCTCTCTCTCTCTCACTCCCCGGCACCCCTCTCTCTCTCCTCCCCGGCACCCCCTCTCTCTCTCTCTCACTCCCCGGCACCTCTCTCTCTCTCGCTTCCCGGCATCCTCTCTCTCTCTCTCTCGCTTCCCGGCATCCTCTCTCTCTCTCTCTCTCGCTTCCCGGCATCCTCTCTCTCTCTCTCTCGCTTCCCGGCATCCTCTCTCTCTCTCTCTCTCGCTTCCCGGCATCCTCTCTCTCTCTCTCTCGCTTCCCGGCATCCTCTCTCTCTCTCGCTTCCCGGCATCCTCTCTCTCTCTCTCGCTTCCCGGCATCCTCTCTCTCTCTCTCGCTTCCCGGCATCCTCTCTCTCTCTCTCTCTCCTCGCTTCCCGGCATCCTCTCTCTCTCTCTCTCTCTCGCTTCCCGGCATCCTCTCTCTCTCTCTCTCTCTCGCTTCCCGGCATCCTCTCTCTCTCTCCTCTCTCTCCCGCTTCTCCTCGCTTCCCGCATCCTCTCTCTCTCTCTCTCTCTCGCTTCCCGGCATCCTCTCTCTCTCTCTCTCTCTCGCTTCCCGGCATCCTCTCTCTCTCTCGCTTCCCGGCATCCTCTCTCTCTCTCTCGCTTCCCGGCATCCTCTCTCTCTCTCTCGCTTCCCGGCATCCTCTCTCTCTCTCTCTCTCTCTCGCTTCCCGGCATCCTCTCTCTCTCTCTCTCTCTCTCGCTCCCGGCACCTCTCTCTCTCGCTTCCCGCATCCTCTCTCTCTCTCTCTCTCGCTTCCCGGCACCCTCCCTCTCCCTCTCTCGCTTCCCGGCACCCTCTCTCACTTCCCGGCACCCTCCCTCACTCACTCCTCGGCACCCTTTCTTCACACTCCAATGCTAGGCTGCCCACTTCCCCTCTACTCTTCACGACGTACGGCTTATTTTTTTTAAATTCGTCCCCGTTGCTTTTCCTCTTATTCCCCACTCCCAAGTTTCTCATTCCCCTCTCCCCTACCCTCCTCCATTCCCTTAGAGCCCTCCATTCAGTCATCCATCTTTCCTTTATCCTCGTGCGTTCTCCCTATTGTGCTAAATTCATTTTGTGTGTTTCTCCGTTCCTGCTACCTTCCCCTAATTTTTCCGTTCTTTTCTTCTGCCCCTATTTTTTCATTATTTATATTCATTTCTCCAGGAATGTGGCATCTTATGTTCTATCTAGCGATCAAAATCTAGCACGCGTATTTGAATTGCCATCTCGTATATTTTCTTTTGAGGAAATGGTGCTTTTCTTCTGACCTTTCGTCAAACGCTTTTTCGTAATGAAAAGGATTTTAATTATACAACGGGTTGCATGTACAAGATAGTGAGGATTCTCATCTTGCATCTAACATGCAGCGAAGTACTGGACTTTCATACCTGTTTTAATCTTGGATATATGCAGTCCTACATACTTTAGGGCTCAAGCCCTTCGTATGTTAATAATTTGTTTTCCTAATGAACAAATTAGGACTAATAGAAAGCTTAGGCTTTCTATTAGTCTGAGGTAGAATCTTAGACAAATTCTTAGACGCGTACTAATAAATTTGGACTGGTTAAGTACTGATGTGGGATCGATAGTTCTTCGGACAGGGAGCAAGCCAAGGCGCTCCGGAGGCCTCTTGCAGGTTGTAAACTCGTTGACTAGTTGTGGCGACAGATTCTGGTCACGTTCGTATGACGTTTTGCTAATGCCTTGTAGCGAAAGTTTCGAACGGAATGCCAGAACAGTTTTGTTGTACCGCCTTCAATTCTTTATTTTGTTATTGTCGAATTGTCGTTTTTACTTTTATTAGCATAACTTACATTCGTAGTGGATTCCTAAATTTATTTAATGTTGACTTTGCAATCGTTTTCAACTCGTGTGCTATAACTGTACACAACTTTCAGTTTGGTTTTCACATTTACACCCGTCCCGAAGCGTCACATTAGTTACTTAAGATTTTTTGACTACTGCCACTGAGCCCAAGACTTCCATTTGGGTGTGGGCCACAAGACACTGTGGTTGTTCCTAGTTAATTCAGTAGACTTTTATTACCACTGCTACCTTATTCAATCTTGTGTTGATGATATCCTCAAAATGCATCCGGAGTCTGCCAGTGCAGACTGCTTATCACATGCCTCTGTATGACTAACCATCCTGTGTGATGGGGATTTTTTAGCATCACCTAGTTAGCTTTTTTTTTTTTTTTGACACACTGCATTCCACTTCATATAGTCTAGGGTAGCTGCACTAATGCAGATGTACCTCATATTTTAATAAAAAAAAAATGTAATATTTTTTTAGATTGAGATAGGTGGATGTTGAGGAAGATGAGGGGGGACAGGCGAGAGACTGGGGAAGAATAGGCGAGAGAGAGAGAGAGAGGGGGGGGGGTGAAGGACAGGTTGAAAGAGCCGGAAGGATAAGGTGAGAGAGCGATAAGGATGGGTGAGAGGGTGGATGATGGGAAGAGATGGGGAGAGGGGTTAGATGGGGGGAACGGGGATGGGAGAGGGGAAAGAGAGACCCGGGTACAGCCGGGTGCTCCATCTATTACTTAATGAAAGTAACTGAAAACACAAGCACAACAAAGCATTTAATTTTGACATGACATGACAAAAAAATCATTTTAATGTGGCTTCACCGTCACACCTCGTCAATCTCACTCATTAAAAACTGAATAGTTGAATCAAATGAATAAACCCTGAATAAATCCAACTAGGCAATTACTCTCAACCGGTATTAATTATTGCAATGCATACAAACATTACTCAAAATTGATGAATATAATATTGATACATATAGTGACTTTTTGTTCCGGGATACATATTTATATTTTGGTCCCAGTATGAAGGAATAGTCGCTGTATGACGTGTATGGGTGATGATGTGGAGATGTAGGTTGATGAGTGGGAAGGGTAGCCTAGCAGGTTGGGTGGTGGATTCGTGTAGGACTGGAGGGGATGGCTGAAATGAGGTAGTGTGGGGGGGGGGTGGTTATGAGGGAGATGAGGTGGATAGGCTAGTGTTGGGATGGGGAAAGTTGGGCGCGGAAGAGGCGTGTGCAGTAGCCTATATCTCAAAAGTTTTAATATGCAGCTCTATGCACAATAATCGAGGAGCTATTTTATTTTCCCAGTTGAAGGCTACGTATTCTTGCTGTGAAGATTTCGTGTGTGGGAAGGGGGGTGTAAATGTAAACTGATTGTGGATAAGATTTGCCATGAAACTTGGCAAGTCTTAATAAAATGAATGACAAAATCGTGAATAAGCACTTTTCCATGTGTTTCAAGAGAACTTGAGAGAGAAGGGTTCACTCTTGCTGCAGGAAGGTGGTGCCACATGGCTTGCTTCCAGAATCGGTTATGGAATGGGCTGCAGATTCGTTCCTTGGCGCCACGAAGTCCTCTGGCGCCAAGGAACGAATCGTGAGGGAACAAGGATTACGATATTTATCAGAATTTACTCGTGATTCTCGGAAGAAACTTCACATTTGACAACATATGCGAGACTGCAATAATTGCTTAGTAGTTCAAGCGATTTTAGGTACGAGAGATCGTTACTTGACTTCATCCACATTTCTTGTCAGTTTGATTATGGTTGATTTACAGATTTCTCTTAGCCTAGTAGTTGCATCATTTGCATTTTTACCACCTCCCTCTGTTACTACCTTACCCTTTACTTTACCTTGTTGACACTCCCTTTTCTGCCTTGGTTCTCTAATTTCACATCTGCTAATCTAACAGACATTTGGGGGTGGTGGTGGGGAGTGGTGTGGAGGTGTTATTCAGTTGTACCAGCCACATTGTATACCTACTTTATCCAGTGTTGGTGTCGGAGGTTACTACTCCCTTGACCGGTCTCTTGACAAAGCCTGGTTGACGGCCTGAGCAGTCACACTATTGGTACTTGCAACTCGCGATCCAGTGAAGTTGAATCGGACATCCAACTTCTTGCTACCTTAACCTTAAAGAAGACAGTCTCACCTCTGTGGCCGTACTCTCGGCAACTGGACCTACATTTACAGTGGTAAATGTGTCATAGCTCGGTTGTCAGGTACCCAGCGTAGGTGTTTGTCAACTTTTTTTTCTTCTGACAGCTAGGGGTCAATTAGTAATTTCCTTTATATCTAGAGACAGGCTTAGTGTATCGATAAGTCATGATTATGGAGCCATCTCCTACACTTAACTTTTAAGGGACAGTTTTACACATTCTAACATGCTTCCTGGTCCCTCAAGGATGTCTTCCAACGACATCCTTGTACCCGTTGGTGTGACCGTCAAATTTAATGAATTTTTTAAACAGTAATAATAAGTGTCTCAGCCTGGCAGTGTCTTGCATAAACAACCCTGGACCAACATCTTAACAGACACAAGAATATTCCGTCAGAGTGCCTCGATGGCGTGAGTAAAGCGGCTGGTGGCGACCTATCAATAATTATTTTTGTGCTTATTTTTGAGTGCTTAGCATGTCTCAGATGATGATGGACCAGGACTTCGCCGCAACACAGTGCTCTTCTATGTTAGTGAAGGGTTTTGTTGGAAACGGTTTTGTATATGTGAACAGTAGATTATCATATGGGATAGCGATGCAGGCAGCAATTTTTTGAGGTAAATGTATTTTCATAAAGGCGTTGGCTGATAGGAATTTATGGATACATTGTGTTGCTCTTACTAGTGATGAAAGTGGTGGGATGATGATAAATGGTGGTAGTGGTGAGTAGTGGCAGTGGGTGGTATTTTTATTACATTATTTTCTACCACAGTCGTGGTTACACATTTACATTGGTAACCAGCATATATATTTTTTTATTGTCCACCATAGATAGGGTTAGATATCTGTTAGACATATAATTCATTGATTTATTGAACAATCGACAACAGAAACTTATTATAGTGCTTTTAAGGTTCTAACCTACATACATTTATGTCTGTCCTACATTAACAGTGTTCGAGGTCTGTTTGTATACACATAATGTGATTAAAATTCGTTTACAAAAGTGAAATGCAATTCTGACAAGCATACACATATAAGAAAAACATACACAAATATATATGTCTCCTAATTTGACAGGATAAAATAGCTGCTATAGAAGCTAGTGTGTTATATGTAAGTCTTGTACATATTCCTGTATAGACATTCAGGGCTGAAGTATATATATGTGTGTGTGAGTATGAATACTCCCTATGTGTACTTACCTATTTCGTGCCTCAGGGATAGAATTTTAGTTCTTGAGCATTTAACCACAGAGGGTGGTTAAGATGCTTTTACAAGATCAAGTTTTAGCTACATCACACACATTACATGACTGATACATTACACAGTCGAAAGAAGACACTCACCTCTGTGGCCGTACTCTCGTCACAATTATCGCCTGTTGGGTTTAGCAGCGTAACGTTGTCTGGTGGCTTGTAGGACGTTAGGATAGTATTAAACTGCCATACTGTTTCCTACGAGATAATCCTCATTTCCAAAGAACAACGAAAGTTATCACTAAATTTCCACACTGTTCCCCTTCCTATGTTTGTGGACCTGGTAGAGAACTCGTTGTTTGTTTTAGGCTTCGTGCGTTTGTGAATATCCACATAAGGATCTCGGTGGTTATATATTTATTTAATTGCCTCTTAAACTTCTCGGCACTTCACTCCCAAGGATACGGATACCTCTGGCATTCAGAATACCTTCCTTGAAGCCTCTAATAATAATAGTGTCAAGTATCTACCAAAGGCAACGTAAATATTTACTTGATGGGACATTCCATGGACCTTCAGCACCAGTATAACACAACAGCACCACTAAGAAAACGCACATGGATCAAATTTTGCGTCTTGGTGCGTAAAGGCTTAAGGAATGAAAATTCTTAAATCGTTTTTAGCTTCTGGTCCTTAATAAGATTTGACTTTTCAGTGATTTGTAATTATTTAAAGTCGACGACGAAATTGCCAAGTTAGCCTACGTAATATCTAATTTGGCGCACTAGTTAATTAGTACTTCATTATATCAATATTCTAAAGTTTTACAAATGTTTGCTAATGTCGGCTAGGTCAAGAGGCTCAATAACCATACCGGTTCAACTAAACTATAGAGCGAATAGTATCGTCATCAAATTATCAAAACCAATGTTTGTAACTTAACTGTGTGAGAATACCAACCTTCATTATTAGATAAATTATTTAAGGTATAAGCTGTAGTGGATGGCTATGGCTGTCTTAGGTTTAAATGTATTCTCTCAGTACAAATTATTCAAGCGTAAAGATGTACTCCAATAGACTGCTAGCTATAATGCTAATAACTTGCAAACTGGCAGAAATGAGAATACATAGTTCGCTGAAATAAATAATAGAGCCAACACTAAAGGAAATTAAAATCCATTCACACCCCATAACTGTCGGTTACAAGACTCGCGAAGGGGTTATTAAAGAGCTGGCGGTAGCAACTTCGCTCCGGCAGTAAACAGGAGCGATAATACCCAGAGTTGCGTCGGGAGAAGGGAGCTGTTACAGGGACCTCGCGCCACGCTGAAGGCCGCTGCTGCTCTACTAACTTAGCGAAACCAAATACTTGAGTTTGAGGACATTAGGCTTTTTCCTTCCTTTCCGTGAACTGCTGGACGCTTTTCGTCCTCGTGTGTTACTGGGCCTTGTCTCTCGTCGTGGGCTACTGGGCCTTGTCTCTCATCGTGGGCTACTGGGCCTTGTCTCTCATCGTGGGCTACTGGACCTTGTCTCTCGTCGTGGGCTACTGGACCTTGTCTCTCGTCGTGGGCTACTGGACCTTGTCTCTCGTCGTGGGCTACTGGACCTTGTCCCTCGTCGTGGGCTACTGGACCTTGTCCCTCGTCGTGGGCTACTGGACCTTGTCCCTCGTCGTGGGACTTCAGCCGATGAACCGACTCATCTTCCCTAAAATCTTAACTAGTTCCTTTTTCACCCTGGAGCACCATCGCTAGCCTCTTGAACCACCTCCTCGTTTATCCTCTTTGACTTCCGCACTGTCCTCAGAACACCATCTTCTTGGACTTCCTCTTTTGTCTTCAGGCTCCCAACTCTTTCATCCCAGCTCATCCTTTCTCCTGGACCCACAAGGCCTCACTAGAGCCCATTTGTTCTGCTTTTGACAGTGTTATGACAGATGAATGTCAACACTTTGCCCGCCTGAGGTCACTTATAAAAAATTACTATAATATATATATATATATATATATATATATATATATATATATATATATATATATATATATATATATATATATATATATATATATATATATATATATATATATATATAAAATATTTATTATGTAGCTGTGTGTGTGTGCACTTTAAATTTTTTGAACTATGCAAAAGCAATATTTGCGGTGGGTAACATTGCCAAAAATGTTCAACAATTGGTATTGCGTGCAGCCGGTTCATTAAACAGATGCTGAAAATTCAAATGTTTATTATAGTAAAATGCTGACCACTTGATATTGAGCGTTGTAAGGGGGAGAGAGAGTAGAGGTATTAATACTGAAAGTGGGGAAGTGTGTGTGTGTGTGTACGTATCTCAATTGACTTTTCAGACCAGAGTTTATTCCTCTATAACTCTTGACAATGTGTGTTTAATATCGGTATGAGTGACTTGGATACTTTGGTTCCATACGATTTTCCTCGTTCGTGTTTATCCATTTTCAAGTAGCTTATATTTGGCTGCCGTGTTGTTTCCCCCGAGACTTATGCCTGGCGTGATTGTGTTCCCTGTTTTTTTTTTTGTCATCCCGTGATGAGAGACGTAGGCCTAGATCTTTATTCTGATTTTGTAACTTTCTAGGTTCATTTCTATCCTACCTTCTATATAATTTTATACCCGCAATTCTATACCTACCTAAGGTACCTTCTCCATCTATTATATATGACTTTGTAATTTATCGTTCACCTTGAGAATGTCTCATCTTCTCGCTAACACCAGCTCTACCTTTAACTCAAGGCAAAGTTTCTCAAGGTTTGCTTAGCAAGGCATTGTTACAGTTAAGCTAATTTCATCTAGCCCACACAGCTCTCGGTGGGCGAGACCACTCGTGAATTCTCATTAACAGTTTTTTGTAAACATAGTACACGCGTAGGAAATGTTATGTTACGTTTTTATGTTACATCACTATGCAATGTTTCAACTCTGTGATATCTAGAGATGCAGTTGTCTACCCACTAGGTAAACAATCAGTTAATCTAGAAAAAGGTACCTAGGTTCAAGCGTCTGTTTGTGTGTGTGTGTGTGTGTTTGTATTAAACGTCTGGGACTGATTAGCCTATTATCATTAACTCGCTTTTATTTATTTATTATCTCTCTCCAGCCACTTGGGCTGTGCGGTAGAGTCACGGTCTCGCTTCATGCAGGTCGACGTTCAATCCCCGACTGTTCAAATGGTTGGGCACTATTCCTCACCTGCGTCCCATTCCAAATTCTTATCCTGATCCTTTCCCATTGCTATCATTAAAACATTGATTGTAACCATGATATATATGTACTTCCGCCTACAGTTTAGATCTATTGTCTTATGTATGACCCTCTGTCCTGCGTGACAGTGAATACCAGCATTATCCTCCTTAAGACTTAATAGAAATCCTCAGATTAGTCAAAATTGTAATTAATTTTGTCAATAAAGATGTTGATAATAAATGCTATGTAGTCGTAATGGCTTGGCCCCTTCCCCCGATAGTTCTCTTTCTGTCTGTCTGTCTGTCTGTCTGTCTGTCTGTCTGTCTGTCTGTCTGTCTGTCTTTTTTTTTCCCCGACCCCCTCTCCCCCCCCTCCCACCGGCGTCTGGCTGGTCCCTCACCAGCTGTACGTATAGCCCAAGTCTTCACACTCACACGTTTCCTTGGATAAAAATTGCTACCGGCACTGAAATTCCTCTGACATTGTCAAGGTTCCAACAGGAATTTCTCCCTTCATCACAGTTGGACGCGCAACACGGAAATGTATCAATCATTCCATCTTGGTGGGGGGGGGGGGATGGAGGGAGGGAGGGGGGGGGAAATCTTGAATTTGAGCGTACAGTATTTCAGATATTCCGGCAATGCAAAAATAATTCGACATGGTGCATTGTTTTATATTTTGGTGTGGCGGATCGGCTAATTCAATTCGCCCATCACAGTGGTTGGTGTTGAGCTCGGCTTGTTGTGTAGTTCCTGGCTCAACTAGGGACCGGGCCCAGGATTCAACAAGTATTTAAAGTATCCATTTACGAACCCCCGTACATCTTTCCTCAATCATGGTGGCTTCGTTTACAGTTGTTAAACAATTTAAGATTTAAAGCACTTCGAGTCTGTTAATACAACCTGTCCTCAGGCCAGACTTTAAAGTCTTGGGGTGACTTTAGAAAGTCCCCCAAGACACATTAATAAATTTTAACATACTGTGGATTAAAAATAGGTTCTCATATATAAGTTAATATAATTACATATTAAAGTTCTATGTATTGTTAGACGTAGGTGTTTAGGTTCTGTTGGCGATTATTTGTATTTGTAGTACGTGGGTGAAGCATTTACTGCGTTGTGGTTCGAACAAAATTCGTCAGTGCAGCATTTGTTCCGGAAGTGTTCGAACGTCATCGGTTGAGTCGTGTGTAACAGCCCCAGCCCGTCCTCCAAACAAAGATCCAAAAGTGATTCCATGCATCCGCCAAACCCCCTGTTTATGAATGAAAAGCGGTTTACACACGACTCACAACTGCTGACGTTCGAACATATCCGGAACAAGTGCTTCGCTGACGAATTTTGTTCGAACCACAACGCTATAAATGCTTCACCCACGTACTACAAATACAAATAATCGTCAACAGAACCTAAACACCTAACCTAACCTATCCTATGCCTATATATACACAATATGCTAATATATTATAATATTAAATTATACTTGAGAAAATTCCCGTTTTGAATGAACAGCATGTTAAAATTTATGAATGCGTCTGTGGGGTCGACCGCTGAATGTAATGGACTTGAGTCGAGAACGGGTTGGTGAATGGTGTGTACCTCGTTTTCATTTATAAACAGGGGGGTTGGCGGTTGGATTAACGAGCATTTGGCCTTTGTTGTTGCATAAACAGCATGTTAAAATTAATTAATGCATTTTTGGGTACGGCCGCTGCATGGAATGAACATAACCTTAAGGACTGGTTTCAGTTTTGCATATCGAGCGTAAGCCTGTCATGTCTGCTAACGTTGTATCTATATTTCCAGGTAAGCATGCGTGCTTGACAGCAAGCAGGGAGGAAAATGTTGGCTGGAAGTAGGTTGTCTGGGTACCTGGAGTATACCTAGAGAGGATTCCGGGAGTTGTTCTACTCCCCGAGCCTGGCCTGGGGCCAGGCTCGACTTGTGATAGGTAAGTAGTTTCGTTAATTGTGTTGGGTGATATTGTTTTGTGGTAATGCGCCAGATGGCCTCATAACACCCCACCTGTCTAGTGTGAGAGTTATTCCGCCTGTCGACCCGTGTTGGACTACGGCAAATATGAGAAGACAAGGCAGTAGAAGTGTAAGCACGACCATGGCCTCTCTAAGTCTGCCCGTCCTCAGGAGTTGCCACAACGGACAGAAAATGGTGCGGTAAAACACTCGAATTTTCTCTTAACCTACTCGAGCGACAAACGCATAAACACGTGAATGTTTTGTGAGCCGCTATGGTTTATAGTACTCCATTATTTGTCCGTTGGAGATATTGACGTCAAAATGCGGTGTACACGAGAGAACTACCTGCTCCAGTACCCTAATGCATCGATGCAGCTGTCACGTTTGACAATGCAGCTGCAGTCTCGGACCCAGTGACACGTCGTCGTCCCATTACATATTTTGTGGGTGTTTGCCTGCAAGAGGGCCCATACCAGCGTAGCCTAAACGTCAAGTGAAGCTGTTCGTAATAACAGGAAGAATTGTGGGCGTATCTTCCAGGGAGAGACTGGAGAGGAAGCCTCATATCCACACTAATTTGACCGAGATAGGGTCTGTTGAAGTACTTTATTTGGCTCAGTGCAAGTGAGCAGTGACATTGTCATGTGTAGTGACTAGTGACTTTGATGTATTCACAACTAATCCTTCCTCACCTCCAGACATCGTTGCCGATAGAGAGTAAAGTGTGCGTATTCCCCTGTCAGAATTCATGAGATAATGACTCCACGCCAGCGTTCAGGGGCTATATATAGACTTCGATGGAATTGCCGGACACCACCAGTGAGACAGACGTGTAGCACCGGGAATAATAAATTAGCTATGCGAGTAAATGTACAGAGATATATATAGATATATTGTGAGAGCTTATTATGTTCCTAATTACAAGACTATTTTCACTTTATAGATGCGTTTGGATTGTCGAGAACTAGGTCTGATAAAGACCTTTTGTGCTCTCTGTAATACTTTTGCGCTACCGCTCACAGGATGAGTATGGGGTGCACAATAAACTAGCCGCCTCCGGCGGCAACAAATAAAAAAAATATTGCCATATAGCTGAATTTATTTGTGATAATACTTGGTAAAGAGATTGAGGTTACTGATCATTTTATGTTGAATGTGTATTAAAGGGGCCTCGTAGCCTGGTGGATAGCGCGCAGGACTCGTAATTCTGTGGCGCGGGTTCGATTCCCGCACGAGGCAGAAACAAATGGGCAAAGTTT
This sequence comes from Procambarus clarkii, assembly GCF_040958095.1. Taxonomy (NCBI): domain Eukaryota; kingdom Metazoa; phylum Arthropoda; class Malacostraca; order Decapoda; family Cambaridae; genus Procambarus; species Procambarus clarkii. Next base: position 27,728,109 of record NC_091180.1, read on the forward strand.
CTTTCACCCTGAATGCCCCTGTTACCTAGCAGTAAGTAGGTACCTGGGAGTTAGTTAGCTGTCACGGGCTGTTTCCTGGTGGTGGAGGCCTGGTCGAGGACCGGGCCGCGGGGACACTAAAAGCCCCGAAATCATCTCAAGATAACCTCAAGAAGGAAGGACTTGGATTAGCTGTAAAGTCAAAATTATAAACGGTCAGAGACTATCTATATATTTTTGTGAAAGACTTTACAAAGTGGTATGCCTAAACAAGCAGAAAAATTGCAGCTACTTCACAGGCCGAAGAGACGCAAGAAATATATTAGGCTACTTCACCATATTGTGATTATCACTGTTTTGTTAATAAATATTCTTGATTTGTTTTTCTTACCTTTGTGGATCTAGTAGTAGAGAGCTCCAAGTGACCTGGATATTCATAACACAATATATAATACATAGCTGAACAAAATTCACAGGTGTTTGCTTTTGTATACCGGAGAAACTTGGAGGAATTTCAGGTAATGTGTTTTTCTTTGTTATTGAGGGAGAGGCAGGGGTGGCCCAAGGCCTCACAAGGTTACAGATGTACCAGTCTGGACCCCAGAAAGGAAGCAAGTTGGAGCTTCTATTAAACATAACGTTAAGTGCCATTACAACCTCTACAACAGTGGCGTCGTCGTGTTAAGTGTGGCTCGCGTTGTGTGCGTGTCGTGAAGGGTATTAGTTTTCCAAGTGTCGTCGTCTTATGCCGTGTATTTGCTTGTATAAATGCATCCGGATTTTCATATGTAAATGCAGGTATTCATATACTGTATATGCATATATATACATGTAGATACACATTGATGCATACACTTCCTCTCTCGAGATAATTCGTCCTGTTTGATTATACATTGTGTGGCTGGAATAAAAAAAAAATAGGCCAAATGAATTCAGGAAACCCATAAGATAAATGTATGCAAATTGCTCTCATTATTTTATGAAGCGGGCGAGTTCGTTGGCATCCCCTCTCCCAGCTGTCATAATATTTATGAAGTTGGGAAAACTGGAAGGGGGAAGAGAATGAAAGTGTTCCACGTTGGTGATGGTGGCGGCTTATTCAGGAAGGCTTGTGTTGTCCAGCACCGTTGTTCCAGGCTCGACCTGACCTCACCTGTCTGCTCCCCTGCTCAGTATATACCAACCAATCCCATCCTTATCCTCACACCTGGTTCCTGTGCCATTACGGTAAGTTTACAGTTACAGCCCCGCTTCTGTGCCAGGTAAGTCCACTACAGGCTCACCATAGCTCGTGCTACTTGGAACTTTTTGTTCCCAGTAGCTGAATCCATAACATCATCATCATCATCCTTATCCTTTCTGGCCTGGCTAAATTTTTCTAAGTACATCCTTACCAATCCAAGCCTGGATTTTGTTTGCTAATGAAACCAGGTCTTGTATGATATATCCAAACATAATACTAACTTTAATGGTCTCCCTCTGCTCTAGCCTCGTGTAGCTCATCAAAATTTTAAGCAAACATGCCCAACCAAGCCAGTCAACTCAAAACTGATCAGTCGGGTGTTCGATTCCCGGGCAGGGCGAAACGTTTGGGCACGCTTTCTTACACCCGATTCCTATGTTCATCCAAAGGAAAATATATACCTGTGTGTGTCAACTGTTGAGAGTTACATTCTGAAGAATAGGCAGTCGTTGGCTATATGGGCATGTCGATAAGCCTAACAGGTTTCCTGTCCCTAACAAAGAGGATACTGTAATAAAACTTAATTTTCCTATCTTGAGATGATTTCAGGGCTTAGTGTCCCCGCGGCCCGGTCCTCGACCAGGCCTCCTAACCCAACAATTTGTAGCTTACCCTAATATGGATTGAAATGTAGGTTTACGGTTTTTGTAGGTTAAGATGGATTAGGCCACTCATCACTCAATGCATATCGATTAATAATGATAAAGATCTCCCACTTAAGAAAATGTTATTCAGGTTATTCACGTTATTTTCAGAGTTTAGTCCACAGTGTTTAGTCTGCTGATGCAACATCCAGGACTCTGCAGGTTTCTCTCGCGATCTCGACGTTGGCTGAAAACTGTGTTCTATAACGGACATATTTCTTAGGAACAAAACTTCCATTTGTTAGGAATTTTCCTCCAAGAAACATCATTGTGCAGTTTTTCGACATAAAGTTTACGACAGCGTGGAAACACGAGGTTCTAAGATTTGAGACGTTTTGGGTTTCAGTGAAAGGATGAATATTGTTTTTGGTTCCCCTCCAGTGGCAGGTTCCAAGACCGAGTGGGGTGTACCTCTGGTACCCTGTTACTGCTAGGAGGAAGGTCTTGTATGGGGAAGCGTCCACCTTGTTAATTTGTACCGTTACACATGTGCTCCTGCTGTACTACAAACACCCTACATGTCGAACACCTGTCGATTTTTGTAGTAACTTCATTCATGCCAATGCGTGAACGAAGCTTATAACCACCGAGTATCAAATGGGCTAGAGAGTGTGGTTTTGGGGTTTACACCCGGGAGGGCAGAAAGGTAGATCTCGATGTCATATCTCCGGATATGATACGACTCTGGTAGGGGGATTGTGCTTGCTTGTATTCCACCGGCCTCCCCTCCCTTGCCGTTTTTATCGAACTTATTTTGTTTGTGAAATATAACATTTTTGGTAGCCGTCTCCTCTCCAGCTTAATAAAGAAAATGTGCAATGTATTTATATTTATGTTAAATCCTGGCCTTTGTATTTGCTTGAAGATAAATGTATTTTGTAAGCGTAGCTTTCCCCCTCTCCGCTTTCTTCTCCCACGCTGCTCTTCATTCTTCCCTCGGGTCATTGTGTAATATGCTCATTTTGTGCGGCATTTCCTTGCTTCAGGTGCAAATTACAGGAAACATATTACTTAGCGCACAGTTGAGAGGCTTACTGTAGATCCGAGTTGCAGTTTTAGAATTTGAAGTGCGAGAACATGAATAAGAAAAGCAGGAAGTGGACTTGAAAATTCTCATTGACTAAAGGTCCTATAGGGATAGTGCCATTGTGAGGCACTGGAGGTAGATGTATAGGTGGTGAATGTGTAGGTGGGTATGTAGATGGTGGTGGTGGTGATTGGAAGGCCTCCTCATGTGGGCCAATTGCTGAATCCCTCCCTCCCTCCCCCCTGCCTATGTTGGCACTGTTGGTATGAGGTCATGTGTGAGTGCCATCAGCCTTATGGCCCATCCACCGGCTACGACCTGCCTCCCAATATCTCTCTCCCGCCGTTGTCATTTTTGCTCCAGCAGGAGTTACCAGGCGGACTGCCGGAGGTTGAAGTCTCTAACAACTTTAAACATTAATCCATTTTTTGGGGGTACCTAAAAAGAAAATTTGCGAGCGCAACTTGTTCTGATTGCGCTCCGGACATAAATTTCGCTATAATTTGACAGGAAGAAAAAACAACAATGAACCACTAGTAGGTTAATATTTGTCTTTTGTCAAGCACAATTTATTACAAAAAAAATAAAAAATAATCTCTATCCTTAAATTATGGACGTCGTATGTGTGTGTCCTTCATTAAAAATTATCCCAAAACAAATAATTGTTTTCGTTGGTTTCGCTGTGTGATAGTTCCATTGTTGTTTTTACCATCCGATAAAAACGTTCTCTTTGACAGCCTCCGAATTTACTACCTATTGCTCAGCGCGTGATTGCGGTTTTCTATTCCCTCGAGACTTTTAAAGTCTCTACCTTTGTCTAGTAGGCTATATAGCCAGGAGTACGGTTTACTAAAGTCCTCCTGAATCGCACAACGGACAAAGCGTGTTGTTGGTTGTCACTGCCGGGCCCGTGTTCAGAGAGTGGGCTCCCAGGACCTACGAGTCTGCATGGCAGCAATAATTTCCCCCTGTTCTTACATCTTGCCTGGTGGCAGCATGCATTATTGGTTCAACCTATTCCAAGAAAGAGAAAGACCACTCGCACCCCCATCATGACCCATTCCTCTTACCTCCTGCATGACTTACAGCTCGGCAAAGATTCAAAAGGTGTTTCTGTATCTCCCCATTAACCCCTCCCCACCACATGTATCCTCCCAGATCAACCTTCTCCATTACATGAATCTCCCTAGCCCAACCCTCCTCACATGTCTCATCAGTTTATCTCGCCTCGGGTCTATGTTCCCGCAATCCTTTCCCAACTAATTTCTCTTTGTCAGGCCCCACCCACTGACGAGGAGTTGAATGGCTCCTTTCTCAGTCAACTACTCGTCATGTACCGGTCGTGAGGCTGCAGCAGTTTGTCAGGTGTCCGGCTGTCTCGGTGGTTAGTCAGTGCGTTCTTCTACAGTAACTCTTGCACGGTTTCCTCGGCTGTTTAGTGCGAGCCTCGTCCCCAAGCAGCGTCATCATATTTATTTATTTATTTCTATACAAGAAGGTACATTGGGTTTGTGAGAATACATAACATGGTATTTACAATCTTGTAAAGTCACTAGTACGCGCAGCGTTTCGGGCTGTAGAGTTTCATTTATTCAGTGAAGTTAAACTGGAGCCGAATTTATTTTAAGAGCGTGGATATTGATTTAACGAACAATTTCATGTGCTAAATATTACTGGGCATTGTTGCGTATCTTAATCGTGTTTGATTCGCGTCTAGGGGCACAAGTTCATTGTAAATGTGCGCAGTTTTCGCATTGCTTGTAGGTGAAAGCAACAGTCGGCTCGCTAGGCTACGATAGATAGTATACACCTTGGGTGGAGATTGATTGTCTCGCTCGCCTCCCCCCCCCCCCTTCTTCCTGTCCCTCTGACCCTAATAGTCCTCAGGGGGTTGAGGGAAATAGAAAGTAAAGTTAATGAAAAGGTCATTTAAATGCAGAAAAGGAGAGAACGAAGGGGTCAGAATGAAACCAAATTAGCAAATATTGTATAATTATCGGAGAAAATAAAATATTGGATGGTTAATTATGTGGGGAGAGAGTGAGAGAGGGAGGAGTAAAGTGAGGAGGGTTGATATATATATATATATATATATATAATATATATATATATATATATATATATATATATATATATATATATATATATATATATATATATATATATATATATATATATATAATATATATATGACAGTCAGACCACGGAGGAAAATGAAACAGGAAATTTCCTTAAGTACTTTCGTATATTAAATACATCTTCAGAAGGAATGTATATATATATATATATATATATATATATATATATAAATATATATATATATATATATATATAAATATATATATATATAATATATAATATAGATATTAAAAAGGGGGAGGGGGGATAGGCTGAGAGAGGAGAGGAAGAGAGTAGGTCTGTAAGGTTACAGACAGACAGACACCGAGACTGCAAGGAGAAGTCGGAGTGAGTGGGGGGGGGGGGGGGAAAGAGGCTTCCCCGACTCTTTACAGAGTGGCTTAACATACATACATACATACATACATACATACATACATACATACATACATACATACATACATACATACATACCCACACATACACAAATAGTCCTGCGGTGCCAGCATTCCCTGCATGTTGTTTCCTCTAACCTGAACCTTAGTTTTCTCCTGGAAACCCAACAGCTTCTGCCTCTTCAGAGTCATCACGCCGATTTCCATCTAAATAAGCATCGGGATAAGTTCAGATGAGCTTGTTTCAGTTGGCAGGACGGGGGAAGGTTGGGGGGGGGGGAGTGCGACAAGTCCAAGGGGATCGTAAGGACGGAGGTCCTGTAGTTTTGGTGGTGAGTTTCCGTGCTTGTTGAGGCTCTGGAGGATGCCTCCATTGGCTCAAAATCCTCCTCGTCTTAGGATATTATCACTGTTGTCTTTGGCTCTCTATTTGTAATCCGTTTCCAGCTATCTTCTTTATTGCATTTCCAGTATTCTTGGTCGTTCTTTATTGAATTTGCAGTATTCTTGGTCGTTCTTCTTTATTGCATTTCCAGTATTCTTGGCCGTTCTTCTTTATTGCATTTTCAGTATTCTTGGCCGTTCTTCTTAATTGCATTTCCAGTATTCTTGGCCGTTCTTCTTTATTGAGCCTGCAAGAACTTTTCCCAAAAAATTCAGCAAATTGCATGTTATCACCCTGTGTCCTTTCTCCTCCGTTATTATTATCCATTTGCTTTTGTTGACGTCGTTATGCATGTTCCCTGTTCCTTGTTTACTGCAGCTCACGGAGCAACACAGACCCATGCCACGCTGGACAAGGGGTTAACGCCTTTACACGCCCCTGCTTCAAGACCCTTGCCTACGCAGTTCTTATTTTTGTGCCTTTCCTCTCTTAGCGGTTTTCTCTGGCAGCCTCTTCGTTTTTTTATTTCTTTTACTCGGTACTGCGTTTGTTTTTAGACGGTTTCTTTCATTCATGTTTTGTCTGCGGCGCAGGACTAAAGTTCACTGTTTATCTTTTGTAATGGTTTGTAATGACTATATTTACCTCGAGAATTAAATTAAGTACGAAAAAAACATAATTAGTTTCATTATAAAGACTTGGGTTTCTTTCAGCTGCGGGTTGAACGGTATTAAACGAGCAGTTTATTGTCTAGTTACTGGGTACTGCAGCAATGTAGGCTGATGAAGCTGCAACACAAAGAAATCACAATAACGTGATGCATCAAATGAACAAATCCACAAGGGCTGTGATGAGGGTTCGAACCTACGTCCGAAAGGATCCCTGACACGCCTTAATCGACTGTGCCATACGAAGTTATGTTCCAGCGTTACTTGCAGCGGTAAGTTGAAACGTTAGGTTTAAGTGGTACGTCCTGAGTTGCTCTTACAAATCTAGTTGATTAGCTCGTTAAAATTATCAATCTTCGTGATTTCCTTGCTAATTGTTTGTCGATAGTGCCTTCGACTTGACTCACTCGAGTTGAAATTGTTGTTGTTATAGATTCAGCTACTCGGAACAAGTTCCAAGTAGCACGGACTATGGTGAGCCCGTAGTGAACTTACCTGGCACAGGAGCGGTGCTGTCGCGAGTTGAAATTGCGCGCGGTCTTTACTAGTATCAGCTGGGCCCTGCTGACTGGTAACGAGGCCCAGCTGTTCTTTACTAGGGACGGTGGGGTGGTTGGCCCAGTTAGCGGGGCCGACTGATGTGATGGTGGGTCGCCCACTGCACAGTGTGGGATTGGACACTTGACGCAATCACTGTGCCAAGCTGTCACTACCTCTTTAGAACATGTAGAATACTCCCACTTGGAGGGTTGTGGATACCATTTCACCTACCTCGGGAGGCTGTTCTTTATTAGGATATTCCTTTAGGTGAGCCTCCGCACAGAGTGCATGGATTGTTTCATTACTGTGTTTAGCTACATGACCAAAACCTTGTTATTTAAACACATTACTGGTGAGGATACCCGTTCTCGCACTTGTTATTAGTCAATATTGGCTTATTTAATAAGTGCATATGTGATATACTAATTGATTGTGAATATTTTAGTTTACCTTGAAAAGCTTCATAGAAAACACCGACCTCACCTAACCTTCTTAGTATGTTAAGATAAGCATCTTATTGCTTCTTATTTACAATTATTACTTAACCTATCAACGGTATAGGTTAAGTAATAATTGTAATTAAGAAGCAATAAGATGCTTTTCTTAACATACTAAGAAGGTTAGGTGAGGTCGGTGTTTTCTATGAAGCTTTTCAAGGTAAACTAAAATATTCACAATCAATTAGTATATCACATATGCACTTATTAAATAAGCCAATATTGACTATAAGCAAGTGCGAGAACGGGTTGGGTGAGGATACCCAAGTTCGTATGGGATAAGCCAGTAGTATGTGGGCCAGGGAAGTTGTACTGTACTGGGGCAGTTTCGCCATCCCAAACGATAATGATCCTGTTCAGTGGCTTGAGTTCCGGCATGATATTTCTGTTATTGGACACATTCTGCAAATCTTTCGTTTAAGAGATGTCAAGATTATGGGGATAGGGTGTAACTTTATATCCCCTGGAGTCTGCGAGAGTATCAGCGCCGTGATGTGATGCCATCCACTACGAGAAAAGCGAAAGCAACGTCTTGGTGGTTCTTGAATGCATATAGAAAGGGGGTTCCCAAGGCTATATAAGATTTATAGCAGTTGTGTATGTACTAGGAACATACCATATAATCGACTTGAGAATGGTCCAGGACGGACTGAAACGTCGTCGTCCCTTCACTTTCTAGTATGTGGTTTGGTCAACACATTTCTACCACGCTATTGTGACTCCTGTCTGCATACCATATCACCCAGTTGTATCTCCTGTCAGTGACAGCTTTCAAGTTACCAGGTTCTTGTTGCAGTTACCTGCAGTCGTCTTCTGTTCTTAATTTTACTGGTTCGGTTAATTTGAACTAATTAACTAATTTTTTAATTGACCGGTTAATTTTTTATTCGTCTGCAAACACTGACACGAAATCATTTGTCCGCCCTCTAATAGGTCGTTCATGTGTATATCAGATATAGGACGAGTGCCTGTATCAACTCTTGGGGCATTTGTCGCCATCCACAAGTTTGCCCGTCACTGTCACTCGCTGCTTTCTGTTACGGTAGTTTATCAATTAGAGCCTCTTCCCAGACACCCTTGCTTGGTGTTAATGTATAGGAGTAGGGTGAATATGTTGTTGTTGTGTGAGGGGGGGGGGTAGCGTGTGTATGAAGGATAGGTTTGCGTGTGTATGAAGGATAGGTTTGCGTGTGTATGAAGGATAGGTTTGCGTGTGTATGAAGGATAGGTTTGCGTGTGTATGAAGGATAGGTTTGCGTGTGTATGAAGGATAGGTTTGCGTGTGTATGAAGGATAGGTTTGCGTGTGTATGAAGGATAGGTTTGCGTGTGTATGAAGGATGGTTTGCGTGTGTATGAAGGATTGGTTTGCGTGTGTATGAAGGATGGTTTGCGTGTGTATGAAGGATAGGTTTGCGTGTGTATGAAGGATAGGTTTGCGTGTGTATGAAGGATTGGTTTGCGTGTGTATGAAGGATTGGTTTGCGTGTGTATGAAGGATTGGTTTGCGTGTGTATGAAGGATTGGTTTGCGTGTGTATGAAGGATAGGTTTGCGTGTGTATGAAGGATAGGTTTGAGTGTGTATGAAGGATAGGTTTGCGTGTGTATGAAGGATAGGTTTGCGTGTGTATGAAGGATAGGTTTGCGTGTGTATGAAGGATAGGTTTGCGTGTGTATGAAGGATAGGTTTGCGTGTGTATGAAGGATAGGTTTGCGTGTGTATGAAGGATTGGTTTGCGTGTGTATGAAGGATAAGTTTGCGTGTGCACGCTTGTGTGTTTGCGTGTAAACCTTCACTGTTGTCTTACATCCGGAGTAATTTTTTAACTGGTACATATTTCAATATGTTCATGACTATACGCTGTGGTAAAGAATGAATTAATTTACAAAACACACATGCAATTAGGAATTGATCACGTAAAAGTTCATTTATTCTTAATTGTTGGATCCCTGATTTAAAATCTTGCGATAATCGTATTCATCACCTAATATAAGCTTACCTAGGCAGAGCCTATGAATACAAACACGTATTCATTTTCCCAAAGAGAGTGACGAAACTACATGACGAACTACATGACGAACTAATTAACCGAACACTCCACACATTCAGAAACATAGTGACGTTTCAGCTGTCTTGGGCCGTTATAATTATTAAATATGAAACATCATCGCTTCGTATATTGAGATGTGTGGGTTTGGTGTCGAATTATTCAGCGGCTTTATTATGACTTTCAATACAACTGTTAAATAAAAGGTCCTCTCCCCCACCACCACTCTCACCCACCCCTATTTCCTGTATTTTATTTGTCAATGGATAAACACCTCTATTAATAACGCGCTCTCGAAAAATAATATCCACCCATTCATTTGGCTGAGCGGCATCAGGAACGGGTCAACAACTGCCATGAATTCGGGTCGGTAAGGACGTCGATCCCTAAAAAGGTCAGTAGGAGCTCCCGACCTACCTGTCTCGCACTCCCATGAGCGGTTCACCTTTAAATCGCAAGGTAGATTCTGTTTTAGTGTGGTGGGTGTGGGAAGAGTAGAGGGGGGGGGGTGCAGGGGGGTGGGGGGCAGCTCTGCTGATTTGTAGCCAGCTCCGTCTTTTGTTGCCCAACTCTGGTAGTTCCGGAGGTGTAGGACATTGTACATTACGTACATCACGTACGTAACTGTACGTAACTGTTCGTACATAACTGTACGAGGGCCAGGTGGCCAGGAGAGTTTCCAGTCGGGCAGAGGCTCGGCTTCGGTAATGTTTAGGCTACCGATGGAATAATCCTGCCTAAAAACTAGGGGCCAGATTCACGAAGCAGTTACGTAAGTACTTACGAACCTGTACATCTTTTCTCAATCTTTGACGGCTTTGGTTACATTTATAAAAGTTTACAAGCATGAAAACTTGCCAATCAACTGTTGTTATTGTTATAAACAGCCTCTTGGTGCTTCGTAGCTCATTAACTGTTTAATAATTGTAAACAAAGCCGCCAAAGATAGAGAAAAGATGTACAGGTTCGTAAGTGCTTCCGTAACTGCTAAGTGAATCTGGCCCTAGGTCAGACACGGTCTCTTCTCTTCTCTAGTGTCATTTGCATTCTTTGCATTTCTAGCTATGTTCATCACATAGATTAGATCCTAAATTATTCGGGTAACTCTCCCGCGTTATTGGAATTAAATCCAAAATTAGCTCCTTAATGCCTCCGTATTTCTTCCCATTATCACCACCAGTTCTCTGGAATGATATCCTAAATTTAGGTCTTTCTTTGTTCTCAATTTCCTTGAAATGAGATTGCAAATTCCAGAACTTAAAAATAATTATAAATTATTAATATTAGGACTAGGAGTTGTTGGAGAAAACGTGTCAATAGCCTTTCAGTGTGGACAAAATATACTTCATTAGACAGGCTATTGAGACAAAATGCTGCCGTCATATTTTGGGTTGGTCAATATTTCCCTCAGTTTTCGTAATGATTTTCCAGCCAGCAAATATAAGAAATATTGCAGAAACAAATATTGACGTCTTAAAGGTAATTGAACCAGTTTCTGCACGAACTGGCATATATTAGATATGTGGGCTGCCAGCAACGGTCTTATACCGATCACGTTATTACCAGGAAAAGCTGCTTGGTTTGGACCCGAATTAGTCTGGATCCTCCAGAGGCACGTCTGGGATGCTCTCGGACGCAGGTTCGAATCCTCGTCACGGCCCTTGTGGATTTGTTTACGGCTTCCCCATGCAGTATTTCTATATTAAATGTAAGTTCATTTTATCTTGAGCTTCTCCTGGCGTGTCGTTGGTGCTGGCCCAGCCAGTTGTCTAGGCAAGACGGTTCAGTACACGAGTTATGTGAGCATAAATAACTTGAACGGTAATAATTCCTCGCCCGTCATAAATCCTTTTTGAGGCGAACATGGAGAGGACGGGAAAGATGTTGAAGAGTTTTCCCGATACACAATTAGTAGAGAACCTTGCCGTATGTGGAGAGCGCTCCAGTGGTGCAGAAATAAATTTGTTGGTGTTGATGAGGAAGCTGTGAACACTGGCCTGTGTGGAGGTGTTTGTTTATGAGTTGTTGTTGTTGTTTTAGATTCAGCCACTCGGAAGAAGTTCCAAGTAGCACGGGCTATGGTGAGCCCGTAGTGGACTTACCCGGCACAGGAGCGGGGCTGTGTGTTGTTTGAGGTTCCATTTTAGGCAGTGTGGATGCCTGGTGGGTGATGCATAAGGATGTGTGTCAGGAGGTATCGGTGAAGGGGGCGGGGTTGTCAGTGGCAGACAGTGGGTCTCAATAGTTACAGTGATGACTGGCAAATGGGAACTATTTACAGTGTGGCAGATATGGTGCTCTTGTTAGCTGATTGACTTGTTCCACGTGACATTGCTCATTAACACACTCACATTGACACTGATGTACCAAGGGTGTAATTCACGTTGAGTAACGAAGAAAGATGTAAATGGTAAATTATTTATTTGTTGAATTAAATATTTAATATCCGTTTCGGTGACAGGAAGCCTGTAATTTGATCACCCTCCACCCCCCCCTAGGCCAACTACCGGCCTCGCCCAGGACACTACCCACAATAGTTGCCTATTTAGGGTACCCATTTACTGCTAGATGAACAAAGGCTTCAGGTTAAAACTAACGTGCAGGACCATTTCTCTCCCGCCAGGGGATCGAACCCGGGATCCTCGATCAGAGGGAAATAAATGCGTTACTGTAGCACGAAGACATATATTAATAGCTAATTTGTAAATGATTACCAGTGTGCTGGAGCAATAAATCACTTTCGTGTTTCTTGAAATACCTGCCATTAATTCATGGGGCATTTAGTGTCTGGTTAATGTGAGCCATGAATATTGATGAGGCAGTTAACAGAATGTGGGATAATGCTAGGATTACTTGCTGTAATGACGAAGATCCTCCTAATGTACACCAAACAAAATTGATGACGAGATTAACAAAAAAATGTTGGTCTTACAATAGACACAAGAGTTGTGGCAAACGATAAAAGGTAAGGCGGTAATTCGATGATTTTTAGAATAGTTCTCGGTTTAGCTGACGGGCTGAACCAACACAGGGCCGCTAGGTGCGCTTACAAGAGCACCTAGACTTCCCAGGGCGAGGACTATGTCCAGCTTTGTTTACTAAAATGATATCCAATTGTGTGGTAGCGTTCCACTTTTTTCGTAGTAACTACCCTGCTCTATGGACATCTTTAACATAATCCATTTCTCTCCATAGTTCAAGGAACAGTCAGTAGGGCTTTCAATGCATTTCCCTTGTATCAGTCTGTTTAATACACAAATACATGTATGATTTCCACTCCGTATACTTCCTACTATCCTTCTTTGATTTACCAATTTAGTTCAGTTTCTATATTTTTTCTTCCATGCTTCCTAATTTTCATCTGATCTAAATTCCCCTCCCACCAGTAGCAGTGCGTCTTTGAAGCATTTCTTCTGATCAGTGGTTACAAGTAATGGAATATTCTATTCTAAATGGGTAATCCTTTGTGATCTTTTTGGGCCAGGGAACTTTTCCCTCCGGTTTAACTCGTAATGGGAACCGAGATTTCAAACTTGTCTCAAAGGTTAGATGAATATGCGGCACTAATAACCTGCTTGTTAACCGCTCCAAAAATGTATTCGTCAATGTTTATTCTTTCATTTTCTAGGTCCTGCATCTTCAGTTTCCCGACTTGCTACATCTTTATCAACCTCACACATCCTGCTCTCCCCTCTCCCTTATCCAGCATTTTCCCTCACTTATCTTGCTGTGTTTCCCATCACTGATCCAACTCCTGGCTCTCTTACTCTCATCTCTTCCATCCTACCCTCGACACAACTTACAAGAACCTCTCTCTCTCCACTTCTGTTATTGTTTTACATTTAGTTACTCAGAACGAAATGTCAAAGTAGCACGGGCTATGGTGAGCCCATAATTGAGTTCGGTTATTCTCGATAACCTGTTACTCTGATATTTGGGTCAAAGTTTTGAATGGAGGTGGGGTTTCCTCCTTTTTCCCTGTTTCTTTTTCGCTTCTGTTTTAGTCGTAATTTTCTCTCCGCTTCTCATACGGCGCCTCTTATACGCCTCTTTCCCCCATTTCATTGTGCCCCTCCCCTCCATCCCTCTCCCACCTCTTCCATCCCTCTCCTGTGTTGGCCCCCTAGCCCACTCCTGCTTCCCAGCCCCACCTTGCCTCCCTATCCCCCAGCTACTTCTCGCTGCCTCGTTACTCTGGAGATTCTTGCAAATTATGAAGATGCCGGTAACCCCTTGGCAACAAATGGTCTTGTGAAGGGGTTAAGTACTAGAAGGGTTCTCCATCATCATGTTTGACACTGTGCTGCAGTTGATAGACTGGGAAGACTTTGCTCCTTCACTGATGTGGAGATCCATATTGTACTTACAAACAGTAGCATGTACTAGTGTTTACCATTTCCCACCGATCCTAAATTTGCTCTTGCCAAAATAAATGCGTATTAAAATTTGAGCCTGATGTAAGACTAGCACGCGGTATTGGTATTGTAGCATTATAACAAATGCAATGACTGAAAGTAATATAATACTTAAGTGCTTACTGCATCCGTAATCACAAATTTTGTGGATGGTCTTGTGGAATACGTGTAGACTACGTTGTTGTTGTTTGAAGATTCAGCTACTGGGAACAAAATGTTCCAAGTAGCACGGGCTATGGTGAGCCCGTAGGGGTAGACTAGTGTTCTTCACCGTTTATATACATGTGGTTTACTAGGAGGCCCCGTGCAACTGTTCCTATACTCTGATATAATTAAAAGAAAGGTCAAATTTTAATTGAAAATAGAATGTAGATGTCTCTCTCTCTCTCTCTCTCTCTCTCTCTCTCTCTCTCTCTCTCTCTCTCTGTGTTGCAAGCACATATGAAAGGTCTGATCTCGCCTGGTAAACTACAAATCTGTTTCAAATGGCTGCAAAATTATCTTTCCGTCAGTGTCAGATGTTTCGAATAATGAAGAGACGGCTGTGGTCTCTTGATTCTCTAGATACCTTGTTTGCAGGGGTTTAGAGGGGCATTAGTCCTAGTGTGGTATTGAAGATTACCAAGTTAACCTCGGGACCGTCTGTATGTGTGTGTGTATGTGTGTATTCACCTAATTGTGCTTGTGGGGATTGAGCTCTGGCTCTTTCGTCCCGCCTCTCAACTGTCAATCAACTGGTGTACAGGTTTCCTGAGCCTATTGGGCTCTATCATTCTACATTTGAAACTGTGTATGGAGTCAGCCTCCACCACATCACTGCCTAATGCAATCCATCTGTTAACTACTCTGACACTGCAAACGTTCTTTCTAACGTCCCTGTGACTCATGTGGGTACTCAGTTTCCATCTGTATCCCCTTGTTCGCGTACCACCCGTGTTAAACAATTTATCTACACTGTCAATTCCTCTGAGAATTTTGTAGGTATTGATCATGTCTCCCCTTATTCTTCTGTCTTTGTGTGTGTGTGTGTGTGTGTGTGTTGTGTGTGTGTTGTGTGTGGGTGGGTGTGTGTGTGTGTGTGTTGTGTGTGTGTGTGTGTGTGTGTGTGTGTGTGTGTGTCAAATAACTGTTCCAGCATCTGTACCACTTATGTAATATTATTGCTACCTCTGGAAATTACATTTTCTTGATAGTTTCTTATATTTTTCTCTGTTAACCTATATTCAATCCCTTTAACATTCGTGCAATTTTGAATCGCCTACATGTCTCACCAGAGAATTTGTTGCGCAATATGCGTTCACTCGACTGTTCTTTTCTTTGGAACTATTATTTTCATCCTCACTGCTCGAATCTCTCCAAATCGGTTTTCATTGATGTAACTGAATCCATTTGTTTTTGATGGGCAAACCTTCATGTTGGAATCCTGGCCCCGTTTTAGGGCTGGTGGTGATGACTTGTAATATAAGGCATGTATATAATATAAAAGGCCTTATAATATAAGGCATATATAAGGCTGGTGGGGAAAGGCTCTCAGTTCTCGCTCGTTTGGTACACCATCTTTTGCTTCTGAACATTATTCATGTTCCTCCTTTATCTCGTGGACTATTTTCATCATCATACGTAAATAAATTGATGAAATATGTTGATAGTATTATTGTATAGGTTCTCAAAAGACATTATCAAGGAAGTCCAGCGCTCAAGTTTTGAATGGGCGATTGCCAGTGTTTGTGGAAAGGAGCAGGCGACCGAATACTTCGTGGCCATACTTGAAGATAGGGCACATGACTCAACTTTCTCAGAGTAGGAGCGATGAGAGACACAGAGAGAGAGAGAGGGGGGGAGGGGGCCGGGGGGGGGGTGGACGACCAGGCAATTCTGCTCGGGAGGTCAGTGACTGACAAACAAGGTCAGAAGAACTGACCAGTGTAGCCACTCAGACGAACAACCTTCATCTGAATTGCATCAGTAATTGTGGAAGAGAAGGGAGCGTGTCCCCCGACTCGAGGTCAGTACTCTAGACGAGGACGAACTAGACTTCTTGTAGAGCTAGGCACGAGAGCTCACTATTGCTGTCTTTATCAGCCCTGACAGGTACGAGAGGTTGAATGTGTCCGTGCAGTGTGTGTGTGTGTGTGTGCAGGGTGCACAGGCGGCGTGTGCAGGGAGCACAGGGGGCGTGTGCACGCTGGCTTGTGAATACCGTGTAAATACCAGCCTCGGAGCGCCCACCGTTTTTCTCGTTAGGGAAGAAAGTGTCCACGTTATGTGCTATTTTTCCCAGGAGCGCCTCCTGGAGAACCCGAGAAGAGGGTTGTGTATTTTGTCAACCCTTCCTTCATCCTCTTCCTTCTTACTCCGCCTACTCTCTTCCTTCCTCTTCCCTCACCAACACTTGGGTTGGGCGGTAGAGCGACGGTTTCGCTCCATGCAGGTCGGCGTTCAATCCCCGACCATGCAAGTAGTTGAGCTCCATTCCTCCCCCCCCCCGTCCCATCCCAAATCCTTATCCTGACCCCTTCCAAGTGCTATATGTCGTAATGGCTTGGCGCTTTCCGCTCATAAATCCTTAATCCCCTTCCCTCATACTTCTCTACTGTAGTCCCTTAATATCCCTCTTCTTTATCAACGCCTTCTCTCAATGCCTACCATATTTTAAGAAATTAAGCAATTCATTAAAAATGCTGCTTATTTTGTACAAAATAAAGCACCGTAATAATGACGTCTGCTCATCAGCCTCCATAGGTTGGTTGGTTGAGTTCGTAGGTTTGTGGATAGGCAAAACAACTGCATATATAGGAAATGTATATGTTTATCTCTCAGAATGTTTGGTTATATGTTTATTGTTTGTGATGTGTGTCTATGTATATATTAACACGATGTACTTTTTTTATTATTATTTTCTATCACAGACGTGGCCACACATTTACAATGCTAACCAGCATATATACATTTTCTTCTGTCCTCCATGTACAGGGTTAGAGAAGTGTTAAACATATAGTTCAAGGGTTTATTGAACACTTAACCACGATGTACTGAACGGGGTGAGAATAGCTTGAGCTACCTCATCCCTTTGTGTGTATTTTACCTCAATAAACTTATTTCAATTTCACTGCATATTTTGGCAGAGTGGCAGATGGGAAGACAGGGCAGTCTCCGCTGCTATTAATACACAAAAGTCAGAAACTGTCGAGTAATATAGTCGTTATTTGTACTAAGTGTTCAGGCTGGTGGTAACATACTTGGCCCGCGCCTCGTAACAATTTGGTTCTGGGTTCGAGGCCTGGTCAGGGAGGATTGACTAGTCGCCAATCTTGAATTGTTCACCTCTGTTCACCCTGCTGTAATTGGGCACTTGGTTGTTAACCGATTAACGGGTCGTGTTCCAGGGAAAACTAGTGGGTATAGCTTAGCTATGGTTAGCAGGAGTCGGAAGTAGTCTGTTCCTATACCCTCCCGTGTAAAAAAAAAAGAAAATGCTTCGAATCACATAGTTATTTACAATTAAAATTAAAGATTAATTAGCGCATATTTAATTTAAAACATTCAATAGCCACCGTGGACGTATACTTAGTTATAGTTCGTTTTCACGTTCACGCCAGAGATAGAAACCAATAAATTCAATCTTAAGCAACTTTTGTTTTGCGTAAGTGCACTCAGACTGAGACGCAAATTTTGTAGTCCTGATCAGCTAGACTGTGGGTGCCTGCAGCTTGCAGTCTGGCGTAAACACAACTGTACGAATTGGTATGTATGATTGTCTATTCTTGAGTATGTCGTCTCCGTGCAATATTTTGGTATTGATCATCTTAAGTAATTTCGTAATCTGTCGTTGCTTACCTGATGCATAACTTAATTACAATTTATGCTTCTTCCTTTCTAAAAACATTTGTAATTTAATTTAATTTAATTTAACCAGCTTAGAGAAGTGGCAATCGACTCTTGCCCGGAACCTCTCGGGGGAACATTCAGTCGACAGTCTGGAAGTTTGTCTTAAGAAAAGGTAAAATGTCACTCTGAGGTTATACGAGCGATGAAGGACTTGGGTCAACGTTGGGAATGCAATTTGATCTCCCTTCTGGCCAACTCCATGCCAAGCGAAGCGTTGTATGAGGCTGGTGACTGGGTTATTGGGGGTTGTATCAACGGAAGGTGGATGGTGGAGAGATACCAGTGTTCAGTAATCATGCTTTATCAAAGGCTGCTGTTGATGCTGTTGTTCCTCTCCCCTGTTGATGCTGCTGTTCCTCTCCCCTGTTGATGCTGCTGTTCCTCTCCCCTGTTGATGCACCTGTTCCTCTCCCCTGCCTGCTGCTGCTGTTCTTTCCCCCTGTTGATGTTGCTGTTCCTCTCCCCTGCTGATGCTCCTCCTCTTCCCTGTTGCTCAATTTATTCTGCTGAAGACGGCGTAGACGTTAAGCCTTAAAGACGGCTTTCGACATTGGAGAGTCTTTGTGTCGTCGTTTGGGAATTGTCGAGAAAGACCTGCTCCGTTGAGGAAGGTCATTGAGATGCTTTGTAGAGAAAGTTGTCATGGAGGTGTCCGGCTGCCCTCCGAATTGATTCATTGATGAAGATTAAGCCACCACAAGAGGTGGCACGGGCATGAGTAACCCGTAACCCTCTGAATGAAGTAGTGAGGATTATAAGTGGGTAAAGTGTGTGACACTGGCACACTCTCTGCACTTAGCTCTTCACTCTCGCTTTCGCTTCTCTTCTAAGTGAGGGGGTTCTTCTCTGTTATAGGAAATGTAGATGTTTATCTCTCAGAATGTTTTAATATGTTTATTGTTTGTGATGTGTGTATATGTATGTATTAACACGATGTACTGAACGGGGTGAGAATAGCTTGAGCTACCTCATCCCTTTGTGTGTATTTTACCTCAATAAACTTGTTTCAATCTCTTCTCTGTGACTAACTTCGCTGTCACTTGAGGCTGTAGTTTGTGTTGACCGGAAACGCCGTCTGAGAGACACTTGACCTGAAAATCAAAGGCCATTCCTCTAATAATTACAAGCGTCTTCAAAGCATTTCACCACATTCATGCTCGTATGTCTCGGCTAATCCCCATCTCCATATTATGCTTCAGCTCATTCATACCAAACCTGCTGCTGCTGCTGCTCATCAAAGCAGTAGTTAATAATTCTCTCCAGATCATATGTTCAGCCAACCCGGGAGCTGAGGTCGCCTTGCCTAGGGACAGACGGGAGTGTCGTCCCGCCAAACACACACCGAAACTACGACGTTGGTACAACGTTCGAACAAGTTTTAACACCACCTAACCAGTTATAACAACCAATATAGCAATTTGTGACAACGTTCTAATACGTCATAAACACGTTAAGCCAAGATGTAACAACTTTATTACAAGTTGTAACCAGCGGAAAATAGGGACAGTTTCGGTTTGTGTTTCCAGGGGTGCGAATTCCCACAGCTTTCGGACACGTCCGCTCAAGTCTAGGAAATGATTCCTATTGTGGCAGAGGGATAAGAAAGAGTAGGAGTAAGGGAGCACGACGTACGGAACACGAACGATACACACAGCGAGGTACGGACCTCATCCGCTAACATTCAGCGGGTCACTGTAGACACCTTCCTGCATGTTGTTGTTGTTATAGATTCAGCTACTCAGAACAAGTTCCAAATAGCACGGGTTATGGTGAGCCCGTAACTTACCTGGCACAGGGGCGGGGCAAATGCCTTTTGCAGCTCATCGTTCTCTTTGTGGCAGCGGACAAAATACTCCCTGGGTAAGGTATGTGGGGGTGCCCCCTTCCCTGGGTGGGGTTAGTGCCTCGTTGGGGTGTGGGTGGAACCTCTCCGGGGGTGGAAGACACATGGTGGGGCTTGAGTGCCTCAGAGGTTTCAAGACGGGAACTCCGGATCAGGGAACAAGCTCTTCACACAACGCCCAAGTCATTAATTCCCAGATTACCACTGTAATTCTTAATGTAATTAAGTTAATTATTAGTCTTAAGGTAATTGCTGGTTCCTCTCCGGTACCCACCCTCCCCCGCCCATTCCCCTGTTACTAAATCCCGTTCATCTTCCTTCTCCAACCCCTTCCCCCTACTTTATCCTCCCCCCTCTCTACCCCTCCTCCCCCCAGTTCGGAATTCATATTCGTATATAATTGAAAGGAATACCTGCTTTTATCGTTACTCATAAGTGCTTGTCATTTCTTGTAGAAATATTACTCTAGTAATAATTATATATTATATATGTCAAGCAGGCGTGCGTGTAATCCCCTGGTTAAGTGAATGTGGTAAATACTTGTTGACACACAACAAGTAGCCGGGATTAAACGCCTCATTCAGGAACCGTGCAAACAATCCCGTTTGTTTTTATTGCGTTCTGTTTAAAAGTTTCTGCTGGCGTTACCGGATGATCCTGGCTGTGTGTGTGTGTGTTGGGGCACGAAGACAGCCTCACAGACCAGGTAATAACTAGGAGAAGGATGGCCACAGGCCAGGTTGCGGAACTAGAACAACTCTAGAAATCCTCAACAGGTAATTGGGGCTGGTCTGCGAGACGAGTCCCGGTGCCGCATCACCGTCTGTGTATACCGTCAAGCTCAAGGAAATGGACAGTCTCTGACAGGGATCGTGTACAGATATGATCTTGTGACGCACCTCAAAGAGACCTTCACAACGGAAGCTGTTCAAAAGCCAAATGGAGATGGCGCCGTTATTCATTTGAAAATGTCTAGTTCAGTTTTCAGTTGTGCAGTGTTCATCACATGTGTTCATGTGTTATGTTGGCCCTTAAGGTGATAATTAACCTGGTGGGGGGTTAATCATATATACTCCAAGAGGTATTCCTTGCTTCTCGAAGTATGCGCACTAAGTGATTACTTTAACCCTGTGCTGTGTTCAGGCGTGAAGTACGCGTGCTCATTGGTCCGTAATCTGGTGCGGGGATTTTAACCCCTTTGCGATTGGTGGACTCAAAGCTCAGCCCCAAAGCAAGTCTTTGGGAAGCACTTCAATTAAATATGTGAAGCGAACGTAGGTGTGTTTAGGATTAATGACACGAACGCAGGTGTGTTTAGGATTAATGACACGAACGCAGATGTGTTTAGGATTAATGACACGACCGCAGGTGTGTTTAGGATTAATGACACGACCGCAGGTGTGTTTAGGATTAATGACACGAACGCAGGTGTTTGGGATTAATGACTCGAACGTAGGTGTGTTTAGGATTAATACAACCGCAGGTGTTTGGGATTAATGACACGAACGCAGGTGTTCGTGATTAAAGGCACTTACGTGTCATAAAGATATTTGTTAAATTGGTGTATAGAGGATAAATTGCATATGAGCAAGGACAATTGGATCTAATTACACTTGTCAAAGTGTTGAGAGCAAACGACAAGCTCAACGACTGGAGCCAAGAGGACCCAGCAACACTAATTACCAACACCATTGAGTAATAACGACTCTACTTGACGATACTCAGAGATTAACGGCACAGTCTTATTACGCTAACGAGAACTGACGACGAACATAACTACATTACTAAGAACTAACGACAATGGTTAACGACACCATTAAGGATTAACGACAGTAGTTAACCAGACTACCAAAGGTTAACAACACCAGCCTTGCAACACCCTACTTCCCCCCCCCCCCCCCTACAGATCGATCAGATGCCAACACGTGGATTTCGTGCAGATTTCCAGTACTGAAAGTTAAGGTGGTGGGTGTTGATAGTTTGCTGTGGATCGACTTCACAAGAGGCGGAGATGTTGTGTTGTAGGCGACGAGTCACAATAACATGGCTTTAAGTATGTTGACCAGACCACACACTAGAAGGTGAAGGGACGACGACGTTTCCGTCCGTCCTGGACCATTCTCAAGTCGATCATCGACTTCATGGTCCAGGACAGACCGAAACGTCGTCGTCGTCCCTTCACCTTCTAGTGTGTGGTCTGGGTCAACATGTTTGATTGTTGAGTTGTGCCAAGCTGAGCACACTAGCCGGCCAGGGATGAAAACTGGGAGATTGGTATAGATTTTTTTTTATAGAAGAGTCAATATTGTCGCCAGTTTATCGCGTTGAGAGACTTAAACGGTAAGTGATCAATATATAGATCTCTGGAAGTAACACAGACGCACCCAGGCATCCACACGCACACTCACACGCAATTAAAGCAAGCACCACGCACATGCGTGTACACACACAATTCGCGGCAAAGTCCAGGTCCTCGCGGCCGAATGGGCAACACGCGGGAGTCGTATTCCTAAGGGCCGGGTTCGATTCTGGCCAAGATAGAAACAAATGGCCAGATTTTTCCTCTACCTATTGCCTCTGTTCACTTAGCAACAAATAGTTACCCGAAAGTTAGACAATTGACTACGGGGTGCATCCTGGAATTGTGTTTGAGACAAATAATCATAGTATTTTATTTTATTATAGAGTACTTATTTTAGTACGAGTTACTAAAATAAGTACTCGTACCTTGTACGGGCAGTTAATAAGTGGAATACTTGTAACAGAGGAAGGTGTGGAAGCCACCTCCATCCACAAGTTTTAATGCCAGATTCGACAACGAATTTTAAGTCAGAGTAGTTAAGGTGAAACACAAGGGGATCCTAAGGCTAGTAGGTGGAGGACCAAGAGCTGGAGCCCACTCCCTCAGCAGACACTGATTGGTAAGCACAGAGACAGACCGGGGAGGGGGGGGGGGACGCGCTAATCATCATCACCCCTCCTGTTTCCGGAAGTGCAAAGAGTGTGTGCTTCTCTATCCCTCCCTCCCACCTCCCCTCCCTCCCATTCTTCCCTTCACCCCTCCTCTTCCCCCACCTCCACCCCTCCCTCCCTCCCTCCGCCCGTCATTGATCGCCAGCGGAGCTACAGATGCAGCCATCCCCGCCAAGCTCTCAGTAGTTGTCTGTCTGTCTGTCTAGGCCTGTCTGTCTCTGTACTTGCCTAACATGACTTGCCTAGCATAGCTTGCAAGATCCAGCTTCAGATCCTTTCCATCAGCTGTTCCAGCTGTCGTTCGTCTAATGCAGCGAATTCAGTTGTTTCTTATCGTATCTGTTCTTAAAAATTGTAGACGGAGATAACCTGTGTTATTTCACCTTGTAGATAGTTCCATTACTGGGCATACGGCGAGGAAGTGTTTCCTCACACACCTCTGTGGCTTCCATGCACGTCCAATGTTGTTGTTTTTAGATTTAGCTACTCAGAACGAAATGTTCATGTAGCACGGGCTATGGTGAGCCCGTAAACACGTCCATTGTTGTCGCTGCGTTATATCGAGGTCCCCTTTCAACAACGACTGACTCTCACCTGGGTACAACCCACGGCAATTGTCTACTCCCGGGTATCTATTCCGCTGTTAGGTGAGCAGAGGCATTAGGTGAAAGGAAATATACCCAACCTTTTCTGTCTTGTCCAGGGCTTGAGCCCTCGGGTGTGCTGTGAAATGCTGCCAGCAGCATTTCAGCATTTATAAGTAGTTTGCTCAGGTTTGTAGTTGTTTTTTAGATTTAGCTACTCAGAACGAAGTATCCATGTAGCACGGGCTATGGTGAGCCCCTCAAATTTTGCTCAGAGCTTCACAGCAGCCTTCTCTAGTATCCATAGGGAGACTTGGCCCATTTTTACGGCCTCTGATACCTATATATCAAGTTCTTTTCCTCTGATGTATCTTAACTTCTAAATTGCTCAGTCTCGGTGACCTGTCTCCTGCCTCCCGGTGAGGCTCGGGTTCTAATTTGACCCCCACTTGGTTAAAGCCTCACGTGGCCGGCATCTGTCGTGTAGGTCTGGTGTAGGCGCGCACGTGTGTGGGGTGGCAAGCAGGGCGCTCCTCGCTCCTGTAACAGCTCCGGCTGCTCCAGTCAATACCCACAATTGATCAGAGGTGAGTCAACCTTCCTCTAGCGCAAATTGTTGTGATAAGTAATATTAAGAATGAGTAATAAGAATCTATCATCGTAAAGAGAAATTAGAAGTTTATTTGGATGCCTTGCCAGTTAAGGTCGTGCAGAAAGTCGACTGGGGGAGGTGTCGAGGAAGGTGTTGGAGGAGGGGGGAGGTAGGGGGTCGAGGAGGGGGGGGAGGGAGGGGGTCGAAGAGGGGGGGGAGGGAGGGGGTCGAGGAGGGAGGGGGTCGAAGGGGGGCGCGGGTCAACTGGAATAAATGGGTTGGCGTTTTGTCCGTGTATATGTTGTCAGTCTGCTTGTCACATTTCATTTACCCGAGAGAGAGAGAGAGAGAGACATTTGGACCAGCTGGGTGTGTGTGTGTTTGGTGGAAGACGGGGTCGAGCTTTAGTTCTTGGGTCACGTTGTTTTATGCCCGTCATTTCGTGTAGCGTTTTATCAGCGTCTTTTCTAATTATCATACATAATCTACTTCTAAAATGGCGTATGATACAACATTTTCGATTGTTCAGAGCGGGAAGAAATTTGGGGTCGCACTCCCCAAAATATATTCCACGCGGAGGCGTCATGGGCTGGTGTATACACCCATGAAAAGCTTTGGAAATATACTGACGCAGGAGAGCAGTGTGGGGTGGAGACCATGAAAGGTCGCAGGCACAACAATAGAGGCCTTGCTGCCTGGCTGTGATACTTGTGTGTATGTATGTATGAATGTATGTATGACGGTGTGTGTGCTCGTGTTCAAGGAAAGTAAAATATATATACGCCTGGGCACGTTCCTGTACCTCAGTACATACTCATTTTCCAGTCACAACAAAATGTAAATTATAATAGTAAAAAATGCACCTGACAAATAATAATTGAATAAAATTGACCACTGACATACCGTGAGTTATTATGCTTTAAGATTATCAAACAGTGTGGAAGAATGAGTGGTTCTCTCCCACGCTGCACACTGTCTCCCACGCTGCACACTGTCTCCCACGCTGCACACTGTCTCCCACGCTGCACACTGTCTCCCACGCTCCACACTGTCTCCCACACTCCACATCTCTGCTCAGCGTGTCTGCTCCTGCTGCCTCAAACCTCCACCTCAGTACCAGGAGTTAATTTATACTATATTCTTGTTATATATACATATATATATTTTTGGGCGCATAGTTTACGTGATATTTGTGCGTGATATTTTTGTGACTGGAGAATTAAATGTTTCGTAATATTCCGGCATTTTTGAGTGAGTAACACCCATGTTTATGAGGAAACAGGTGCTTGTGAGTGCCAGGTAATTAGTCAGGTCTTCGTGACTTGGTACAGGTGAATATTGGCACCAATTTCAATGGGATATGTGATTAAGAGTGTTTATTTTGAACGTTAGGAAGATGGCCATTAATATGAGGAGGCTTTCTGGCCTAGTGTGGCGTATCTGGACACGGGGTAAACATTGTTAACGAGATCACTGAATATTATCCTTGCGGCAGGTTTGCGGTGTAAATATTGGCTGATTGTTCGCTGGTCCTCAACACTGGACCAGAGGTGCCACCTCAACCCTGGGGGGAGGGGTTAATGGGCCACCTCAACACTGGAGGGGGGGGTTAATGGGGCCACCTCATCACTGTGGGGGGGGGGTTAATGGGGCCACCTCAACACTGTGGGGGGAAGGGGGTTAATGGGGCCACCTCAACACTGTGGGGGGGGGGTTAATGGGGCCACCTCAACACTGTGGGGGGGGGGGTTAATGGGGCCACCTCAACACTGTGGGAAGGGGGTTAATGGGGCCACCTCAACACTGTGGGGGGGGGGTTAATGGGGCCACCTCAACACTGTGGGAAGGGGGTTAATGGGGCCACCTCAACACTGTGAGAAGGGGGTTAATGGGGCCACCTCAACACTGTGGGAAGGGGGTTAATGGGGCCACCTCAACACTGTGGGGGGGGGGGTTAATGGGGCCACCTCAACACTGTGGGAAGGGGGTTAATGGGGGCCACCTCAACACTGTGGGGGGGGTTAATGGGGCCACCTCAACACTGTGGGAAGGGGGTTAATGGGGCCACCTCAACACTGTGAGAAGGGGGTTAATGGGGCCACCTCAACACTGTGGGAAGGGGGTTAATGGGGCCACCTCAACACTGTGGGAAGGGGGTTAATGGGGCCACCTCAACACTGGAGAAGGGGGTTAATGGGGCCACCTCAACACTGTGGGAAGGGGGTTAATGGGGCCACCTCAACACTGGAGAAGGGGGTTAATGGGGCCACCTCAACACTGGAAAGGGGGGTTAATGGGGCCACCTCAACCCTGAGGGGGGAGGGGTTAATGGGGCCACCTTGACACTGGGGAGGGGGTTAATGGGGCCACCCCAACACTGGAGAAGGGGGTTAATGGGGGCCACCCCCAGCACAACGGGCAGGAGGCCAACAAGAGCAGAGGAAAGGGAGCAGCGAAGTTTGTGTATTAATTAAGGGCGATGTTGATATTAGCAGGAGAGAGCGCAACTTGGGGTTCATGGGAGAGGCGCCCCCCCCCCCCCCCCTCACAAACATGGCACGCAGCGCCATAACACACTAACACCAGAGAGCACGGAGATTCCCAGCCAAAGAGAAATTAAAGGTGAAGCTGTAAATAGGAAGTGGAAAGATATAGATAGAGACAGAGTAAGGAGACCCGGGAAAACATGGGAGAATGAGCAAGGGAAAAACAGGAGGCAGGTACACAGGCAGGTACAGACAGACACAGACAGACAGGGAGGTATCCTCAGTGAGTGAACATGTGTAACGAAATAGACGGAGAATTGATGCCTGTGTTGATAATGAAAGATAAATATAAGTAAATATATTTAACCCACTGCGAGTGAAGACAAAATGATAATCATTAATCATAAAGATGATGAAATGCGAGACAAGATCCCGAGGGGAGAGATGAAGACTAATGAAGAGACTCTGGAGAACGAGGAAGAGGCAGCAGGGTGAGACGGAACAGGAATGTAGATGATTAAACGGGGGATGAACTAGAAGAGGTAATGAGAGAGACGCAAGACAGGGGCGGATAAAGAGGAATTACTACCGACGTATTTTGTTTCCGTTAGTAAAGAGCGACCTCTTGATGGTTCTCAAGACAAGCACCCTTTCCCCCTTCTCTTCTCTCTCTCCCTCTTCTCTCCCTCTCGCCCTCTTCTCTCCCTTCATCTCGCATTCTTCTCCACTCCTCTTGCGCCCCCATCCCAATCTCTCGCCCCCCTCTTTCCGATCTTCTGTCCCCTCCCCTCACTGACCCCTCGACCCCCTCTCCTGGACCCCTCGACCCCCCCCTCCTGACCCCTCGACCCCCCCCTCCTGACCCCTCGACCCCCTCTCCTGACCCCTCGACCCCCTCCCCGCCCCTGACCCCTCGACCCCTCTCCTGACCCCTCGCCCCCTCCTGACCCCTCGCCTCCTGACCCCTCGTCCCCCCCTCCTGACCCCTCCTCCCCCCTCCCCGCCCCTGACCCCTCAACCCCCTCTCCTGACCCCTCAACCCCCTCTCCTGACCCCTCAACCCCCTCTCCTGACCCCTCGCCCCCCCCCTCCTCCCTCGGCGCCCTCTCCTGACCCCTCGGCCATCCCAGCCTGGCCACTGCCCCTCTCGGTGGCCAGTGTTCACGGGGTTGTGCACCCTGCAGACTTTACATGCCTGTAGATTTTGTTGATATTGTTTTACCAGAGTTCTGAGAGCACGAGTGCCGCTTTTGCACAAAAAAATTGAGCCTGTTATTGCACTAGCAAATTGTTGTCTTGTGTGTGCCACTGCCAGCTGGGTATTCTCGCCTGGCTACAGGTACTCGCCTGGGGTACTCACCTGGGGTACTCACCTGGGTACTCACCTGGGTACTCACCTGACAATGATCTTCATATGTCTCTTTAATTATTACTCAAATAATAAAGCTCTTAAATGGTAGTTGTTGTA
>NC_091180.1:27760901-27875901 GCF_040958095.1 Procambarus clarkii
CGATAACCTTGTTACTGTGATATTTGGGGTCAAAGTTTTAAAGGAGGTGGGGTTTCCTTCGTTTCCCCCGTTTCTTAAAACAGAGTTCGTCTGCGCGGTAACTTGGCCGGTGTTGGCGTATTTATGTAAGACATTTCTGCTAGTCCTTTTACAGGCTATTCATGCCCGTGCCACCTCTTGGGGTGGCTTAATCTTTATCAAACCTTCACTAGTCCTTCCCTGGGCTAGACGGCTCGTTACCCGGCCACTGTTGTGTCAGGGGCCTCAGGGCTCTCTGTATTACTTCACTCACATGCAAGCAATTTGTGAACCAAGGCTTAATGTGTATTTTTAGAGCATGTAAAATGTTGTTCAGGTTTTGGGCGTACGTGCATAGTTGTGTGGGCGTGCGTGCCTATGTGCTTCTGGAGAATTTAATTAGTGTATTTCATAAAGTTTTCGTTTGGGTTCGTGGTTGGCTTTTGACCGAAAAATTCGTGGTGTAGTGAGTGTAATTATTTGCTCATTATTTTTGTTAGGGAAATTTGTCAAGTTCCTGAGTAATATTTTTGTTGCTGAACGTTGTATTTTATTTGAGCCAGAGTATTTTACTATTTTGTTTACGTGAGATGGTGTTAGTACACACAATATTGACCTGCCCGAAACGCTGCGCGTACTAGTGGCTTTACAAGAATGTAAATACTGTACTATCCAATGTATTCTCTCAAACCCAATGTACCTTCTTGTATATATATAAATAAAAATAAAAATATGTTTGTGTTATTAGTGTGTTGACCAGACCACACACTAGAAGGTGTAGGGACGACGACGTTTCGGTCCGTCCTGGACCATTCTCAAGTCAAGTGACTCATCGCCTGCATTATTAGTCTGTGCCTCGGTTGTTGTTGTTATAGATTCAGCTACTTGGAACAGTTCCAAGTAGCACGGGCTATGGTGAGCCCGTAGTGGACTTACCTGGCACAGGAGCGGTGCCTTTACCTCGGAGGTGTTTGGGCGTATGTATTTTGCTTTCGTACTTGTGTCTTTGGGAGCAGGATCTAGATCTTGAGCCCCCATCTCTTAGCTATTGTCAGGGGTGCGCTGTTACCCCTGGCATACTTGCTTATAAGTCGTGAGCGTTAGTTAATGCCCTGGAAATAGTGTAATGTTATATCTCCTCGATTCTGTCTTCAGGTGTGGAGAGTTTCAGTAGCCATTTGGTAGTTATATGTTGTTGTTATAGATTCAGCTACTCGAAACAGGTTGCAAGTAGCACGGGCTATGGTGAGCCCGTAGTGGACTTACCTGGTTCAGGAGCGGTGCTGTGTAGATTGGTATGGAACTGTTATATTTACCAGTTTTGTATATACTAATAATGTTACTATCTTTGGGTCTCTGGGGCTACACTGTGGTTATATGCACTCCGGGTCCTCCTGGTATTGTTCAGTGGGTTATTCTTATTTCCATTCCTAGCTCTCTCATTATCTTGCATTTAATTGGGTTGAAGTAGAGTAGCCACTTCTTTGAGCATCCGTGAAACCTATTTTAGGTCATCCTTCATCTTTTTATTTTCCTCGTATGTTTTTAACACATTTTCAATCGTCCTTAGAGATTAACACACGTGAATGAATATCCTGAATTAGGCCAATTACGTGTACTAGGAATATGTAATGGTCTAGACTCCTAGACTAACCTTAATGTGTGTACTCGTCTACTTGTTCAGGTTTGGTGAGGTTCAACCGTCTCGGTTACCTATTACAATGGCTCATGACTCTGGCTCCTCTTACGGGCTCACCATAGCCCGTGCTACATGGACACTTCGTTCTGAGTAGCTAAATCTAAAACAACAACAACAACATCTGGCTCCTTGTCATACCTATTTTTGAAATTGAAGCAGTATTTAGTCTCGACTACCACCATTTTCCTCTCATTCCACTTGCAGCTTTTGAGTTTATAGTTTCCTGCGGGCCGCTCCAAGCAAGCACGCATCCCCAGGAAGCAGCCCATGGCAGCTGTCTAACTCCCAGGTACCTGTTTACTGCTAGGTGAACAGGGTCAATCAGGGTGAAAGAAACTCTACCCATTTGTTTCTGCCTCTGCTGGGGATCGAACCCGGGCCCTTAGGAATACGACCCCAAAGCGCTGTCCACGCAGCGCGAGCCCCCCCACCAGTGTGTGTGTGTGTGTGTACTCGACTAATTGTACTCACCTAATTGTGCTTGCGGGGGGGGGGTTGAACTGTGGCTCTTTGGTCCCGCCTCTCAACCGTCAATCAACAGGTGTACAGGTTCCTGAGCCTACTGGGCTCTATCATATCTACACTTGAAACTGTGTATGGAGTCAGCCTCCACCACATCACTTCCTAATGCATTCCATTTGTTTTGCAACCACTCTGACACTATAAAAGTTCTTTCAAATATCTCTGTGGCTCATTTGGGCACTCAGTTTCCACTTGTGTCCCCTAGTGCATGTGTCCCTTGTGTTAAATAGTGTGTGTGTGTGTGTGTGTGTGTGTGTGATGGATTTCGAGTGGCATCAACGAGACACGGAAGGAGCATTACTCATGGCATCATTTACATAATTCGGAGCATCCATTCTCGCACCTGTTCCCGCCCTCTCTTCACCCTCACATTAATTGTGCTCACCAGTGACACACAGCCGTGGAGGTACATTATGAGGCACCACTCATGACTTGCTGCCTCGCCCGCTTGGCTCTGTGACACCAGCTGTGTGAGGTAAGAGGGCTGCTGGCTTTATTTGGGAAGCTGGAATAATTTTGTGGCCGAAATAAGACTTGATAACTATTGCAGGTAAAAATGAGAATATATTCCGACAGTTTGGGTGAATGGTGAGATCATGCTTATTGCTTTGAATAAGTGAATAATTTCTGTATTTAATACACCGTCTCTACACCGAGACGGCGTAGAGCTTAGTGTGGCTACTCTGAGATCACCTGTGAGTGTGGGAGTTGTGTAAAACCCTGGTTTGTGTCTCGGAGAGGCTGTTGGATCCAAGTAAGGGCAGTAGAACTTCTGATTCCAACTCTTTGACCATGTCGTAGCTCAGTCGATTAAGGTAGCGTCTGGGATGATCTCGGACGTAGGTTCGAATCCTCGTCACGGCCCTTGTGAATTTGTTCACCTGTGAGTGATTTACCTGGAACACTGCAAGTGGTGCCTTAGCTCCTGTGTTGCTTCTCTTGAGCAAGTAGTGAATGAAGGAATGTCCATCTGGACGTACACACTATTGGCGCTTGTTTTGTTTCACGTGTCGTGTTGATCTGGGAGGGAGGGCGGGGTGGGTGGGGGGGGGGGGGGGAGTGGCAAGACCTTCCTGAAGCTGGGACGGACCATGCAATATGTTACCTGGATTTTAGTGTCCTCTATTCCTCCATCTCCCAAAACCTCTGGAAAATACGTGGGCACTGGTAGATGTAGCTAGCCAAGAATTTTATATATATATATATATATATATATATATATATATATATATATATATATATATATATATATATATATATATATATATATATATATATATATATATAATATTAATTATAATTTTATATTATGATTCAAGATGTTTGTCTGAAGTTGTAGGGCAGTTGCACGAGACTAGCCACACCCACTTTTTACCAGTAATTGCTGTTGGGTACATGCTTGACACTGGCAGGTTGGGGGGTTGACATAAGTGAAACGTATGCCATTTGGCATGAAGCAAATGCGACCTCCATGATGAATCTTGCAATATTTTATTAACTGGACTCCGAATTATTTGTTATTTTTATTTTCTTACATTATTTATATACTAATTATGTATTGCCTGAGAGCCTTATTGCTGTGGAATGTCAGCAGGATGTTCTTAGTTGACAAACTTGTAGTTCTGCAATAAGATAAGTGCTCGTCTGAAAGTGTTCTTAAAACACAGCTGTACAAAAATAGGTCCTTTAACTTGGGTTATCATTGCTTACAAATGCCTCGGGCGGCACTCACAATCCACCAGAAATGGCCGGATGTCTCGCACAGAACCTTATTTCTGGAGACTCTTCCACGCACCACAATGTCTTCTGACGTGTCCTGCCACACGTCATTTATGGCTGGAAGCTTTCAGATTTACAGGCAGGCTGGGTGCTTGGTCCTGGATATTGGGTCGTGTACTCACCTAGTTGTGCTTGCGGGGGTTGAGCTCTGGCTCCCGCCTCTCAACTGTCAATCAACAGGTGTACAGGTTCCTGAGCCTATTGGGCTCTATCATATCTACACTTGAAACTGTGTATGGAGTCAGCCTCCACCACATCACTTCCTAATGCATTCCATTTGTCAACCACTCTGACACTAAAAAAAGTTCGTGTCCCATCGTGTGGTGGGTCGGGGATGTTGGGTGACTGGATGCTGGATGCTTAGCTATCGAGGTTCTCCCAAATATATTGCGAGTTGTTGTTATAGATTCGGCTACTCGAACAAGTTCCAAGTAGCACGGGCTATGGTGAGCCCGTAGTGGACTTACCTGGCACAGGAGCGGTGCTGTGTGTCGTCCATACGCATTTGTCAGCGAATATATACTACCAGAAGGAAAGACGTTAAGTACACAGAGTACACCTCTCACACACCCACCAAGTTCATTTGTATATTTATAACCTTTGCTATTAGCAAGTTGCAGGCGTCTTCCCCGCCGCCTTGATCCCACAGAAGCGTGTAAAGAATTCCTGGAGTTCCCTCTTAAGTGTCTTGGAACACTTCAAACTTTCCCAAGGAGCTGATCATAGCCCTCCCCCCTCCTCCCCCCATCCCTTCCCGTCTTCCCCCATCCCTTCCCGTCTTCCCCCATCCCTTCCCGTCTTCCCCCATCCCTTCCCGTCTTCCCCATCCCTTCCCGTCTTCCCCCATCCCTTCCCGTCTTCCCCCATCCCTTCCCGTCTTCCCCATCCCTTCCCGTCTTCCCCCATCCCTTCCCGTCTTCCCCCATCCCTTCCCGTCTTCCCCCATCCCTTCCCGTCTTTCCCCATCCCTTCCCGTCTTTCCCCATCCCTTCCCGTCTTTCCCCATCCCTTCCCGTCTTTCCCCATCCCTTCCCGTCTTCCCCATCCCTTCCCCTCCTCCCCATCCCTTCCCCTCCTCCCCATCCTTTCCCCTCTTCCCCTATCCCTTCCCCTCTTCCCCATCCCTTCCCCTCTTCCCCATTCCCTTCCCGTCTTCCCCATCCTTTCCCCTCTTCCCCATTCCCTTCCCGTCTTCCCCATTCCCTTCTACATTAAGGACCAAGACTCCTCCTCTGCCTTAGCTTGGTCCAAATGTTTTTTTTTTTCACGCGACGCACGTGTCATCTCGCCTGTTTCGTCGCATTATTTACGGAAATGACCAATCTGCTGAAAGTTCGATGTATTCATTAAACTAAAGGACCGTAATATTTAAATTTATGTATAGTGGTCTTGATAGGCTAGGTGGGTTGCTTGGGTTCGTACGTTGCTGGAGAGGCTTAAACTGTGCATTTTTACCGAGTGTCAACTTGAGAGACTCAAGTGTGAGGGATGAGAGTGATTAAGAACGAAATGGAAAAAGATTGTAATCTATAGCTTATTGTAGATCGTGCAAATTGTGCTTTCTTAACTCAAATTTTGATTCTAAGGTTCTTCAAGAACTTGTTAAAACGTTTCACAACTTTGTTAATAATTTGTTCGGTTATTTTTCAGGATTCGGCATTTGTATCTAAAGGTTGCTAAAATTACCAGACATCCATACCAAAAACCTCCCAGACAGCCGACCTTGTCGTTATCGAGATCGTTGTTATCTTCGACATAATCACCAGTCAGAATTTCACCATCGACACAACCATTATAGACACTACCATCATCAACACCACCACCATTAGAACAATAACCACCACCACCAATACTATAAATGCCGCCATCAACATTACTGAGCATCTAATTGTGTGTGTTTTTCCATGTATATATGTAAAATATGCCGCGTGTGTGTGTGTGTGTGTGTGTGTGTGTGTGTGTGTGTGTGTGTGTGAGTGATATACAGACATGCATATAAGGATTAAACCAAGCGGAGAAGGTATGGTTCTGATGGTCGCTGGTTAAAACCTCACTCACCTTGCTAATTATTAAGGAGCCTAGTCATGTCTTCACCGTAACACTAATATCCTCCTCCGATGCTAAACTAATTCTTGAGAAGGAAGATTATAGGGGATCCACGGGGCTGATTATTAGGACTCTTCTAAATCTGACTCGTAAGTATAACAGACAACTTTTAATGCGAACGGGATCGAATCGTCTGTCTATTTAAACATTTCGTGGTTAGTTAGGTCATCGGAGATTCGAACTTGGATCTAAAAAATTCCGAGACATTTGTCATATCAACCGCAGGTTATAGATACAATAAGGAACAACAGTTCCTTCCTGTAGTAAGGATTTTAGTATTTTAACTTGCAGTAAGGAACAACAGTTCCTTACTGCAAGTTAAAATAGTCGAATTTACTGGATGGGTGATTCATAAAAATAAGATATCATTCGTTTGTGGATTATTTTACCTGTGTTATCTTGAGGCCAAACAGGAGATGGCAACGAGTGCGAGGATGGACTCCCAAGTCTTGCACATCTTCTCCATACACAATTAAGCATACCAACGCGGCACTTTTTAAAGTATTTTTCATTCTTGCCTTGAGATGAAGGGTCTGTGGCACGCCGCGGAGACTCAAGTCCCGTTACAGACGTGTCCAGGAGGCTGGTGATTACATTGGACCAGCGGCGGGTTACGGCCCAGAAATTTGAATATTAAATTGAACATTGAAATTGAATTGAATTAAACTGAATATTAAATAAATATCTGCCCGAAACGCTTTGCGTAATAGTGGCTTTAGGCTTCGTATGTACTAGCTCTAGCTATAAATCCATCAATATTTGTATCATCCCTTGTATGTATGTACTTTACCTAAATAAACATTTGAATTTTTGATTGAATCGGTCTTCAAGACAAGTCTTACTATCCGGTCCAGATCACGCTTTTCTTTTTATGATTTGTAGCTAATACTTTTCCTTCGTGTTTTATTTCTGTATTTATGTACTTTTCTCGTACTTCTCTGCAGAATATTTTTTTAGATGTATAAATTAATGATTATTTTTAAGGTAATACACATAATGTTTTGTCTCGTTAGACTATAAGGTTTGCGTTGTGCTCCGACGACTTGGTCGGCTTGTAATCACTATTCCGCCCAAAGAACAGCACTGTTTTGTTTTTAGATATTGATTGTTGATTTTGATTGTTGCCGCCGAAGGCGGCTAGTTTATTGCGCACCCCATACTCATCCTGTGAGCTGTAGCGCAAAAGCATTAGAGGCTACAAAAGGTCTTTATCAGACCTTGTCTTACATTATTACATAAACAATTTCATCTATCCTTCACACCTTATAGTTACAATGTCGGCTAGTTACAGAGAAAGTGCTATTTCAAGAGCTATATATTTATATTTTTAGATATAAGCCCAGTGGTCCTGATGGAACACAGAGCCGTATGTCCTACAGTTTGTCTTCCTCATTTATCTCCACCCTCCCCATTACCATCCTTTGCCCCCCCCCCCCTCCTCTTTCTTTCTTTCTCTTCACCTCCTGCGCTGCGGCTGCGCCTCCACTTGGTCATAACAGGTTCCCTGTTATTAGTAACGTTAAGTGGTTGTGGCAACTGCTCGTCCTGTGAACCACACATACTTGCATATCTTACAATCAGTTCTCTCTACCTCATTAATACTGCACTGTTCGCCACATTTTCATGTTCCGTTGCGCCTGTACGTGGCGATTGGCAGAGAGTTTGACGACTCCAGTGATTTGTGGCTTTATCGGTGATTGTTTTGAGGCGTTGACTCGGTGCTCTTCCTACTTGACCTGACTAGTTCCTCCTCCTCCCTCCGTCGCCACAACACGCCACAAACAACATTCTCCAATACTTAACATCGCTCCATCGCCGGCCGCCCTTGCC
Organism: Procambarus clarkii; assembly: GCF_040958095.1. Taxonomy (NCBI): domain Eukaryota; kingdom Metazoa; phylum Arthropoda; class Malacostraca; order Decapoda; family Cambaridae; genus Procambarus; species Procambarus clarkii. The sequence continues at coordinate 27,768,856 of NC_091180.1, forward strand.
TCAGGTGATACTCGAGCCTCCAGTATGCACGTACACTAGCTCTTAGTGCACATCCACACCATACAAAAATGTCAGAAATAGACAAGGTGGTCAGTGGCCCCTGTCCGCTAGCCATACAGGTCAGAATGATTGGGGGTTGCTGAGGACAGACGTGCTTTTCCAAACATCTACTATACCAACAGTTTTCCAATTAACGCCTGCTGCCAACCCGGAACAAGATCTTGGGGATACGGAGAGTGGGGAGGAAGGGAGGGTGTGTGGGGTGGGGGTGGGGGGAAGGTTGAGGGAAGGCCAAGAGGACGTCTTGTCCCCGTGGTGACATGGAATACAAATTGGTTCATGGATAAGCTGGGCTGAAGGCGCCGAGGATGAGTGAGAACTCTGCCTCAGCCGCTCTAGTTCACGACACGGAGACCCCTTACAGGCTGTTGAGGCTGTCGAAGTGAGCAAATTATGCGTTGTGGTGTCTGCCAGCGGGTGTTGTGTGTGGTGTGGCTGAGGTCACCGTGTGTGGTGACCTTGACGGGGACCACCAGGTCACCGTGTGTGGTGACCTTGACGGGGACCACCAGGTCACCGTGTGTGGTGACCTTGACGGGGACCACCAGGTCACCGTGTGTGGTGACCTTGACGGGGACCACCAGGTCACCGTGTGTGGTGACCTTCACGGGGACCACCAGGTCACCGTGTGTGGTGACCTTGACGGGGACCACCAGGTCACCGTGTGTGGTGACCTTGACGGGGACCACCAGGTCACCGTGTGTGGTGACCTTGACGGGGACCACCAGGTCACCGTGTGTGGTGACCTTCACGGGGACCACCAGGTCACCGTGTGTGGTGACCTTGACGGGGACCACCAGGTCACCGTGTGTGGTGACCTTCACGGGGACCACCAGGTCACCGTGTGTGGTGACCTTCACGGGGACCACCAGGTCACCATCCACACACTGGCAGCAGGTGAACATCACCTCTCAACATGTGACCATCTCCATCTTGTAGTTAAAACTTTTAGTTTTTGATATAAACACTGTCTTAAACATTGTCTGGAAGAATCACCGTTAACTACAGTCTAATATTTGTTTTTGAACTTATATAATACTTTAATGTACTGTGTTCAGTTTTGATTGAAAAAATCTTTACACGTGAAAGAAGGTTTGAGTTAGATTATAATGATGGAGCAACGCTGATTGGTCATGCACATCTCCTGTGCCAGGTGAGTACGACGGGTTCACCATAGTCCGTGCTGCTTGGAACTTTTTGTTCCTAGTTGCTGAATCTAAAACAACAACAGCAGCTGATTGGTTTGGTATTTAAGTGGCATTTAGACACCCGGGTTGTCTTATGTATAACCCCTGATATATGTATGCTGCTTTCTACCTCCCTTGTCTCGCATTCTTCACTACCCTCTCCCACTCATCCCTCCTTACTGCACCTTACACACACACGCACTCACACACACACACTCACTCACTCACTCACTCACTCACTCACTCACTCACTCACTCACACTCTCTCTCTTTTATCTGGCTTCCCCACTCTTTGCATTTTCTTCCTCCTCTATTTCATTCCCCGCCTCTGTTCCTTGTAGCACCTCCAGTCTTCCAATGTTAATATTAATTAAATATTAATCGGTTTACGATCAACTAAAGAATTCAATTTTACAGAATTTAACTTTTTCTCTGACATATTTCTATCAGTCTCAATAGGATCTTCTTTCAGATGTTAACGTTCAGGTGGATCTCTCCCAGCTTTGTATTCCAATATGGTTGACTGACAGCCAATAAGGCTTCAACATGGACGCTGATATTGCCATATGACCTCTGCAACACAGAGGTCTTCCCATTTCTCTCCTTCATGACGTCAGCCCAACCACTTGGGCCGGACGGTACAGCGACGGTCTCGCTTCATGCAGGTCGGCGTTCAATCCCCGACCGTCCAAGTGGTTGGGCATCATTCCTTCCCCCCCTGTCCCATCCCAAATCCTTATCCTGACCCCTTCCAAGTGCTATATAGTCGTAATGGCTTGGCGCTTTCCCCCCCTGATAGTTTCCTTCCTTCCTTCCTTCCTCAATGACGTCAACTAAACAGCTGGAATGTTCTGGAATGTTTGGATTCCATTTCAGATGATCACATTTCCAGTCAGTAAAAATCTTCTCTCGAAGCCGGTAAAATTCCAAACTTAATGTTATCCCTCGCAATATTACCGACAAATATATAATTCCCGTTTGTTTTTGTCTGGATTCCTGCAAACACACTTCTTTGTCTCTGGAAAAAAAGGGCTTCAAGCTCTGCTCCAAGAGCTCTACAAGACAAAAACACGAGGCTATTGAAAGTTACAAGAGCCGTGAAAACTTGAAAACTGGAATCGCGGAATCCAGAGTGGAATTTGGAATTCAAACCGTGAATTCTTGCAAAGAAAGACAAGAGGGGGGAAACACAGTATATTAATAACAGGTGGGCATACTGGTATACTGTATATTGTATACTATATAGGTATACTGATGTCTGCCGTGGGTCAGAGTAGGGGAGGTAGGGAGTGTCCTTATACAGCCTAGGGTGCACGGTGAGCCCATGTTGGCGAGTGAGGTGGGCCCATGTTGGCGGATGTAGCGTGCAGTTCTACACCTGTTTAGTTACCCCCCATGTATATGTATACAAGAATACTCACAAAAACTCGTGATTCAGGTATGCGTACGCATCCACTCAGGAAAAATGAGAGGAAATTAACGCGAGCGCTTTCGCGATTACACATTTTCAAGGAATTCCTTGGAAATGTTGAATTACAAAAGCGCTGGGATTAATTTAGTTAATTATCTTTTCCCCCATGTGGATACTAACTCATCTATATGTGTATAATTAATGTTGTCATTGTGACCGTTTGACCGAAAAATTTAAGAGGCACACAAAATATAACTATTTAAAATATTTAACATGTTTAAATATTTGAAAATATTTTAAATATTTGAAAATATTTTAAATATTTAAGAGGCACACTCGCTTCACAGAAGCGAGTGAATTTGGAAGAGAGGATTTGTTAATCTTGCATTCCAACTTCAGCCAGACTTCAAGTTTGATAATTGCTTTTCTATCGAGAGGGAGCAATGCGGGAGTGGAGAGAGATGGGGTGGAAGGGAGTAGTGGGGAGGAAGGGAGTAACCGGAGCAATGGGGAAGGGAGAGAGGCATCGACAGTGGGGAGGGAGGGAGGGAGAGAGGCATCGACAGTGTGGAGGGAGGGAGGGAGAGAGGCATCGACAGTGTGGAGGGAGGGAGGGAGAGAGGCATCGACAGTGTGGAGGGAGGGAGAGAGGCATCGACAGTGTGGAGGGAGGGAGAGAGGCATCGACAGTGTGGAGGGAGGGAGAGAGGCATCGACAGTGTGGAGGGAGGGAGGGAGAGAGGCATCGACAGTGTGGAGGGAGGGAGGGAGAGAGGCATCGACAGTGGGGAGGGAGGGAGAGAGGCATCGACAGTGTGGAGGGAGGGAGGGAGAGAGGCATCGACAGTGGGGAGGGAGAGAGGCATCGACAGTGGGGAGGGAGAGAGGCATCGACAGTGGGGAGGGAGAGCGGCATCGACAGTGGGGAGGGAGGGAGAGAGGGAGCAGAAGAGCGTGAAGGGAGTGTGGAATAAGTGAGCAGTTGGAGGAGTGGAGAGAGAGGTTGGTATTTGCCGCGTTTGGGACCATCTTTTGTGTTGCATAGAGTAATATAGAGAGAGTGCCTCATTGTCAGGAGCCTTCCCGAGTGTGTTGTAGTTGGCCGAGTTGTAACGGGGGGTGGGGGAAAATATCTCTATCTTGTCCATTATTCCACCCCCCCAGTTAACTAACGAGGCCGGGGGAAACAGCTCTCTCTAGTCCGTTATCCCGTCCCCAGTTAGCTAACTATTCTAGAGCACCTCCAGAGTTCCTAAGGCAACCTCTCTCGTTCAACACCTTGTAAACTAGGTATTTGACTACCTAGGTGCTAAGACTACAAGGCGCCGTAACTTGATCAGTTACCCGAAACTCTAGAGAGAACTCTAGAATACAGAATCATTGCCACAAACGTATACGAGAAAACGAAAGGAAAGAAATGAATAGTGAAGTAATTAGTGAGGATTTGGGGTGAGAGGTAAAGAGGTGGGAGGAGCGAGGAGGGTCGTTAGTTGAAAGTGAGAGTTTAGAGAGGGGTGGAGGGAGAAGTGTAGATAGGTAGTAGTAGAAGAGTAGATAGTAGACGTAGAAGAGTAGATAGTAGAAGACGAAATGCTGCCACCATCCATTCATGATCATTACATACAAGACAAGGAATGGAACTTGCCTGTATCACAAAATTCTCAAAAGATGTTATCATGAGTTCATTATTAGTATGTTCCCTCTGTACCATGTATCATTCTAAACCATGTACTCATTAAATCATGAAACCAATAATCACAGAGGCTTTCTCAAATCCTCAACTCAAAGCTCTAGGGAACAAAGTTAAACACAATTTAAATAATAAATTCATAATTATATTTCACATGAAGTATCATAATTTAAAATTCAATTAAAATGTTCCAGTTTAATATGCAAAGTGAGTCATCATCCAAGAATTCGAGAACCCTACAACTTGACTGCCCCTGATCATCACACAACACTTGTAAAACACGACCAAGTCACCTTAATGTTCACTCACCGAGTACTGAGTCTAAGTTGAATAGAGAGGGGGGGGGGTCTGTAGCTTGACAGAGACTGTCTCGCCCCTGCCGGCCGACAGCCTCCCTGGTAGGGACGTCTTCTCTCTCTCGTCTGCTGCTCTGTCTGTTAATGCTTCCTGCTGGATAGCTCTCCGAGTTTATATTGGGGAACCTAGTAGCTAACTCCGCCCACAAGTAGATAGCCTCCGGCACTACCAAGCCACTCCTTAAACGTCGGCTTGTTTGAAGGCTACCAGCCTACAATTAAGAGCTTAGCGGAAGCAAGGTGAAATTCTCATGATCTGACCTCAGGTCACTTGAGGTCATTAACGCTTTGAGGTGTGAGATCTCAGGCAGACAACTGGCGCCTTTCCAAATCCCTGTCTGTGACTCATATTCTATATATATTTTAAATAAACTAACCCAAACACTTTTACAGTGTTACAGAGTACCTGGGTGTTTCCTGTGCTTACCTACCTATCGGTACTTACCTATTAGAGTCTACGGGGGGAGTGAGGTCTAGCTCTCTATGCCCCGCCTACTGGCCTTGTACATGTTGCGTTTCAACTTAATTACTCTGACTTAAATTCTTTGTTTAATCCGGCCTTAAAGATGTGGAAGGAGGTGGCTTCTGCAACTTCCTCTTTAGAGCAAACCTGTACAGGGTACGAGTATTTCTCACTACCTCAGTAATGCCTGTGGTAGTCTGTATACACTGTAATACACTGTAAAACTCTCTTTACAGTGTATTCAGGGTTCCATCTATTTTGAAGGTTCGCATTAGTTGTTTTACCAGGAAACATTGATACGATTGAGCCAATTTTCTCTGAGATTATTGATATTACTAGGAAGAGGATGCGTCGTAGTGCCTGCCCTTGTGATGTTAAGCCCTTCTTATTTCCACTCTAAAATTAATCAAATAAGAAATAGTTAATGGCCGTACATTTGTAAGTGTGTTAGTTTACACACTTTAATTTCTGATTTCACCACTCACTATAATGCCTTACTTACTTCAAAAAAAGAGAGAGAGGTACTTACCCTACTTAACTTTCTTCTAGATACACTAGCGCGCTTCTGTGGCCGAGTTGCAGTCCTGCGTGGGACTATCAGACCATGCATGCAATATGCAGTCTAACCTTCCCTCTCCTGGTTGATTTCCGTTATTGCACCACTCTTATTAAGTCCCTCAAGCAGGATTTTCCCTCGGTATATCCATGCTGGTGTTGAGAGAGAAAATGGAGTTTTTCTAAGTGTTCTACAAACTTGGTTTACCTTCGTCTTTCTAATGACTTGCATGGAATGCTTGATAATGATGTTCGTCTATAGTTCTTTTCTTCCTCCCCCTTGTATATTGGCATTATATTAGTTGAATGTCGTAGCTCTTCTCCCAAGGAGAAGCGCATTATTCAACTAATTCTCGTGATCCTCGCTCTCTTCACAACTTACTGCTGTTAAGCCAGATAAAAACTTTGGCTTTAACACTATTCTGTCTTGATTGTGTCTTCATTGTCTTGTGTTCTTACCATTGCGTTCATTGTTATGGAAACCTCTTCTCCACCAGTGGCATTGCATCTTAAACTATAGCATCTCCCTTATGCAGTTTACACTGGCAACCTGTCCTCTTCTCACTCGTGTCTTCCTATCTGATTTTGTCCTCTGACATGTTGCCATGGTAACCTCTCGCTTGAATTTTTGTAGCATCCTTTTATCTCCTTTTTATGTTCTCTCCTCGTTTACCATGGTAGGGTACCCCTGTCCCCTCGCCCTGGCTGCCATGGGGACCAGGAAACCATCGTGGGCGTGAGGGGAGATAAATATTCTGACCCACACAAGAGGATATTACAAGAGGATATTTTTCTTGAATATGCTTTTCTTGAAGTAATATGCTCTCTTGAGCAATGTTCACTCTCTAGTGTGTATCTGACCATGTGTTTTCACCCTTCTAGCATTCTCTACGTCTAGCATGGGCCCCTGGTCAAGGGAGATGGAATTTTCGCAGATGACAATTAAGAAATGAGTGAAATACTGAGGATACAGTGCGGTTCTTTCTTCAGTGAACCCCTGAACACACTGAAGATCGATAATCTAAACTAATTCTTCGTATATGTGATACTAGCATCAAATCATATATTAGAAGTCATCCTAACACTACTGTACTTTGTAGAAGCCATAAACAGTATGCCTATGCACTCTGCACCTGATTCCTGAAACTATATATTCATCATGAACTGCAAAAATCATAGACCTTTAACATTATTTGGCGATGGAGCTTAGATACTGGTGTTATCTCCAACAGACTTAAAACAGCAGAGATAGCACCACTCAATAAGAGGGAATATAGCACCAATAGCAGTAACATCACACATACAAATCTTGAAAAGCGTGCTAAGAAGTAGGATTAGAAAACATATCACATCTACACAACTCTGAACAACATTGATTTAGAACTCGGCGCTCCTCCCTATCACGATTGCTAGACCACTGTGACATGGCTTTATTGCCGTGGAAGACGAGCAAAACGCTGATGTAATGTGCACAGATTTTGGAAAGCACTCGACATATGTGATCATTGTGTTATTGCACACGCACAAAAGGAATTGCTGGCGAAGTAGGAAGATGTATCCTTAATTTCCTAACGAACAGTGTGTAATAGTCAAATTAAAATCCGAATCATCTACCGTGAAAAGCTGTCTCCCAGGATACTGGACTTGCTCTAGTAGTACTCTTTTTCATTCTCATATCGAACATAGATAAGGACACAAACTATCGTACTGTATCATCCTTTACATATGACACTAGGATTTTTATGAGATTAGGGAATACAGAGGACACAGAAAACCTCCAAACTTATGTAAATCAGGTCTTTCAGTGGGTCACAGAATAATGTGTTTTATGAAGAAAAGTTCCAGCTCCTGCTCAATGGAAAAACGAAATTATGAAAAACGAAGCCACATATAAAACGCAGTCAAATCACATTAAAGAATGGTAAAGTAATGTAAAGGAATTGAGAGTAATCCTGTCGGAAGACCTTAATTTTATATTTAAATAATACAATAACGTAACTGTCACAACTGTAAGAAAAATAACGGATTGTATAAGAAAAAACTCTCAAACCAGATGCCATACCAGTGATACTTTTCACGATGCTAGTGCTATCTAGCGTAGAATATTGTTGCACATGACATCCCCATTCAAAACTGGAGAAATGGCTGATCTGGAGAGCATGCAAAGATAATTTAGTGCTAGAACTCACTCAATAACACATCAGAATTATTGTGACCGATAGGGAGTCGGTCGGCCGAGCGGACAGCACGCGGGACTTGTGATCCTGTGGTCCTGGGTTCGATCCCAGGCGCCGGCGAGAAACAATGGGCAGAGTTTTTCATCCTATGCCCCTCTTACCTAGCAGTAAAATAGGTACCTGGGTGTTAGCTGTCACGGGCTGCTTCCTAGGGGTGGAGGCCTGGTCGAGGACCGGGCCGCGGGGACACTAAAAGCCCCGAAATCATCTCAAGATAACCGCTTAAAATGTTTAGATCTGTATTCCTAGAGTACAGCAGGCAGGAGACACATAATAATTTATACTTTGAAAATACTAAAAACTTGATAAACACCTCCAAAGGATACCTGATTATAACCAGGCTGTAATTCACACATCAGGCTGCGAGCAGCTGCGTCTAACAGCCTGGTTGACCAGAGACTCGGAACCAATGTAAGATATGTTAGTATATTCCTTTGAATGTCAATAAAGTTGAGAAAAAGATAATGAATATTGGTTAGGCTTCAGCGTTAACAAATATCTCTGAACACTTTGTTACATAATGTGTTTCCGATTGATATCGGACCTGAATGTAGCGTTTGAAAATTTTGCTCACTGTTAACATAAAAGCGATTCGCAAAAATAATGAGCCGAACTGATGCGGTTACAACCTCCGCTTCGTTTTGTCGACTGGAAATGCAGATAAAAGAATTTTGGTTGTCATGGATGAAAAGAAAGCGGCCGCATTGTTGGGTTATCCACGTCTGCTTCCGACAGTTTGGAATAGACTCGTGTATAGAGCGTGTGGGGGTCCGGAGGCTTTTGTTTTGTTTTGTTGTTTTGCCTAATGCTGCTCATAACCTCCCCCCCCCCCTCCACAGCACCGCTCCTGTGCCAAGTAAGTCCACTACGGGCTCACCATAGCCCGTGCTACTTGGAACTTCTTCAGAGTAGCTGAATCTACATCATCATCATCATCCCCCCCCCCCCTTCCCATTCTCACTGTGGCCAGCGTACAATGAGTGCTATGCAATACTAAAGCGCACGCATCTATACCAACCCACATTATCGTAGTAGATTCTAATTAACCGTGTTTTCAGATTCTAATTAAGCATTTCCAGTGTTTTTCATTAATTTAAAATGCTCTGCTTTTATTGGGTATTCTTCGACGGTGTGGGTGAGAGTGTAGGTTCTGGGCGAGGACTTGAGGCAAGGCTCGGGGGGGGGGGGTGTTAAGGCAAGGCTGGGGGCGTGAATAATAGAGCAACAATAACTTTTAAGTGAAGAGTCTGCAGCCCCTTGATAATACAGTTAAAAATAACTTTGCACTTCCCCGGTCTGGAAAATTCTATCCTAACATCACCTTTTTAAAGCCCGCTAAATTGGAGAACAAAATGATATACAAAGGTTCTTTCACGCTGGTCGTGAGCGGGTGTGGACGGGGGAACTGTGAGGTACCTGCACTTCACCTTCATCACAAGACAAAGGTGTGTGAGAGTCGGTAAACATGGAATGTCTCCCCAGACAACACTCAACGTCTGGAGTGATCCCCAGCGCTGCCCTCAACGATAAATAAAATGTTAAGAACCAGAGACCGCACGATAGATCACCAGAAATGTTTTGGTGTATTATAAACAGTTTACGCTGATACAGATTCCACGGAAGGAATGACCAACTTGACTGAACTATACGTCCACGATCTGGTTCTCACGATATAGTTCTCACGATCTGACAAACGTCTAGTTTAAAGTGTTTTAACTTAGTTATAAGCCTACGAACCTACACTAACCTAAACTAGCGAAGCCAATGCTCACTCCAGAGATACGTCCAAAGTGAGGCTTTAATTGCCGTAAACCAGGTCAGGTGTGCGCGGATGGGCCTAATGATATGAGGGTTCAGAGGCTGGCCTCCCGCCTGGTCATTGTGAGCCAGCAATAAGAGTAATACATTGAGAGCGACGGTGACTGGGGAGCAGGGGGCGGGTAATAATGTGGGAGGTGATGCAGTCATCGTCGCTGGGGAAGGCTCACTGCTCGCATGCTCACCTGCCGGGTTAAAGAAGATCCTCTCAAGCTCAGCTCTTGTTGTAAGCTGCTCCTGTAGGAGTCTACTGTGTAGGGATACAAGCTGCTCCTGTAGGAGTCTACTGTGTAGGGATACAAGCTGCTCCTGTAGGAGTCTACTGTGTAGGGATACAAGCTGCTCCTGTAGGAGTCTACTGTGTAGGGATACAAGCTGCTCCTGTAGGAGTCTACTGTGTAGGGATACAAGCTGCTCCTGTAGGAGTCTACTGTGTAGGGATACAAGCTGCTCCTGTAGGAGTCTACTGTGTAGGGATACAAGCTGCTCCTGTAGGAGTCTACTGTGTAGGGATACAAGCTGCTCCTGTAGGAGTCTACTGTGTAGGGATACAAGCTGCTCCTGTAGGAGTCTACTGTGTAGGGATACAAGCTGCTCCTGTAGGAGTCTACTGTGTAGGGATACAAGCTGCTCCTGTAGGAGTCTACTGTGTAGGGATACAAGCTGCTCCTGTAGGAGTCTACTGTGTAGGGATACAAGCTGCTCCTGTAGGAGTCTACTGTGTAGGGATACAAGCTGCTCCTGTAGGAGTCTACTGTGTAGGGATACAAGCTGCTCCTGTAGGAGTCTACTGTGTAGGGATACAAGCTGCTCCTGTAGGAGTCTACTATGTAGGGATACAAGCTGCTCCTGTAGGAGTCTACTGTGTAGGGATACAAGCTGCTCCTGTAGGAGTCTACTGTGTAGGGATACAAGCTGCTCCTGTAGGAGTCTACTGTGTAGGGATACAAGCTGCTCCTGTAGGAGTCTACTGTGTAGGGATACAAGCTGCTCCTGTAGGAGTCTACTGTGTAGGGATACAAGCTGCTCCTGTAGGAGTCTACTGTGTAGGGATACAAGCTGCTCCTGTAGGAGTCTACTGTGTAGGGATACAAGCTGCTCCTGTAGGAGTCTACTGTGTAGGGATACAAGCTGCTCCTGTAGGAGTCTACTGTGTAGGGATACAAGCTGCTCCTGTAGGAGTCTACTGTGTAGGGATACAAGCTGCTCCTGTAGGAGTCTACTGTGTAGGGATACAAGCTGCTCCTGTAGGAGTCTACTGTGTAGGGATACAAGCTGCTCCTGTAGGAGTCTACTGTGTAGGAATACAAGCTGCTCCTGTAGGAGTCTACTGTGTAGGAATACAAGCTGCTCCTGTAGGAGTCTACTGTGTAGGAATACAAGCTGCTCCTGTAGGAGTCTACTGTGTAGGGATACAAGCTGCTCCTGTAGGAGTCTACTGTGTAGGGATACAAGCTGCTCCTGTAGGAATACAAGCTGCTCCTGTAGGAGTCTACTGTGTAGGAATACAAGCTGCTCCTGTAGGAGTCTACTGTGTAGGGTTACAGGTTCGTGTAAGATGCAATCATATATTTGTTGTAATTAGTTCTCCTGTGAAGGGTGTGTAAGACTTTTGGTAATTAGTGACATTAGTGTGCTGTTTTCTTATCTTCACCAAAATAATAATAACCCCGCTTGGAACACGTCTTGTAAAGGCATTCAAAAGCTCTAAGACTTGAAAATGTTCAGCACAAACAAGACAAAAAATGTTTACCAAAACTATTGTTTGGGGTGAGATAGAAGGCAGTGACTTTCAAAGGAACAAACTGAGTGTTTATAAAGGTTGGTGCAGCTGGGGATGAAACGGCGAGTGTCGCCGCCCCCGGCTGCTGCTGCTGCTGCTTCCAAGCAGCTGTACTTGCCTATTTGTACTCGCCTATTTGTGCTTGCGGGAGTTGAGCTCTGGCTCTTTGGTCCCGCCTCTCAACTGTCAATCAACTGGTGTACAGGTTCCTGAGCCTATTGGGCTCTATCATATCTACACTTGAAACTATGTATGAAGTCAGCCTCCACCACATCACTTCCTAATGCATTCCATTTGTCAACCACTCTGACACTGAAAAGGTTCTTTTTAATATCTTTGTGGCTCATTTGGGCACTCAATTTCCACCTGTGTCCCCTAGTGCGTGTGCCCCTTGAGTTAAATAGCATGTCCTTGTCTACCCTATCAATTCCTTTGAGAATCTTGTATGTGGTGATCATGTCCCCCCCCCTACCTCTTCTGTCTTCCAACGACGTGAGGTTTAACTCCCGTAGTCTCTCTTTCGTAGACCTATTCTTCTCAGCTCGGGTACTAGTCTGGTGGCAAACCTTTGAACATTACTCCAGTTTAGTCTTATGCTTGACTAGATATGGACTCCATGCTGGAGCTGCATACTCCAAGATTGGTCTGACATATGTGGTATACAAAGTTGTGAATGATTCCTTACACAAGTTTCTAAATGCCGTTCTTATGTTGGCCTAGCCTGGTGTATGCCGCTGATGTTATCCTCTTGATATGGGCTTTCAGGAGACAGGTCTGGCGTGATATCAAGACCCAAGTCTTTCTTTCTGACTCTTGAAGAATTTCATCTCCCAAATGATACCTTGTATCTGGTCTCCTGCTCCCTACACCTAGCCTCATTACATTACATTTGCTTAGGTTAAACTCCAACAACCACTTGTTCGACCACCCCTTCAGTTTGTCTAGGTCTTCTTGAAGCCTCAAGCTCTCCTCCTCTGTCTTAATCCTTCTCATAATTTTGGCGTCGTCAGCAAACATTGAGAGGAATGAGTTTATACCCTCTGGGAGATCCTTTACGTGTGTGTGGAGCTGTGTGTGTGTGTGTGTGTGTACTCACATAATTGTGCTTGCGGGGGCCGAGCTCTGGCTCCCTGGTCCCGCCTCTCAACCGTCAATCATAAGAGATCATAAGAAATTCTTAATTTCTCTCCTCTTTGTGTGTGTGTGTGTGTGTGTGTGTGTGTGTGTGTGTGTGTGTGTGTGTGTGTGTGTGTGTGTGTGTGTGTGTCTACCTCAGAGTTTGGTCTTGTTAATACTGGAGCAGCTCCATGTTTACTTCCCGTCTCGCCATGTTCATCACCATCATCCACGGTACACTCCGGGGTGCACTCCGGACTATGGTGCAATCAGTATCGGTAGTACAAATAGTGGTGGCAGGGGTGGGGTATTGCAAGCGGTATTGCGATAGTGGTATTGCAGGAATGAGAGCAAGCATTCTACTCGATTTTTGCTTTTTCAGCGTGAGACTAATGTTCGGATATTTCTTTCTGGGGAGGTGAGGGCGAGGCAGGTAGCAAGGTGCGGATCAATACCTGTTGCATCACCAGTCACAGATGAGTATTGAGTGAGAAAGTCCATTCTGTTGTTTGTCTTCGTCCGCCTGTCAGTTTGTCCGTTTGTGTGTGTGTGTGTGTGTGTGTGTGTGTGTGTGTGTGTGTGTGTGTGTGTGTGTGTGTGTGTGTGTGTGTGTGTGTGTGGAGCTCCTTGAGTATTCTGACAGTCTGTAGATCGTTTCACTCTGTAGACAGTCTGTAGAAAGTAGATCGTTTACAAATATCGGGAAGAGTGTTGGTTCAAGAGGTGACCATTGTGGGGTTCCTTGTTGTTGTTGTTGTTATAGATTCAGCTACTCGGAACAAGTTCCAAGTAGCACGGGCAATGGTGAGCCCGTAACTTACCTGGCACAGGAGCGGTGCTGAATGACAAAGGACGTGTGGAGTTCCTCTTGTTGCTTCTCTCTATATTTCCACTCTCACTGCTTCAGGTTACTTCGTTGCCTTCCTCCGGTCTCTTCCTGCGAGTGTCGTACATTATCCTGCTTGCTTGGGACCATGTCGAAGGCTTTCAGGCAGTCTAGACATTTTGCAGTCCTTCCGTCCTTACTTTTCGTGTGTGCGTACGCGAGGGTACTTATCTAGTTGTGCTTGCGAGGGTTGATGTTTAGCTCTTGAATCTCGCCTCATTCAGGTGGAGTGAGAGATTTTGCCGAATCCTGAACGATGTTTGTCGCGGGGTGGGGGGGGGGGAGAAGGGGGGCTGAGGGAGTGTTTCTAGGTAATGAATGGTGTCTAGGAAGGGGGCGGTGTTAACGTATGGTGGACATCACTGATGAAGAGGAAGGGAACACTCGCTGGGGAAGGGAGGGAGGGAGGGAGAGGGTGTTGATTTAAAAGTGTGACCGAACTGCTGAGAAAATTGTGTAAGGTGAACGAGGAATATTATCAGTTACACCAAAGTTTGTACCAAACGTTACCTTCAAGTTCTCTTGTTGAAGTCATCTCATGGAAGACGAGCTACTGCGCTCTCAACAATGAAATGATAAGTTGAGCTGCTGCTGCTGTTGTTTAAGATTCAGTTTGTTTAGATTTAGTGTAACTGAAAGTTGCCAAGTAGCACGGGCTATGGTGATCCCGTAGTGGACTTACCTGGCACAGGAGCGGGGCTGTGGTTGAGTTGTTTTGGTGGCTTGTATATCCGGTGGTCGCCTCGTATACAAAATGGGGTTTGGTTCTCAGCCACACGATAAACCTACCCCGACACGAGGGATTTTAAACAATGAACAAATATTTACAAACTGTCAGAGTTCATAGTTGTGTTCTCATTGTTCAGAATCCAAGGCGTTAAAGGCCACCATTTTAAATGAAGTAAAGTTTATCATATTTATAATATATTTTTTTTTACAGCAGCTCGTGTTATTACCTTCCTCTCGCGAACACTTCTTTAGAAATCCCTTTGAGAAAGATCCTGCGATTTCCTGCCTGGAAATTTATCCCAGAAAACATCATCTCCCTTTCTCCGCTACCCGTGTTTTGCCTCGGAAAATTTATCCCATTTTTTCAGCAGGGGGAAAGCTTGGGGGAAGAATTTGGAGCCGGGAAATGTTGGGGAGATTAGCAGTGTGGCGAGTGTAAGCTTGGGGTAGGTGTAGGGTGAGCCCGCTGGTCTACCCCGGGTGTGTACTCCCTATAGTTGGCCTTGTCAGGATTAAGCTTCAGCTCTTTGGACCCGCCTCTCAACCGTGAAACGATTGGCATACAGGTTTCCCTGCCTGTTGGTGGGGACAAATACCTCCAAAGAATACCTGATAATTCAGGTATTTCAGGCTATACCAGGTTCAGGTAATACCAGGCTATGATTCATACGTCGGGCTGCGAGGAGCCACATCCAACAACCTGGTTGACCAGACGACCAACCAGGAGGCCTGGTCACAGACCGGACCCTGGGGCTGATGATCCCCGCAAGCTTACCACAAGGTAGACAATGTATGTAGTTGATCTCTGTAATATCTACATTTGAAGCTGTGTATGGTGTCATTCCACATCATAGCACTACCCATGCTAAAGAAAGTACCTGTCTGACCTCTATTCTCATAAGATTTTTTTGTACGGGGCGATGGTGTTTTTATGTCTGGCCGTGAGTGTCTGTTGGCTGGCTTATATTTGGTGTGTGAATGTATAGATGTGTTTTGGTGTGTGTATATTGATGGTGGTGATTGGGGTGCTGGTATTGATTGATGTTATGATAGTGGTGGCTTTAGTAATGGTGGTAGACGGTGCTAGAAGGAGCCGTCGAGGTGTTGTGAGAGCCGCCACTTGTATACCCAGGTGGTGGCAGCCAGCTAGTAGGAGTAATGGACGAGGCCGCCTGATATAGTAGAAGGAAGAACTGGTGGCAGGCGGCAGCCCGGCTGGCGCTGGAGACGACGGCGGCTGGTGGCAGGAAGATCGATCCGAGAGGAAGGCTGTGGTTGTTATGGTGGCGGCGGTGGTGACGGTGGTGGTAGTTGTGGTGAATGGTGGTGGTGATGGCTGCCTTACAGTTGTGAATGAAGATGGCTTTCAAGACCTTCTTTCAATACATTCCACTTGTAGACTTCGTACAGGGTACAAATATTCCTACATTTCTATGCCTTATTGGCATTTTCAGCTTCCACCTATATATAATTCTCTCACTTTCTCTCAATTTCAAATTCTGTCATTGTCCACCTTGACTATTTCCCTCTGTATCATGTATATTGTGATCGTTTTATCTGATTCTTCTCTCCTATAAAGTGTGAGATTGTTCTCTTAACCCAAGTTGCTCTGGCACTAGACTTGTAAGCCTCTGCAATTAAAAAAAAAAAGTTTTTCCGCTCTACAAGTTCCAATTTTCAGACTGGTGTTACGCATTCTAGTATTATTCTTAAATGCGATTGATGAAGTGCTTATTTAGGGCTTTAAGTAACATTCTAATATTTGCCAGCTACCCATACGCTGCCTGTACTCACAGTTGTATTCACCAAGTTATGCTTGCGGGGGTTGAGTTTTGGCTCTTTGGTCCCGCCTCTCAACCGTTAGTCAACTGGTTTGATTGTGGTATCCTGTTTGTGTTGCGGCTGGTGTTAGTTTTGGAATTATATCCATTCCCAAATATCTTCTTTTTTTCTCCTCGTGGAGTAGGTTTCCCATAGTCTGGTCTCCTTCCCAGTCTTCGTTAACGTACACGTGTTGGGAGTGAACTTTTAAGTCTGGCCACTCCTGGGGCTTAACAAGGTCTTGCTGTACTTTTCTGCATGTCTCAGTTTTACATGTCTCGTTAGCTTTGTGGTAGCTACAAACTTTGAATGTACGAGCTCGTTCCTTCAGGTAGGCCATGCACGCAAATTAAGAAGAGCAGTGTTTTAGGACCAAGCCTTGGAAGACTTAGTCACACTCCTCCAGCCCGATACTACTATTTTGACGGGGACCCTTTTTCTGTCATTAAGGTACTTCCTTATCCAGTTCTGTGTTTTCCCAGATATCCCACCTTATTTATCCATCTTGTACATCAGCCTTTCATGAAATTATATGATGTTTTTTGGTATTCTTACAAAGATAGTCTTCAAACCCTTCTTTTTTTTCTCTGTCGTGTTTTGCTAACCTCTCTGAATCATGAAGCCTTTCCAAAGTTGTAAAGTTTATCTTTTCCACATGCTCAGTTATTCTCAACTTTGTCGAGCACTTTACCAGGATTACTCGTCAGCGCCACAGGTCTATAGTTTAGTGTCTTCTGTTAGTCACTTTTTTGGGTATTGTAACAACGTTTGTCTTTTTGTAGAATTCTGGAAGATCTTCGGGCTCGGGTTTTTTCATTTTCATTTGCGAACGAAGTGTGTCTGCCGCCTCCATCAATAGCCATGAGGATGTTTTGTTTGGTCTTATTAACTTTGTCGTATCTATTTCCCCCCATGTGTTTTTTTCACCATCTACAGTGACACCTGTCATTCACTGCTGCTTCCGGACACCTTGCAACCTTGACCTTCACATTGGTTCTTCGTGAAAACCTTTTGAAACCTGTGGTGGGTGTTGGGGCTGGTAGTGGTGGTGGTGGTAGTGGTGGTGGGTGTTGTGGTGGTGGGTGTTGTGGTGGTAGTGGTGGTGGGTGTTGTGGTGGTAGTGGTGGTGGGTGTTGTGGTGGTGGGCGTTGACGCAGGTGATGGGTGTTGGGGCCGATGGTGGTAGTGGTGGTGGGTGTTGGGGCTGGTGGTGGTAGTGGTGGTGGGTGTTGGGGCTGGTAGTGGTGGTGGGTGTTGGGGCTGGTAGTGGTGGTGGGTGTTAGGGCTGGTGGTGGTACTGGTGTTGGGGCTGGTGGTGGTGGTGGTGGTGGTGGGTGTCATGACTGTTGTTGCCTCTGGTGGTGGCTGTGTTGATATTGCCATTGGTAGCGAGGGACTCGCCTCGTATTTTCTATCCGCTTTCTTTTCATCCCTTAACCACCTCCTCTTCTCTTATTCCTTCTCTCTCTCTCTTCACCCTCGTCCATTAACATGGTATACTTATGCTGGTGGTGGAATGCGGACCTGGACCTTGGTGCTGGCTACTGAACATCCCAGACGACGGGCAGGCCAGAGAGAGAGAGAGTGAGAGAGACTTTCTTTCTTTCTTTCTTTTTGTACACAGGTGGGTGCAGGAGCAGACCGAAGTTTGACTCCTGTTAGCAGGCTTAGAACATTTACAACCAGGTAACCAAACCAAAGAAATAGGTAACCAAATACTGTCGAGCGAACAGGGACACAGTTAAGGATTGGCACCCAGTCAAACCTCTGTTTACAAGTCTCGACTAATATTGGTTATGGACTCTTGCCACATCAGTTTAATATTAACATTTGAAGTAACTTTTACAAGAGCATGAAGAAAACTTTTATTTAATTTTTTTATTTTATTTTTTTGCTCCATTTTATCATCCACGGGGTTTGAGAGTCGGTAACCCAGCTCTTTGATCTAGTCCATTTGTGTAGAATCTGGGTTGATTCGCTACCTGGAACAAAGTTCCAAGTAGCACGGGCTATGGTGAGCCCGTAGGTCTTCTGAGTTGAATTAGCAGAATATTTAGTAGCCTCAGTCCAGAGATGACCTTACGCCGTGTGTCAAACTGTCAGACCAGGGACTATCGACCATCTCGAACCAAGAGGTTATATACCAGCTGACAATCCGGGTCAGGTCAAGTGACCAGCAAACACTGCTGAGAGATTGAATTCTGGATTTTGAGGAACTATCTAATGCAAATGTTATGCATGAAAAAGGTTTGAAATGGTTGTGTGCAGCAGGAATACGATTGGCTGGCATGCAGTACTTGTGGCGAGGGGAGGAGAGAAGAGGAAGAGATGTTAACTGTAGTGAAAAGTGTTGACTCTGGCACGGAGGGAGCAAGTTGCAATACTAGTACTGGTGAGGCTGGTGTGTGTTGCATAGAATTTGCAATACTATCACTGGTGTGGCGGTGGTAGTGTTGGTCCTGGGAATAAAGGGGGGTAGAGTATGGTCGTATGTGATAAAGGTGTTCGCAAAAGAACATTAAAACTGCAATTGTTTCACTATACACATTACTGTTTCATTTCATAGTGTACTTCTTTTCCTCTTTAGGAGGATATCCTAAAGAACACGGGAGTGGATAAAGTAATTGCAAAGCTGCTGGCCCTTTATACCAGCTTATCTGCATTGAGATCAAAGGACTCCATTTTTGTAAAAAAGAGAGACATTCTTAGCTTTAAGAATATCAATAGTTCTTGTAGGAGTCTTATGTAACCAGCTATTATTTTCTAGTTTAACTAACACCATGCAGATGTGTGTGTGTACTGGGACACCAGAGTTCAACAGATGCGCCTAAATTTCACTGTACCCTACGCACTCGAGGTTTTACTGTAGTGTTACCAAGCCATAGAAGATGGTGAGTGTGTGTGTGTTGGGGGAAGGGGAGGGGGGGGGGGTGACGTGGGATCAAGTTTAAGAGGGAGTGAATGATATATTTTAATGGCATCTCCGGATATGCACCAAGTTCCATCTCACCGTGAGGTACCTTTGGGTGTGTGTAGTCACCAAGTTGTGCTTCCGGGGGTTGAGCTCTGGCTTTCTTCCATCCTAGAGGACCAATGGTCCTCCAGGATGACCTGACACTACAGGAACATCTCTTGAATGATTCGCTGCTTTTTTAGGATTCGCCAGTTGATTATAGTTTTATTTACTCTGGATGTTGTGAGGTGAGTGCCACTGTGGTGTGGTGGGAGAGGTAGTGAGGCCCGTGACGACCTCTCAAGTGATGATGGTGAAAGCGGAGGCCAATCATGAGGTCGTACAGGAGGAACGGTTAAAGGATAATTTGACAAAAAAAAATGGGGGTGGGATTGAGCAGTAGACGGAAAGAGGAAGCAAGAAGATAGGAGGTGGAGGAGGGAGATGGGGTAGACAGTTTATGGGCTGTTAAGAAGAGAAAGGGAGGGGGAGAGAGGAGATACGAGAACCAGTTAAGAAGGGTGGGTAGAGGAAACGGATGAGGGAGAAAACAGTGCGAATTATAAATGAAGATGATTATAGGAGGAAGAAGAAAAATGGGAAGATGGATGTTATTGTGAGGAGGGGAAAGAGGGGAGGGTAATTAGTGTGTGTGCTAGGGAAATGGTAAGAGGGAGAGGAGAGGATGCTGATAAATATAGGAGAAATGCGGAAGTGGATAAGACTGTTTTAGTTATTGGGGAAAGTTGCGGAAACTGGAGTTTGCTCCGGAATACCGAAAGAAAAGTTCTTGAGTTGGTGATTATTATGGTGTTGGTGAGAGCAGAGGAAGACGACCAGGTAGAGCAGAGCAAGACGACCAGGTAGAGCAGAGCAAGACGACCAGGTAGAGCAGAGCAAGACGACCAGGTAGAGCAGAGGAGGCAGAGAAGTGATCACAACAGTAATGAAAGAATTAGTGACATTAGTAGAACAAGTGGAAGAACAGTTAACGGGGTGAACAAGAAACAGTTGATTTAAGAAGCAAGAGAAACGGAACATAAATAAGTACATGTAGTGGTAGAAGAATATTTTGAGAGTAGAAGTAGAGAACGTAGAAGTGGGAGAGGAGGAAGAGGCAGAGGAAGATGAGAGCAGCAGCTGCAGCATAGTGGTGAGACACGCGCGCGCGCACACACGTGCACACACACGTGCACACACACGTGCACACACACACACACGTGCACACACACACACGGGCACACACACACACACGTGCACACACACACACACGTGTACACACACACACACGCACACGCGCACGCACAGGAACTCGAACACACAGGAATTTGGCTCTTTGGCGGGACCAAAGAGCCAAAGCTCAACCCCCGCAAGCACAAATAGGTGAGCACACACACACACACACACACACACACACACACGCACACACACACGCACACACGCACGCACGCACACACGCACACACGCACACACGCACACACGCACACACGCACACACGCACACACGCACACACGCACACACGCACACACGCGCACACACACACACACACACACACACACACACACACACACACACACGCACACACACGCACACACACGCACACACACGCACACACACGCACAGACAGTAAACACCGTTCACAGGTAATAATCACTAGAGCATCATGCTCCATTAAGCCCACATCTTGGACGACACTCAACCCCCGGGGGGCTGTGTGTGTGCGAGTGCGTGTACGCGCGCGTACCTGTTATTGTTTATCTGGGAACTGGAACAGCTGAGGTTGCCTGCAACACTGTTATCCTTTAATAATAGAGGGCGGTGGACACCCTTGTTCTGTCTTGCACATTGTTCTGCCCGCCCTGCGGGAGGTGGACACCCTCGCCACCACCCATATATCCCAACACTTTTGTTTTCAATATTGTTACATGGACTCCTAATAGGTCAAGAGTGGGTATTTGTGTTCATTCTGTGGTGGTAGAGAAGGAACTGAAGGGCAGAGGAAGGGAAGGATACGATGAGGAAGAGGGATGATAAAGTGAACGAAGGGAGGGTAAGATTGAAGGAGGTAGGTAATGAAGGTAGGAGGGAAGGATTCAAGGAACACAGGATGAGGGGGGATAATGGAAGGAAGGAAGGAAGGAAGGAAGGAAGGAAGGACGGTATGGCATTAATAAAGATGGATAAGACGATGGCAGAAAGTGTTAAGGGGGGAAGAAGCAAAATATTTAAATTAACGTGATGTAACTAAAAAATCGGAAGGAGAGTACAAAATAATGGACAGTAGGAAATATAACAAAACTATACATTAGTTTACAAAATGAATGGAAGGAATTCAAATTTAACTCTTCGAAATGAGTTGAATTTGTTGTGTATAGCTGATCAATTTTTTTCATTGATAAATGAGCAAAAAAAAAAAAACTTGGTAATAGTCGCTTTGACCATATGGGAGGGGGTAAGGGGGTGGGGTGGGGTTGTAGCATGGTTAGTTATGTGAAATTATTAGTCGTTAGAATAGCCTTGTATGTGTCAACATCATAAACTAGATGTACTCGCTTAGTTGTGCTTTCGGAGGGTTGAGCTTCGGCTCTTTGGTCCCGCCTCTCACATGTCAACTGGTGTACAGATTCCTGAGAGAAGTAGAGATGTGTTTGTGTACCGGCGTGCTTGCTTACTAAGGTGTGCCTAAGGGGAGGAGTCAGGATCTAATTCTTGGGTCCTGCCTCATAGCTGTTGTAACGGGTGTATATATACCTAAAGACGTTCCTCTATTTTGTTGTTGCTGTTTGTTGTTTTAGAGTCAGCTACTGGGAACCAAAATTTTGCAAGTAGCACGGGCTATGGTGAGCCCGTAGTGGACTTACAGCCCCGCTCCTGTGCCAGGTAACTCGATCTATTTTGTCATACTTGCTCTTGAAGCCCCAAGCGGGAGAGTTCACTGTTCGCCTGTACCTTCATGGCAAAGATTATATCTAGCAGGAAAAATATAGCGTATTATTTAATGCCGTTACTAGCACCCTTTTTCTTCAGCAAACGATACACGTAAGTAAAATATATTATGATAATCGACTAACTTTTAAAAAAAGATATTTTCTTTACGGCTTGCCATTAGTGTGTGCGGTGATTCGGAGACAACTGATCGCCCCATTGGCGCTGATGTCTTCCTGATGGACCAATAAGCGTCAGGCTCAGACCGTGCAAAGGAACAATATGGCTGCCATTGGCCAGTTTATTTCCCCGTGTCCACAAATGACAAGGAGATATGCAGCTACTACCACTGTTTGGTCCCCATGGTAGTTTGGTCTGGGTATTTTCATGTATCCCATGTGGTTAACCGCCATGTTTCCCGCCAGTAGCGTGTCGAACCCGTTGCGGTGGTTGTTGTTATTATAGATTCAGCTACTCGGAACAAGTTCCAAGTAGCACGGGCTATGGTGAGCCCGTAATGGACTTACCTGGGGCCAGATTCACGAAAGCACTTACGCAAAGACCTACGAACCTGTACGTCTTTTTTCAATCTTTGGCGGCTTTGTTTCCAATTATTAAACAGTTATTGAGCTCCGAAGCACCAGGAGGCTGTTTAGTAACAATAACAACAGTTGAATGGGAAGTTTTCATGCTTGTAAACTGTTTAATAAATGTAACCAAAGCCGTCAAAGATTGAGGAAAGATGTACACGTTCGTAAGTGCTTGCGTAAGTGCTTTCGTGAATCTGGCCCCTGGCACGGGAGTGGTGCTGCCCGTTGCGGTGTGTATAATACCAAAGCAGGCACAAGATAAACAAAAAATTATAATTCCGTCTTATGGCATTAACAGAAGTATAAACTAGATCCGTTTTCTTTTTAGAGTAATTGTCAAAGTAAAATTTATTATGAGATACTAATGTAATCTGAAGGAAGACTATTTTTCGAGGCGGTAACTTACTATGACAAGCGCTGGAAAAGTATATTGTGTTAATTTGCAAACATTTTAGGGTACTGCCATTAAAAGGACATCTATTTGGGAAAAGCAGTCAGGTCACAAACTGATGGTCTTGGGTTCGATTCTCGAGATAATACGGTTGTTTTCACCTGATGCCTCAATTCATTTAGCAGCAAATAGGCAACTAGGGAGTTACAAAGGATGCAATGTTTTATAAGACCTAGATAAGCCTAACAGACTTCCTCTTCGCGACATTGGGAAGCAAACTATAATTCAATCCGTCGTTATCTTAAATCTCAATTAAGAGCATCGCTATGTAATTAGAGCCTAATAGGTGCAGACATTGTCAGATGTCTGAATAATGGGCGTCAGGTGGGCGGAGTCACTCTGGTTTGTTATGGTCACGTGACTCGCCCATCAGCATGTCGACTCCACCGTAGGGTAATTCGCCCTTTTTTCCGAGATAGTGAAGGGAAGGGCGCCGAGGAGACGAGGACGGAGAAGGAGGGAGCTAGCTGAGTGGGAAAAAGAGTGTTTTCCTGACAATGTTTACCTGTTAGTGACTACGAGGTGGAGAGGTCTAGCTCTTTATGCCTCGCTTACAAGCCGCCGCCTTCCTGGTGATTTATCATTTAACTTTCAGTTAAATTCTTTGTCATTTCGGAGCTTTAAAGTTTTGGATGGGGGGGGATGATTTGTTTCTCAGTGAATTTCTCTTATTGAATAAACAAATACTTACTTAAAGGAGCATAAATGCAGCAGTTAATTTGGATGAAGAGGAAGGGACAAAATTACGAGGACGAAGTGGAAAGACGTTGAAAAGGGTGACAATGATAAGAATAAGTAAGAAAATGTTGACATATCTCTTGAGGGAGAAGGTTCTCGGGGAAGAACCTTGAAGATGCTGGTAATGATTTTAGAAACATAATTTTTAAAATATATAATGCCTGGGAACGTCTTAAGAACTAGACATACAAATAAACTGTTTAGGAGCTACAGAATGCCTTGTTTTTTATTACCCAAATGGCTATGGGCACAGTTTTGAACACGTGACTGTTCAGATAGAACAGCCACATGTTCAGATAGAACGAAATAGGGTGGGGTGGGGGGGGGGGAAGTCTAAAATATGAGGTTCGGGGTCACGCTACAGAAAGCGTTTATAGATAATGCCAGTGATTCTTTCCCTGTTATCTCCGGCCTTTGGATGCTGCGGACTAGTATTGATAGTGGATGTTAGTCAGCCTTCACGATGCTTCTGGGATGGTGGAGTGAGAGCGGGGATTGATCGGGGCTTGGAAATGTGGGTTAATTTGTGGATAAGTGCTTTCTCTCTCTCTCTGGCTCTCTCTGGCTCTCTCTCTCTCTCTCTCTCTCTCTCTCTCTCTCTCTCTCTGGCTCTCTCTGGCTCTCTCTCTCTCTCTCTCTCTCTCTCTCTCTCTCTGGCTCTCTCTGGCTCTCTCTCTCTCTCTCTCTCTCTCTCTGGCTCTCTCTCTCTCTCTGGCTCTCTCTCTCTGGCTCTCTCTCTCTGGCTCTCTCTCTCTCTCTCTCTCTGGCTCTCTCTCTCTCTCTCTCTGGCTCTCTCTCTCTCTCTCTCTGGCTCTCTCTCTCTCTCTCTCTGGCTCTCTCTCTCTCTGGCTCTCTCTCTCTCTGGCTCTCTCTCTCTCTCTCTCTCTGGCTCTCTCTCTCTCTCTCTCTCTCTGGCTCTCTCTCTCTCTGGCTCTCTCTCTCTCTCTCTCTCTGGCTCTCTCTCTCTCTCTCTCTCTGGCTCTCTCTCTCTCTCTCTGGCTCTCTCTCTCTCTCTCTGGCTCTCTCTCTCTCTCTCTGGCTCTCTCTCTCTCTCTCTCTCTCTGGCTCTCTCTCTCTCTCTCTCTGGCTCTCTCTCTCTCTCTCTCTGGCTCTCTCTCTCTCTCTCTCTCTCTGGCTCTCTCTCTCTCTCTCTCTCTGGCTCTCTCTCTCTCTCTCTGGCTCTCTCTGGCTCTCTCTCTCTCTCTCTCTCTCTCTCTGGCTCTCTCTCTCTCTGGCTCTCTCTCTCTCTGGCTCTCTCTCTCTCTCTCTCTCTCTCTCTCTCTCTCTCTCTCTCTCTCTCTCTCTCTCTCTCTCTCTCTCTCTCTGGCTCTCTCTCTCTCTCTGGCTCTCTCTCTCTCTCTGGCTCTCTCTCTCTCTCTCTGGCTCTCTCTCTCTCTCTCTCTCTCTCTCTGGCTCTCTCTCTCTCTCTCTCTGGCTCTCTCTCTCTCTCTCTCTGGCTCTCTCTCTCTCTCTCTCTGGCTCTCTCTCTCTCTCTCTGGCTCTCTCTCTCTCTCTGGCTCTCTCTCTCTCTCTGTCGATATACAAGTGGTGAGGGTAACTGAAACGTAAGTGAAACTTTACGGGCTCACCATAGCCTGTGCTACATGGACATTTCGTTCTGAGTAGGTAAATCTAAAACAACAACAACAACAACAAGTGAAACGCTCGGAGTTGGACCAAAGTGTCGAGCCAACACTCATTTGTTTTTCCACAGCGAGAATTGCTTGTTACATTGTGGAATTTGCAAGTCGGCATTGGCCTTGCAAGGATTAGGCTTAGGAAGCTTGCGTATATTTGTTTTTTTTCCCTTTCAGAAGTTTGAATTTGTTTATATAGAAATTATTAATTATATAATTTGAAGGATGATGTGCGTGGTTGGTGATGAAGTATTCAGTACATCATTTTCGTTACACTAGTTTGTAAACTGATTTAACTGCAGAAACGTTTTAAGTTTTCATGAGTTATGTGGGTTGTAGAGGTTGGGACGGGTTGTGGTAGGTGTAATGATAGGTGTGGTGCTGATTTTGTGGTGATGGTTGGCGGTGACAGCGATGGTGGTTGGTGTGGTGGTAGAGTGTGTGTAATATTTATCCTCAAGAGGCACTTAGACAAGTTCTTGCACGACGTGCCGGACCAACCAGGCTGTAGTGGATATGTGGGGCCTGCGGGCCGCTCCAAGCAACAGCCTGTTGGACCAAGTTATCACAAGTTGAGCCTGGCCCAAGGGCCGGGCTCGAGGAGTTGGAAAAAACTCGTGAAACCCTCTCCAGGTAAGCTCCAGGGTATGTTGGTGGGTGGGAGTGTGGTTATGCCAGGCGAGGTGGCGGTGGTGGTGGGTCTACCACAACACAGTCATCACAAGTTTCTCTGTCCTTGTGTGGGAGGTCCGCCATCATAGTGTGTGTGTTTACCATTGTTATTTATGCCTGTATAATAGTGATGTTAACTCTTGGACCCCGCCTTTCTAACCGTCGTTTTTTTTTTAATGTGCTGACTTCCGACCTATTTTCTCTATCATCTCTCTCTCTCATTTTTAGTTTTCCTGCCAAATTAATAAAAAACCACTGAAGTTTTATATGTAAATCTGTGAACAGGAAATATAAAATATTAAATATTAAATGATAAATGTTCAATGCGAAAAATGTCCAAGATAAGCCAGATATTTGTGAGTTTTGGTAATGAGTGATAATTGGTGAATTTTAATGAATGTTTTTTTATGATAAATGTGATTATATTTCATCAAGGAAATGTTTTTATAAATGCTGTGTTACCTTGCTTTGTCATATTCCCAGTTAGCACTTGTAAGATAACGTTGGTACCCGGCACTGTCCTTCAACCGCAGGATCAAAGAACTAAATCTCACAGCCTTAGATGAGAAAAACAGAGGGGACATGATCACTACATACAATATACTGAGGGGGGTGGGAATAAACAAGATGGGTACGAACAGCTTCTTAATGGTTAGAGAAAGTAGAACAGGAGGTACAAATGAGCTGAAGGAATGTAAGGAAAATACTCGTACCCTCTATGGGTGTCAACAAGTGGAATACTCTGCAAGAAGTTATGGAACCCACATCCACCTGTAAATTCAAGATCAGGTACGACGGAGAACTCTGCCATCTGTAAAGGAAAAAATGTAAAGTTAGATCTCACTGCCTCGCTGTTACCGTTAGGCAAGCACCACCACTGTCAACACCCCCACCACTGTCAACACCCCCACCACTGTCAACACCCCCACCACCACCACCACCACCACCACTGTAACCACCAGCTTTACCACCGTCACCACCAGCATCACCACCACCACTGTCAACACCAGCACTGTCACCACCACCACCACCGTCACCACTACCACCACCGTCACCACCACCACCACCACCACCACCACAGGCCGCAGCACCCACGACACCTTCCTGCAGCAGCGCCCGGAGCGAGGTCGTCAGTCTCAGTCTCAGGGATTCATGGCCAGATTAATTTCTCTGTCACCTGCTGTGTTGGTTGGTCACTGCCACGCCCCGACAACCACTATATTTTTCGCCCCGTCCTGCTAAGTAAATCACGCGCGCGCGTGTGTACGTATGTACGTGTACGTGCTGTAGCTTGAGTGCTGTGTGTGTGTGTACTCGCCTATTTGTACTCGCCTATTTGTGCTTGCGGGGGTTGAGCTTTGGCTCTTTGGTCCCGCCTCTCAACTGTCAATCAACAGAGCGTGTGTGTGTGTGTGTGTGTGTGTGTGTGTGTGTGTGTGTGTGTGTGTGTGTGTGTGTGTGTACTCACCTAATTGTACTCACCTAATTGTGTTTGCGGGGGTTGAGCTCTGGCTCTTTGGTCCCGCCTCTCAACCGTCAATCAACAGGTGTACAGATTCCTGAGCCTATAGGCTTTCTGTGTGTGTGTGTGTGTGTGTGTGTGTGTGTGTGTGTGTGTGTGTGTGTGTGTGTGTGTGTGTGTACAAGATCAAAGTAGAGCTGGATGAAGAGGCAGGTCATCTTTTAGCCAGAACAGTGTTTTACAAGATTGAATTCACTTTAAAATATGTAAGTTTTGTTCCTGCGGGGTTGGACCTCCTGCCATCCGTTATTGAAATTTTCGCGAATTCATTTGGCTCGACCTTGGAACTTTAAGCGAATTGAATTTATAATGAAAAGAATTAAAATCATGGTTAAAAAACTTACTCCCCCCCCCCTCTCACCCCCACCCAGGCTGTTGGCAGAGTCTGCTGGACTATGAGCAGACATGAGCCAGGATCTTGCTTTGTTAAGTGTTAATTCTTGTGAAAGAGAAGAGGTGTTATTTTGTGAGGTAAATACCTCAGCAGACAGACACATTCAACGACTGACAGGTGTGAAGGAGAGGTTTCCACCCCACCCCCCCCTCTCGTCTCCCCCCCCCCCCAGGGAAAGGGGTAAGCTCTCGTCACACGTAAATCATATTTTACTTGACAAAGATTTCATAAGGCCGCACATTGCATTATGCGCTGTATATATTGTATTATGTGATGCATATATTTTATTATTCGCTGTATACATTCATATAAAACAAACAACCCTACAGATCAAGTTCCATTAATTGAAATGGCTCTGGAAGGCGGACAGAATACAATAAAATGCCGCAGGTTCTCCACCCTCCCCTGCACTAACCTAACTTAAACTTAAACTTAACCTAACTTAACTTAATCTAATCCAATCTAATTTTGACTTGGCTGTCAAGTGTGTGGAGTGAGTGACATGGGTGTTGTGGCACAGATGATCTTGGTAATACTGCTCTACTCTAGTCCTCTAATAGTTGACGTCATGCTGAAAGTGACGTACTTTTATCACCTTGACCTTCATTGCTAAGACCTGCCCGAGCAGTGAGCCAGTGGACAGTGAACTACATGGACAGTGAACTATGCGGGCTCCTTGTAACCATCACCGGCCACCCCCCTCCCCCCCCCCCCCGCATATACAAGGACGAAGCTGCAGTTTGCTTTTCAGCTGCACCTGTCCTTGTACACCTGTAGGGTCGATGCAGGCAAGGTACAGCCAGATGTTCAGGACATCTGCCTCCACCTTGTGGGACAGTCTGTTGCGTAACCTTTAGTTTGGCCCTGACCTCTTCTAAACCTATTTTTTTATTGTTTATTTTTAAAGGGGCACTGAAGAGTTTATTTATGATATATAATAATAATAATTATTATTGTTGGTATTTCTGTGACAGGATAGTGCGCAATTCGAGAAAAAAAAGTGTCTTGGGGGGGGGGGGGGGGTCATTTCCCCCAAGACATTTCAGGTGGAACATTTCCACCTGAAATCTGATATCTGGGCAAGAAATCTTACCCAGTCAGTCATGTAGTGTATAGGCAGTGCTCTGTCTGGTATTGATGAGTGGAGGGTGTTGAATGGATCCTTCTTGTGGGTGTTTTATGAATAGGTAATATTAAATGTAATATTGTACTTGGTAGTAAATAAGACATTGATGTGCCATATACGTCAAAAGTAACCCCCGGCATAGTGCCTTGCAAAGGTGGTTGATCAGTCCAGCAACCAGAAGGCTTGGTCGGGGACCGGGCCGCGTTGACGTTGAGCCCCGAAATCATCGCGAGGTAACTGCAAGATAAGAGGTAACTATTCTAACTTTCAGAGTAAGGGGAAGCTATTATTTGTTCAGTATTTTACACCACTAAGCTCTTCTCACTGGCGACCACTCACACAGTACACAGAGACAGATCGATCGAGACAGACAGACAGACAGACACAGACAGACAGACAGACAGACAGACAGACAGACAGACACACACACACACACACACACACACACACACACACACACACACACACACACACACACACACACACACACACACACACACACATTCTCCAAAGAGCCAAAGCTCAACCCCCGCAAGCACAAATAGGTGAGTACACACACACACACACACACACACACACACACACACACACACACACACACACAGCTGATAGATGGATAAATTGATGAATAGATAGACTGGTGAATAGATAGGTGATTGGATAGTTATATTAATAGAACGATGAGTAGATGGATTGTTGATAGAGATATAGATGGATGGACAGAGGAATGGATATACGAAGATATACGTGGATAAATAGGATAGATGGATTGCTGGAGAAATAGATGGGTGGACAGATGGAGACGCACAGACCCGGGCAACGCCGGTTACCCTCCCCCTCCGTAGTAATATATACATGGAAGACACTGGATGGCCAAAGACCAGAGTTGCACAGTAGAATAACACCGTACTGGAGCGATAGATATGGCAGGAAATACAGAAATTGAGTCAATAAGGCGGTAGAGGCACATCAATGAACACTGTGAATGAACACGAGAGATTCACGGCTCTATGATATCTTCCCAAGAAATAACATAAATATTGCCGGAGCTGTTCAAGAA
Organism: Procambarus clarkii; assembly: GCF_040958095.1. NCBI lineage: Eukaryota > Metazoa > Arthropoda > Malacostraca > Decapoda > Cambaridae > Procambarus > Procambarus clarkii. The sequence continues at coordinate 27,799,036 of NC_091180.1, forward strand.
AGCTGTTCTGTTCAAATACTGTTCAAGAAAGATCTAGATAAGTTTCTACAGGAAGTGCCGGGCTAACCGGGTTGTGATGGATATGTTTATCTGTTAGCCGCTCGTAACAACAGCCTGATAGATCAAGTTATCTCAAGGAAAGCCTGGCCTCAGACCGGGCTTGGGGAGTCGAACTCCAAGAATACGCTCCAGGGTATATTCGAGGTATGGAGTGTGTTGCCATATAGTGTGTTTCTGGTGGTTGAGGACGTGGGGGGGGGGGGGGGGGGGGTAGGGGAGGTTTTACGAGACTGAACTACAGTTTTATGCATTGTTATGATCCCTGCCCACCTGAGCCCAATAGCGGCACTTGCTACCGTAATTGCTTGTTAGAGCCGGCTTTAGGTGTGGGACCGCAGATTCTGTATGCAGAGTTCCTGGAAATTTCGGGGCGATTTCCCAACCTCATCGCTAAAGTTTGGCGAACAATAAAGGAATAGTTGGCGTGTTATGCTCGCCTGCCAGCAGTATGGCTCCTAAAGTCGCTGTCAGATGGAACTGGCCCCATAAATGTGTCGTCCAGTCGCGTGTAGGGAAGCATTATTATAACAACACTGAGGATGTAAACAAAGCAGAACGCTTGTATTCCATTCATTCCTTCTCTGGTAATTCACCCGCTCTCTTTGCCTCTCTGTCCTCTCTGTCACACATGGATATTGATCCTAAACAGAGACGGTACGCTGAGTCCCGTAGCCAGCAGCGAGGTGGGAGTAAGCTGGCTGGGGAGGACTTGTGTGGGGGTTATTCTGTATTCTCCTCCAGAAGTGCAGAACTCGCTCTTATAACCTGGTCGCTGGTCCGGCCGTATTCGCCCCTGTTCGTACTTTTATTGGAGGAATCCTCGTAAAGTGCGCCTCCGTCCACATTATGCATGGAACAGGCACAACCACCACTACATCCACGACCACTACATCCACCACCACCACATCCACCACCACCACTACATCCACGCCCAAAACAACCACCACGACCACAACATCCACGACCACAACAACCAGCACCAGTTGAAACTGGAGCACTAACATCCGGGAGCAACAGTAGGAGCAGGAGCAACAGCAATAAGGAGAGCAGCAATAGCAGAAGGCAGCGCTGTGTTCTTAACAAAATATGAATATTGTATATATATAGCAAGTGTGAGAGCCACTCACACCGGAGAAAGCGTGTATCATGGACGATGATACTGACGGCGACGTTGATGACTTTGATAACACAGGTGTGGGGGGGAGAAAGTTTGAGAATTTTCTTTGAATTCCAGACGAATGAAATTTTCACAAATAGGCGGAGCTGTCAGAAAGAAGACTCGATTCTTTATCCTCCGAGGAAGGCAGTTGATGGATAGAAGCAATTTTGCTGAGCGCGAAGGGAAAAACCCTTGAATGTTTTTTTTTTTTTCCTTTTGCATATATGATGGTGAGAGTCGAACTGTTGTTACTGGAGCAGCAGGGGTGGAGGCGAGCGCTCCCGCACTGACTACTGGAGCAGCAGGGGTGTGAAACCACGCCTCCCCCCCCCCCCTTCCTCCTGTGATTTCACTTGGAATTACCCTTATTTCATCGTCTATATTTAATACAGAAAAACACGAAAATGAAAGTACACTTTGATTTGTCAAAGAGGTTTCCCCCTTTACTGTATTTTATCAAAAGTTTAAATTTATATTAAACGTGTTGAGTCAATTGCTTGCGGAAGGTTATTCCCTCAATGATACCTTCTAAAGTGAGTGTTTCTCCGTCATTTTCACTCTCATCGTCACCATCATCGTCATCATCACCATCATCGTCATCATCCCCGCCACTGTTAGCCATTGTCGACGCCATAATAATTTCGTGTATGACTCATTTCACTTTTACGCTCGCCGCACACTTGGTCATTATAGAGTGGAAGTGCGGGCGCGGATGGCCTTATAGGCTTGCGAAGAATGTGTGTTTCCAGCTGGGTGGGAGAGGCAGGCGGGCCAGACGATACCTTCACTGGTTAGGCTGTGTGTGGGGGGGGGGGGGGGGAGTAAACACCTCTCCCATCACCTTGAATCTCCTTGTCGGTCTCTGAGTCTTTCTTATTTCTTGCTTCTCTATTCACGTCTTCCTTCGATCTTTCCTTTCCGCCTCCCTTTCATTCCTGTCTATCTTATTCTGCTCCTTACTTTATTTTCTTTTTTTTCATGGGTTTCTTCCCAAGTTCAAGTAAGTTTGAGATGATAATGTATGTCTCACAAGGATAGAGTAGGTTTAATCTATTTCTATCCTCCAATTTCCATCCCCATTGTCTTCTATAAAACTAGAAGTGTCCCAGTCTTGTCTACCCATTAGACCTTGACCCTATAGCCTATTGTTCAGCTCAGCAGTAACTGATGACTTGCTGGACCTCCATAACTGAATACCAACTTTCTCTTAAGAGGTAGTTGCCCTTGACAAATGTAATGTACAGTAATTATAATTACTGTAGTGTATTGTAATTATATTACGGCACAATAAATGTTGTAATTTATATTTGTGTGAAAAAAAATTGCTTTCTAATTTTGTTTGCCATCCATTACCAAATGGAGAAACAATATCAAATTAACCTTTCTGGATTTACTTTCTTTCTAAACTTTCAAATTAAACCTTCATTTCAAAATCAAAAAATGAAAATGTTTATTTAGGTAAGGTACATACATAAAAGAGATTTTACAAAGAGTGATGGATTTATAGTTAGGGCTAGTATATACAATGCCTAAAGCCACTATTACGCAAAGCGTTTCGGGCAATTGTGGATCCTCTGGTCTAGATGGCTTCATTTAGAACCAGTTTTATCTTTTAAGTTCTGCCATATATTCGTGGACTGAAAAATATTTATTTTATGTAGAATTGTGATATTTTTAGCTTGGTATCAACGCGGTCGTTTGCAGTCGTCCCTCACAAACGACACAACGGAATTATTTGTTTATGCAAATGAGAGCGACCAATTAATGACACGCCTTACTTTTTGCATGTGAGCTTTAGTGTTATTTATGGCTTTTTTTTTTGATTTTGTTTTATCTCGGTATTCATTTTCCCCCAAAAGTCTTAGCTTTTGTTATTCACAAATCACGATATGATGTTCTTTTGATTTTTGTTTTTGTTGAAGAAATTTGTTTATTACCTGGGTGACTTTACTTTTAGTACCATGATCAAGCTCTTGAGGCCATTTCATGTAATGTATGCTGTGCACTCTACATTATACAGGAGACAGCTGTATAATATAGGCTGCACACACTGCATTATGCAAGAGCCGGCTGTATAATGTATACTCTGCAGTGCCTTATGCAAGAGCCCGCTGTATTATTTCATTACCAGAGGGGAAATTTGTGTTTACCTGGGAACGCAAGAGGGGAAATTACATTGCTGTGTTTTCTTTTATCGTGTTGTGAGCGCGTCGGGCTACGCTGAGGCAAAACTCCTGCCCTCATTGAGAGTTCCACAGTTCAGGTCTACACTGAATTTCCTGGACTCTATCGTGTGGGGGGGCTGGGTCCATTATCAGAAGAGGGAAGGGGGGGGGCGTCTGGGGCCTTCAGGGAGCCGGTCGGCCGAGCGGACTGCACGCTGGACTTGTGATCCTATGGTCCTGGGTTCGATCCCAGGCGCCGGCGAGGAACAATGGGCAGAGTTTCTTTACCCTATGCCCCTGTTACCTAGCAGTAAAATAGGTACCTGGGTGTTAGTCAGCTGTCACGGGCTGCTTCCTGGGGGTGGAGGCCTGGTCGAGGACCGGGCCGCGGGGATACTAAAGCCCCGAAATCATCTCAAGATAACCTCAAGAAGGGTAACGGTAACAGCCCTTCAGGTAAGTTAAACATAAATTCTCTTATGTTTAAGAATTCTTGTCTGGATCTTATGTTATTCCTTGGGTTACCTTGAGGTTACCTTGAGGTGCTTCCGGGGCTTAGCGTCCCCGCGGCCCGGTCGTCGACCAGGCCTCCTGGTTGCCGGACTGATCAACCAGGCTGTTGGACGCGGCTGCTCGCAGCCTGACGTACTAGTCACAGCCTGGTTGATCAGGTATCCAGTGGGTCCAGTTAGTCGTTTCCCTTTCCTGTAGTGCGCGGCACTTCTTCCTGCCCCGTTGTTGTCTTTCTTTTCGTGTCGCCTGATAACCTCTGGGGAATATTGCCCGAGTTATAATTTCCGTTATTTTAGTCTCCGCTACTGTTACTCCAGTGGCGTTTGTGACCCCATTCATTTTGAGTGTATCTGCTTTAATTGAGGGTTGGTGGGTATTGGTGTGCCAGGCCTCGACTCACCATTGTCACCCTGTCTGGTCAGCTCCCAGACTGGGCTCTGGTTTAGTTCCGGTGTAGGACTAGGCAGCGAGGGTGAAGGGACATGGGGAGTGGAGGAATACGAGTATGACGCGTGTATGTGTGCAGGTTTGTGCACATGTGCGTGTTCCCTGGTTGTTGTGAACTACTTTTATGCGCTCTGGATGAGCTGCAGCTTCCCCGTCCGCCCTTAACTTGTCGTTTGATGTACTGATTTCTGAGCCTAGGGGAGCCGGTCGGCCTAGCGGACAGCACGCTGGACTTGTGATCCTGTGGTCCCGGGTTCGATCCCGGGAGCCGGCGAGAAACAATGGGCAAAGTTTCTTTCACCCTATGCCCCTGTTACCTAGCAGTAAAATAGGTACCCGGGTGTTAGTCAGCTGTCACGGGCTGCTTCCTGGGGGTGGAGGCCTGGTCGAGGACCGGGCCGCGGGGACACTAAAGCCCCGAAATCATCTCAAGATGACCTCAAGAAGATAGCCTCTTGCCGTCACACCAACATTACAACCAATGGATGGAATTACCATTCATCAAGATTATTACCTCTGTTCGTAGCATTATACGAGTGTGTTTACTATTGATGGCATGATAAAGACCGTAGTTCTTGGAGCCCGTCTTGCTAAACGTCGCTTGTCTAATGCATTCAACTCCCGACCTATTTTTTCTCTCATATGTCTACTACATATATTTCTCTCACATCTGCTAGATTCAGCCCGCATCAGCCGACTGACTTCCAGGTACCTATTAGCTGCTGGGATGAACAGTGGCATCGGGTGAAAGGATCCCTGTCCATTTGTTTCTACTTCGGCTGGGAATCGAACCCGGATCCGTGGATTGCGAATCCCGAATGTTGGTCGCTCGGCCGTGAGGACCTGTGTCGGGGCTGGGGAGACATCATAATAGCAGTTGTGATAGAGAATATACAAGCGGCAACACCGTGCCCGTCAGCTCACAATTCCTGAAAATATTATAATTAAATATATTTTAGTTTGCAGTTAATACTCTAAAAATATAAAAAGTACCAAAAGAGAGTGATCCGAAAATGAGTCAGGACGCAAGACCCGAGTAGCAACACCTTATTGGCACTGAGTACTGTAGTGAAAGTGTTTCACTGTAGTGAAAGTGACGGTATAACCTATGGGGTGAGCGGGGCGTCAGCGGGGAGGGCGTAGTCTCTGGGGACACCTGTCTCCCTCTGGTCCCAATCCTTGCCTTAACTACAACAATTTTGGACAAGACGTGAGACGAAAATACGAGGAATCAGCAAAGAAATTGTGAGGGCGCTCTCGTGTTCAACGCATCATCAGAGGTGATCAATGCGTCGTATTTGACTGTTCAATATTTAGGTACAAACGAGAAGGTGGGTGGAGTGCGGTGCGTGGCAGGATGGTGGCCTGCTGCTGCTGCTGCTGTCTCACTCCACCTGTCTCCATACAGGGCCCGTACGTCCATCTGTTTGCTGTGACAGGCCGAGGATCTAGTGTACAATGGCTTCTCCGTATGCGAACTGACCCATCTGAATCTTCTGTGGAGAAATTTCACTTATTGTAAGTGTGAGGCGAGTCCATGGTGAGTGCATGAGGCAGCCAGATGGGCTGTCATGAGGTGTGGGAGTGTACCTGGCAAAGGTTAGACACAGATGTTCGCTTTGCCCCTCCCCCCCCCCTCACTGACGTCACACATCACCTCTCTCTCTTCCTCCACCCTCCCCCCTTTCCCCTTCACGTCCTCCCCCTCCCACCTTTCCCCTTCTCGTCCTCCCCCTCCTACCTTTCCCCCTGCTCTCATTACCCCCTCTTTGATCCCCCCTATCCTCATACCCCCTCTCCTCCCTTCACTACGTAATATTCAACCCATCCACTCCTTGATCTTCGTTTTTTCTCTCCCCTTCTCTCTTTTATCTCTACTGTCCCGCCCACCACCATCCTCCTCTCTACCTCCCAACCCTCCTCTCTCCTCCTTTCTTTCGCCTCCTTCCTTCCTCCTATCACCTTCTTAACCTTCCTATCCTTAATCATTCTCTCACGCCTTTACTGTCTCCTCTGCTCCCTCCGTTCCTTGCACCCTTCATTCTTCCCAACCGCGACACGGGATTAGTCAATACTGAGAGAAACGGGGATTTATCCTCGCACGAGACTGGGGGAAAGATTAAGCTGATGTATCTTCGTGACTAAGCTGTCAATCTGGCTGCAGAGTCCGGTTTAAGCTGTCGCTGGTAAGCGTGGCAGCAGAATCCGGTTTAAGCTGATTGGTATTGCATCTTGACTAAGCTGCAATGGAATATGTTCAGCTCACGTAGAATCCAGCTTAGGTTAACCCGCAAGGTGAACTCGGCTTCCACTATTTGATGCGATAAACTGATAAGAAATCCGGATGTTACGTAAGAAAGCACACAGGACCTGACTTTACCCCAGGAAGTTGGAGCTGCAGGATTAGGAACATAGGTGAACAGCAGGCCACAAGCAGGACCTGACCCAGGTGGAGACAGGGTTAGGGGACCACTGTGGGGTCACGAGGGAGCGGTAGTGGGCCCCCGTGACTGCTGTCTGACTAAACGTGTACTGTACGTTGTTTCTGTTCCTCCGCTTCAATGTGTGTGTGTGTGTGTGTGTGTGTGTGTGTGTGTGTATGTATGTGTGTGTGTACCTGAAACATACCGGAGGCATGACGCAAGCTGCAGGTAAATATTTGAAGCAAATTGCGTCACGTGGCTGAGTAACAGCGGCCGGGCACAGGCCGCAATAACCACAGCACCACACCGCTCAACCAATCCAGCCCCAACACTCAATACTTCTGCACTACGAACTGCCACAAATCCCATAAAAAATGTTGAAAATTTGACTGTTATATAGAGCAATGCTGAAAATGTAAATACAATTTGATGATAATTGAGCTAGTTGAAACTCTAACGATCTACAAGACTTCTCACTCGTGTGGCCATTACTTCCCTCCGTCCTATCAGAGATCTTTGTCCTCGTATCCCTTCCAGGTGATATATAGTCTTACAGGCTTAGTGCTTTATCCCGATAATTACCTCCGCTCACCTCACTCGTGTCTCCTTAAGCAGCCAATCAGATTCTTAATGAATCTTACCAGTGACCATTCGTGTGTCTTTTTCAACCTATCTGGACCTGCCTAATAGACAGGGGCGTCTCCCTCTCGGCTCCTTCATGAGAGAGCTCGCTCCAGGGATGGACGTAGACGAGTTATATTATGGACTGAAGGTGATATGAAGCAATTAATTAAGATGGGGAAAAAATCACTGGTTGGATGAAGTAATACACGCTATATAATGTTTATAAGATGCAATTTACAAAGGATAAATGGATCCTCTCGGCTGACCCAACAAGAGGTGCTGTTATCCATTGAAGGATCAACAGAATTCAAGGGGACCATCCATGTTCAGGGTGTAACAGGAAATTTGTAAAAAACCAATTTATTATGCACCAATCTTTCCTTCACTTCCTACCCACTTCTTTCTCTTCTTCTTGGGCTTTTTCTCGTGCCCTCTACAAAGTTAATATTACAAAACATTAGCATTGTTGGCTGTAACAATCCATGTTTGTACATTCGACCAAATAGTTACTGAATGTACGGTAATTTTAGGAGGGTGCTTTTCCCTGTCGGCCTTAATATATATATTCTCCCTGTCTGCCTATGCGTCTCAGGCCATACGATAACTTGAGACCATAAATTGTTTTGTGGAAAGGATGGCGATTTTGTCAAGTGTTTGTCTGATAGATGGGGATTTTGTCCAGCATTTGTCTGGTGGATGGAGATTTTGTCCTGAATTTGTCTGTTAGTAGGGGATTTGTCCTGTATTTGTCTTGTGCGTGGGGATTTGTCCAGCATTTCCCCTCGTTTGCTCTCTTTAAAACGAGACGAGGTAATTGGGATGACAGTGTTAAAGTTTACTTTAGTTCTTCTGGTAATTACTTGAGGCGCCAGGCGCTCCGGGTTTACAGTCTTTACAAGAATTTGTAAACTCCATTAGCAATGTATTTGCGAGAGGGCGAGCGGGTTTACTGCATGTTTATGTTGGTTAATGGTGTGTCTTGTGTTTTATTCAAGGGAGTTGATATTTATCTCTGGTGGTCCGGATGTCCAGTCTGGTGGCGTTGGTACACTTGGATGCTGCTGCTGCTGCTGCTCTGCGGGCTCACCATAGCCCATGCTACTTGAAACTTTTTGTTCCAGGTAGCGAATCTTTAACAACAACATGCTGCTGCTATTGAACTATGCAACATCAGTATGCGTGTGTGTTTGTGTTTAAGACGGATTTTAGTACTTACCCGCAGAACCTATATTTACTTGACCTTTCAGGCGGAACGCGGCCCGATGTTGTCTTCTTGCATTAATAATTTCATTACAGATAAAACGTTGGATCACTTAACCTATACTGACATAGGTTCCAGCTCTCTGGGGTAGCAGGCTCACAGCCCCACTGGTTTAGTGTCTTCAGGGACTCTGTAACTGTCGCCTTAGTCTAGTTAGTAGTAGTTTTAGATTCAGCTACTCGGAACAAAAGTTCCAAGTAGCACGGGCTATGGTGATCCCGTAATGGACTTACCTGGCACAAGAGCGGGGCTGTGGCCTTAGTCTGCGTCGTGTCCTAGTTATTCCTTTCTCACAGGTAAACCACCCGATAACCTGACGTGGTGTTGCCAGCTACTTCACCCTGATGTCTTTTAAGTGGTTCCGAGGATTAGTGCCCCCGCGGCCCGGTCTCGGACCATACGGCCTGGTTGGTCTGCAGTTGTGGAAGTTCTTGGCGTTGTTCTCTCTTTTGGATAAGGTTGAGTCTTGGGTTGTCACCTTGATATGCTAATATGTGGCACTAATATGTGGCACAACTGGCACTGTCGGTGCCAGTTGTAATAATACGTATCTGCTCTGGTGTGTTGACCACTGGGATGATTCCCATGTGGTGTTGCTCATATATTACAGAACTCTACGGCCAACAGCGAAGCGTGCGTAAATATGCTTGCTTCCCATGTGTGCGTAAGTGTTCCTGCTTGCAAGTGTTGCGTGTGCGTGCAGCTGGTGACTCTCTTGAGTGTGGTGGGTGGGTGTGTGGGGGTGATTGCGTGAGGAGGATACTTAGTCTATTTACACAGTGGCACGCTACCAGTGCCTGGTCCCACAGGGGAGGCTGCCATCTGGTGGTGGGCATTGTACCGCCCGGTGCAGGACAGCTGGTTATAGTGTGAGGGCGTAGTTATGTTTTGTATTTAAATGTTGCATACATATTAGCATACTTAATTAAGGTACAAATTGTTTACTTCATGCAACAATTATTTTTTGCGACCGAAATAGCTTCAGATTGATATTTTTGAGATTCAGTTTATTACAATTTGTACTGCTATTCAGGGTCTCTTTAAGACATCCAGATTAGTGGATTGCTTTCTTAACAATATTCCACGTGAAATTACACGCTCTATGACTATTATAACTTGAAGGGAAGGGGGGGCTTCATGCAGACACTGCATACCCTATTTCTGGTCGCATGTACGTGATGTCTAGCATTCTGAATATACCCTTTAATGAGAGTGTGTGTGCTCACATGCGTGTGCTTACCTGTTACTGATTGAAGGCAAGGCGACACTGTTTCTGTGTCTCTCTCTTCACTGATTCTGTACTTGGGAATTGGTTTTAGCTCGAGCACCTTCGTGAGGTCTGTTACATGTATTCACTACTGATAATATCTTAGATCCTCTCTGCTCATCTCTGTTTCCAGTTAATATATATGACCTCTCCTTATATTTCTCTTGACCTGGAAAAAGCTGTCTTTGTTTAAGGCTGTCAGTATCTTGCATGTCATGAATATATCTCCTCTGGTACTTCATTCCCGTAGTGTTTGTATTTTCAGCCTTCTTAGCCTATCTTATGTCTTTAGTAGATACCTCAGACGACGTATATGGGGCAGCAATCTTACGAACAATATCTGGACCTTAATTCCGTGTGTCACATGGTGAGCGTTCAATGCTGGTGTTGCATATTTAAAACTAATCCAACGTCTGCTGAGTACAACATTGTAAATAATTCCATGTTTAGATTGCTGAAAGTTGTTCCTTTTTTTGGAGGGGGGGGGGGGGGGAAGGGGGCATGTGATGCCCTCAACAAATTTTGTTCCTGATGTGTTGATCTGTCTTCACCTCAGTGATGTTCTGCTGGTCTCCTGTCTTCACCGTCCATTCTCACAAATTGACGTAGAGTATATTGATCCCGGCAGTTTGCCTGCCCTGGCTACTGTCGAATAGTTCACGGTGTTTAGCACATGGCTCGCTTTCACTTAAAATTATATTGAAGTTAGCTTAGGCTGGGTAAGCCTTGGTTGGGTTGGGCTAAATTGGATTTTGTTGGGTTGGATTAGTTTGATCTGAATTGTTTTGGTTGGGTTTGGTAGGTTTTGCTGTGAAAAAAAAATCCTGGCGATCTGCCAGGATAAAATCTGTTGTGGGAAATGAGGTGTTAGCCATGTGAGAAGCGTGCAGCACGTTTAGGTCGTGGTACAGCATAATGCAGCTCTTGCATGCCCCGCATCGCGTCTACATCAACTGTCAGCATTTTCCCAGGGAGGTGATCATATATCGTGCACGCGTGCGCGCGCTCGCCAATGTTCGCCCTGAGGGAAATCATGGCTAGAGACATCAATACTTTAAACATGTTCTCTGAGGGACTCGCCTCTGGAATTAATGACATACAGGTTTCGCTCCGTCCCCGCTCTCGTCTGTGCATTTCTTCTGCTCTGAATTAATGACGGATGCGTTTGAGAACAGTCACTACTTGCTCTCAATTTGTAAAACTGTGTGCACGTGCGCGTGCGTACGTGCTTGCTTATCTATGCTTACATATCAGGGATTACGGGGAAGCTAGATCTAGCTCTTTTGTCCCGCCTCCTAGCCATTTATACTTGCGCTCTAATTCACTCACGGAAACTAAATTGTCGGGCATCATAACAAATGCAGTGTTAACTCTAGGCTACTGTACAGTAAGGAAAGTGTGGGAAGAGGTTTTTGGTTTGCGTTTTTTTTTGTTATTTACTGAGAAATCTTCGTCCATCTTCCCGTTCCTTAGGCACTGGCTGGCCAGAGTGAGACTCCTCCCATATCTATACAACATCTGTTCACAGCCTTATTATCCTGGTTCCCATCCTTGAGTAATGACTCGCTCTCCTTTCTCTCTTTCTCAATTTCTCTCTCGCTTCCCCTCTCTGCCTCCTGTTGCCTTGCTTCCTCTTGCTACCTGTTGGGCTGCATGATGGTCTCGTGGTGGGTGCTGGAGGCTGCCAGCAGGTGGCGCCTCCATCTCCGCTAGTTACTACCTCTTACCTCTAGGTAAGTACGCCACCACCACACAAAAATTATATTACCTGCTAATTTAATGTAAATTGTGGAGTATTGCAGCGTTCGTTGGTGCGAGTGTTTATACTCGCCTATTTCTGGTCACCTATTTGTGCATGCAGGATCGATCTTCAGCTCATGGACTCGGGCTTTCCAGCTGCTGGTCGCCCAGTGCCCTGAATCCACACCTAAATGTATTTTATATTAACGTTTGAAAATGTATGGCGTTAATTTCAACTCCTTCCTTTAGGTCATTTCATTTCCTACTCCTCTTATGTTAAGAAAATAGTTCCTAACATCTCTATTGCTCATACGTGTCAGGCTGCCACGAATATCCTCTTGTTTTATTGGTAATCGTTGAGAATTTTTCCAATTTTGTCACTGTTCCTTTTGAGAATTTTGTCTTCGTGTCTCCTCTGTTATTTTCTAGCGTTGTTTGGTTCATTTCCTTCAACGTATCTTCGTGCTCCGTCTCGCGGAGTTCTGGGACGAAACTCGTTGTAAACCTTTATTCTTTTTCAAGTTTCCTTTTTGAGGTGGGCGCTCGACGGCGAGGCAACAGGCGCATGTGGTGTACATGTTGTGAAGCTTCTTGAATGGGAAGGGAGCCGGTCGGCCGAGCGGACAGCACGCTGGACTTCTGATCCTGTGGTCCCGGGTTTGATCCTAGGCGCCGGCGAGAAACAATGGGCAGAGTTTCTTTCACCCAATGCCCCTGTTACCTAGCAGTAAATATGTACCTGGGTGTTAGTCAGCTGTCACGGGCTGCTGCCTGGGGGTGGAGGCCTGGTCGAGGACCGGGCCGCGGGGACACTGAAAGCCCCGAAATCATCTCGAGATAACTCAAGAATGGGGCTCGTGAAGGCTGCTGTGATCGCCAGTTTAGAGTCCATCTTGTGTCTGCGTGTCCCTGGGGTAAGTCAAGACCTGTCATACCTACTCCAGAACCTTTTTAATTGTTTCAGATAGGTGGTTCAACCTTCATTTTATACCGTCCTGCTTGTCTGCTGTCTTGCCTTCATTTTCATCACCTTGCACTTGCTGGCATTAAATTCTAATGATCATTTCTTGTACCAACTCTACAGCCTGTCTTGGGTTTGTGTATTAGACAACCAACTCATAAATCTGTAAAGAGAGGGAGTGACGTCTCGATCCATCCTTGCATCATCATCATCATCGTGTAGTTCTCTGTATTCTTCATTCTTAATTTGTCCCGACTCCTTTTAGTAATTTTGTATGGACCGCATTTATAGACATAAAAGACTCTACCCGTGGGTAGATAATTGATAGATTAGGAATAGTATGAAACCCAGAACTGGGATCCAGATTCACGAAGCAGTTATGCAAGTACTTACGAACGTGTACATCTTTCCTCAATCTTTGATGGTTTTGGTTACATTTATTAAACAGTTTATAAGGATGAAAATGTCCCAATCAACTGTTATTTGTTATAAACAGCCTCCTGGTGCTATCGAGCTCATTAACTGTTTAATAATTGTAAACAAAGTCGCCAAAGATTGAGAAAAGATGAACAGGTTCCTAAGTACTTGCTTAACAGCTTTCGCGAATCTGGCCTCAGATCCTTAAGGGACTAGGCTTTTTACCCTTATAATCCCACGTCTCCTTAATATGAATCGCTCGTTTTAGTGTTTTCCCGGTTACTCCTGCCTGCTTAAAGTACGGTATGTGTAATTACCCCCTCAAGACCAATAATTGTATCACACTTCTCAAAGTAGCCCCCATCATTATAGCGATTCTCACAAGTGTCTTTGAATGTAGAGACACGTACTCCCGCCAGTCTCTCTCTCTCTCTCCCTTTTTCTATCTTCTGCCTCTCCCTCCTCGCTTTGTACACGTTGACACACACTTTCAAAAATTCCAATTACCACTCCCTGGCCGTGACTGGCGGCCGCGGGTCCAGGCCATGTTAACTGAGGGGACACAGAGGGCCAATACGATAGTCAAGACCCTTCGCTCCACCCCCTTCCACTCCCAACACACACCTGCGACAACACATGAATATGCACCCACGAGAGGGTGTGTGTGTCTGTGGGGGTGTGTGTGTGTGTGTGTATATGTGTGTGTGTGTATATGTGTGTGTGTGTATATGTGTGTGTATATGTGTGTGTGTATATGTGTATATGTGTGTGTGTGTGTGTGTGTGTGTATATGTGTGTGTGTGTGTGTGTGTGTTTGTGTGTGCGCTCGCGCTACTCTGATACTCTCACTGGTAAATGCTAACGTCTGTTAAAACTATATTGGGGGAAGGTCACAAAGTGTCATTGTGCTATTACACATTTGTGGAGGAAACACTTAAGAACATACTAGCCTGGGGGACTCTTCCTCTTAGCCTCTTCTCTTAGTAATACAACCTGTTAGGGTAAGTCTCGTTATTAACAGACGTGTTCGCAGAGCTCCCGACCTAGACCTCGCGAACCAGTCCGGGGAGGGGGGGGAGGTAGAAATAGCCTAAGCTACTCTATCCCTTTGAAATATATTTTCTTGTCTCAATAAACGTCCTTGAACTTGTCTGGGTAAGTTCACAAGGTGGACAGTTGTGAAAGAGCTACCATGGCGAGGCCAGGCCGGGTCACAGTACTCTAGAGGGAACGTTGTTACACAACCTGCAGTTATGTATTCTCATTAATGTAGGTATAAAAAGTGGCATCAGAGGGAATCGCACATTTAAATGTAATAAGAATCTGTAATACAACAGATCATCCAAATACTCTGTTGGGACGTTAATATAATGGTGGTACACACTGATATCATAATAGCGTGATGCATCAAATGACATTTGTTATGAATGGACACAAATTTACACAAGTTTCCAACCCTTCCTCATTTTTTTTTTTTTTTTTTTTTTTTTTACCCAGCGGCCGGGCTCCAAAGACGCATTCGTCAACTTCAACATGTCATTCATTCAAAACTATGATTTTTTTCCAATATAAATGATTAAATAATAGCATATTTGGGTGTTTAGGTTCTGTTGGTAAGCATTTGTATTTCTAGTCCGTGGATGAAGCATTTACAGCGTTGTGGTTCGAAAAGCGGTTGTCAGCGAAGCCCTGTTCGAGAGATGTTCACACGTCATCATTTGAGTCTTGTGTAAAACACTTTTCATTCATAAACAGAGTTTAACGGCTGCACGGGTTGAACCTTTGCTCATAAAGGTTCCTGGCCATAATTTGGCCTTTGTTGATAAAGATGGGCGGCAAGACTCACCTGGTGACGTTCGAAAATTTCTCGAACAGTGCTCGAATCGCACCTCTAAATCCTTCACACCCACAGTGCAAATACAATAATTGCTAACAAAATGAAAACACCTAATTAGGCCCAACAAGTTTAAATGTATACGGTAATATTAATTTACATTTGAGAACACACCTATATGGAATACACAGTACGGTGAAATTGATGAATGCATCTTTGGGGTCGGCCGCCATGTGATGAGCATAGGACCAGATGATATGGGTCACCAGATAGGGATGAAGGATGCGTCTGGCAGTCTAGTGTGTTGTCTGTCACGTGTGAGCGGCACGCTGGCAGGTCCTTATCACCCAAGGTAAACAAGATGTGTGTGCAGGAGCTGCATTTGGTGACGAGTGTGACGTTAAGGAGATTAAAGGCGTTAATTTAGATGGTCACAATGCATTTGAGGGGAGGATTTTGTTTATGTATTTGCAAGTCTTTCTCCGCCTGTTACTACTCGGCTTCCTCCTCCATATCTTCAGTTACCGTCATCATCATCTCATTCTCTTTATACTTGTCATTACAGTTGAGAGTCGCGCAGTAAAGGAGCGACTGAGGCTGCCTTCTGCAGGAATAATGGGGGTGTAAGAGGACCTTTATGTAGATTAACGTTGTGTGGGGTTGACCGAGGCTCTCTCTCTCGCTCTCTCGCTCTCTCGCTCTCTCTCTCTCGCTCTCTCTCTCTCGCTCTCTCTCTCTCGCTCTCTCTCTCTCGCTCTCTCTCTCTCGCTCTCTCTCTCTCGCTCTCTCTCGCTCGCTCTCGCTCGCTCGCTCTCTCTCGCTCGCTCTCTCTCTCGCTCTCTCTCTCGCTCTCTCTCTCGCTCTCTCTCTCGCTCTCTCTCTCGCTCTCTCTCTCGCTCTCTCTCTCGCTCTCTCTCTCGCTCTCTCGCTCTCGCTCTCTCGCTCTCGCTCTCTCGCTCTCGCTCTCTCGCTCTCTCGCTCTCGCTCTCTCTTTCGCTCTCTCGCTCTGTTCTCTGTAGCTGCCACTATGGTTCAGTTGGATTAGCATTTAAATTCTTGTATGAATTTTACTGGATCTCGCTACTCGTAGGCACAGATAAGCAAATCACACACACACACACACACACACACACACACACACACACACACACACACACACACACACACACACACACACACACACACACACACACACACACACACACAACGATGGCAGGCACGCAGGTATTACCTTAAGGACAGAAAGTAAAAAGTCGCTCTCAGAAAGGTGGTTTCGAGCTGGAGGAATGTAACGAGTGGGGTCCCGCAAAGCTCGATCCTGGGACCACTGTTGTTCTTAATTTGTGAACGAACCTCACGAGGGAGTGAGCTCGTACGTGTCATTTGATCCTGCAGATGACGCAAAGCTGATGAACTTAAGAACAGAGGACTGCAGGAAGTTAGAGGAGGACGTTGGCAAACTACGAAAGTGGTAAGTAAATGGTTTCTGGAATTCAATTTCAGCAATTGTAAGGTAATGAAGATGAGAAAGGGAGATAATAGACAAGAATGTATCTCACCATAAAGAGAAGGCAACAGAAGAAATTGGAGACATATTTGGGAATGGATATAATTCCAACACTAACACCGGAGACACACACAAATGTGGTAACGTCAGTAGCATATGGAACGCTGGCAAACATTAAAACATCGTATAGAATCCTAAGTTGGTATTCCTTCAAGGTAATCTATACAGCATTTGTTAGACCAATACTGGATTATGAAGGACTAACATGCACCTTGTGAAGCATGAAATGAAAATTTAGAAAGTTTAGAAATTTAGAAAAAAACGATCTTGTGGCAAACAGATGTTTGCCACAAGATCGGTTTCAGACCCCAGAGGGCTGAGCTATGAGGATAAGTAGAACTAGATCTCGCAACCCTAGAGGTTAGAAGAAAGAGTGGATATGATCACAACATAAAAGATACTGAGGGGGAATAGACAATGTGGACAAGGACAACCTCTTTAAATTGGATGAAAGTAGGACAAGAAAACATCAGGTTAACCTGTAAAAGCAATGGAGTCGAAGAAATGCAAGGAAATAAGTTGATTAAGGCAGCGTCTGGGATGCTCTTGGACGCAGGTTCGAATCCTCGTCACGGCCCTTGTGGATTTGTTCATGCAAGGAAATACTTGGACTCAGTACGGGTGATCAGCAAAAAGAGTGAAATGAAAAAAGTTGTGGAAGCCACCTCCATGTACAAAGTATAGTTATGTTCCAGGTTAGCAATGCTAGAACAAGGATGTTAGCGCGGTGACGCAGTTTACCCGCGAGATGTCAAGAAGGACGTCTACGGCGTAAGACTTGTAAACACCTGTAACGGGTTAGGTGAGATTCTTGATAAACAGCTCCACACGGTTTTTATGAGTCAATACAAGTCATCGCATTGAACGGTCAACAATACAAGAGTATCTAGTTGAGTACACAGTCTCTGTCTGTCTCTCTCTGTCTCTCTGCCTCTGTCTCTGTCTTTTTCTCTTTTTCTCTCTCTTTCTCTTTTTTTTCTTTTTCTCTCTCTCTCTCTCTCTCTCTCTCTCTCTCTCTCTCTCTCTCTCTCTCTCTCTCTCTCTCTCTCTCTCTCTCTCTCTCTCTCTCTCTCTCTCTCTCTCTCTCTCTCTCTCTCTCTCTCTCTCTCTCTCTCTCTCTCTCTCTCTCTCTCTCTCTCTCTCTCTCTCTCTCTCTCTCTCTCACCTTACCTCGGAGAGCTTGTCAGACACGTTCCCAGCTTCCTGCATCTTGCAGTAGTGTCCTCGCCCGTGTGTGCTGTACTTCATTGCTGGTTATTGATAAGACCTGGATAGACTGCCGGCGAGGGAGCACGAGCGTGTGAGTAGTGACATTGTCTCTTATCTTCTCCATTACTCCCATTGTTGCTCGTTTGTGTTCCCCCTTGTGTGTGTGTGTCTTCGCTTGCTGCTCCCCTCCCCCGTACGTCCGGCAACCCGCGCTCTCACCTGTGTCGCGTATCTGTCGCGTGCTTGGTGTGGGTGTGTCGCGTGCCCTGTGTGGGCGTGTGTGTCGGATGCCCCGTGTGGGCGTGTGTGCCCCGCTATCTCGCGTGTCCCGTGTGGGCGTGTGTTTGTCGCGTGCCCTGTGTGGGCGTGTGGGGCGTGCCCCTTGTGGCTGTGTGTCGCTTGTCTCGTGCTACTAGTCCTCTGGCGTGTTTCATGAGTGTCACTGTCTTGCGTGTGTTCATCTCTCATATAATCTGAGCATTTCCAGGCGTGTCCAGGACTGGTGTATGCCCCAGGCGTCTCCCGCATACCCATACATCTTGGGTATACTGTCTCCCATCTCCCCGCGTCTTCCACCCGTCTCAGTTCCCCCGTCTCCTGCTCGCGCTACAGTGGCCACTTGTTCTGTAGAGGCCACCAGGAAGACGGACCGTTGGGGGAAGATAGCGGTATTGTCAGCTTGTGTGTTGATGGAATATGTTGAGCGGGTGTCTTGTGCGTTGTGACTGTGATATTGACAGGTTGTTCATTTGGCCGCACTGTCCACGTGTTGACGCGCTCCTCGCCTGTCTCAGAACTGTTGCATGAAGTCAAGCACCGTGCACCTCTTGTTCTCTAGTCCTTGTTATTTTTGCCCGTCCCTTATCTGTCTGATTATTGACTCGGTGATGCCCTCTCGTCCCTCTCCTGTCTGTTTGCTGTCTTGCACTTGCCTCGTGACCTTTGACTGTCTCCCCTCCCCCCCCCCTCTCACCGCTGTATCTCCCAAGGTGAGAGGCGACATCACGTACAGAGACAGGTGTGTGTGTGTGAGGGCATGAGTGACAGTATTGACAGGTGTGTCGCACCTATTCAATAGGTCGTCGTCGCCTCCATCACACCAATAAGCCAAGAATGTGGCCGCTGTGTGGTGCTGGTGGCTGGAGACGACAGCCACCACGACGACGACGACGGAGGTGGTGGAGGTGGAGACACCGGCTTTGAAGACGGTTGGGGTCGTGTTGGTGAAGACGACGACGACTCGGCGGAGTATTGGTGGCAGTAGCTGTGGTAGTAGCTGTGGTAGTAGTGGTGGTAGTAGCTGTGGTAGTAGTGGTGGTAGTAGCTGTGGTAGTAGCGGTGGTAGCAGCAGTAGTGGTGGGCTGAGTTGGCATCTCCAGTCTAGAGTTGTGATCCAGTTTTTGCGCTCTTACCTGCAAAATATCAGAGAGTCCTCGTTACCTGCAAGATTGTGTGTTCACGCCGTAATGTTCACGCAAGGTCGAGCATTAGCTCCTGAGCTCCGCCTTTCTATATAATGGACGATTAATACAATTATAACCACCTCTCAGGTGTTGGCTGCTGGAACAATGTGAGGGTCTGACGATAGTCATTGGAGTAATCCTGGGATTCGAACCAGGGTTCTGGGTCACACCAGTCGCGCGCCTTAACCCACTGTTACCAAGATACGCTTTAAGTAATTTAACCTGGGATCCTAACCCCCCCCCCCCCCCCACACACACACAATTATATATATATATATATATATATATATATATATATATATATATATATATATATAATATAATATATATAATATATATATATATATATAATAATATATATAATTTTATCATTATGATTATTATTAGTATTATTATTGTGTTATCTATCCTCATATCGCAGTGTATTTTGGAACTAGCCTGTGGCAAACATAGTGGCTTTTTCTGTTTGGTTTTTGTGTTTGACGAATGACGGGTTCCATGCCAGTTCCGCGTGCTGGCCATCTCGTAAGTGATGTGCAATATTATACATGAATCACAAGACTCCTCTTAAATGTCCTAACTTGCGGGCATCCTGTACATTACCTGAATCTGCCCGAGGGGCCGCCACCACCCCTAGTGGCCTCGACAAGGACAGGAAGCCGACGGCTTGTCAAAGGAAACCCCCCCTCACACACACACACACACACATTTTCTTGAAGTATATAGGTTAGGCTTGGATGGTTGTGCTTCCTTGAGCGTGTAGAAGGGCTACCACAGCGGAAGTATGCACGCGAGTGTATGTGGGCGCGTGCGTTGGTCGACTCGTGTCTTCGGAGGCAGGGATAGGAGTGCATTATTCATGGTCGGAGCAGCAGGCGTGTGGGTGGGCGGGCGCCGGCACGTCGCAGGAATACAACAGGGAGGTTACAGCCTTCCTCTCTTCTCTCTCACGCCTCTGGACGTCTCTCCCAATGCCTTCACTAACATCGTGTTGTCACGGTGGAAAAGTTGTGTTATTTGATCATCATCATCAGTAGTAGCAATGGGAGTAGTGGTGGTTGTAGTAGTCGTAAGAGTAGCACTAGTGGTTGTTGTGGTAGTAATAAGAGTACTGTTATTATTACTTGTATTTTGGGAGGTTAGATCCGGCTTTGTGGTCACGCTGAAGAGTTGTGTGTACGTGGTGGGGGACGGTTGTGTGTACGTGGTGGGGGACGGTTGTGTGTACGTGGTGGAGGACGGTTGTGTGTACGTTGTGGGGGACGGTTGTGTGTACGTGGTGGGGGACGGTTGTGTGTACGTGGTGGGGGACGGTTGTGTGTACGTGGTGGGGGAAGGTTGTGTGTACGTGGTGGGGGACGGTTGTGTGTACGTGGTGGGGGAAGGTTGTGTGTACGTGGTGGGGGACGGTTGTGTGTACGTGGTGGAGGAAGGTTGTGTGTACGTGGTGGGGGAAGGTTGTGTGTACGTGGTGGGGGACGGTTGTGTGTACGTGGTGGGGGAAGGTTGTGTGTACGTGGTGGAGGAAGGTTGTGTGTACGTGGTGGAGGAAGGTTGTGTGTACGTGGTGGAGGAGGGTTGTGTGTACGTGGTGGAGGAGGGTTGTGTGTACGTTGTGGAGGAGGGTTGTGTGTACGTGGTGGAGAAAGGTTGTGTGTACGTGGTGGAGGAAGGTTGTGTGTACATGGTGGAGGAAGGTTGTGTGTACATGGTGGAGGAAGGTTGTGTGTACATGGTGGAGGAAGGTTGTGTGTACATGGTGGAGGAAGGTTGTGTGTACATGGTGGAGGAAGGTTGTGTGTACATGGTGGAGGAAGGTTGTGTGTACATGGTGGAGGAAGGTTGTGTGTACGTGGTGGAGGAAGGTTGTGTGTACGTGGTGGAGGAAGGTTGTGTGTACGTGGTGGAGGAAGGTTGTGTGTACGTGGTGGAGGACGGTTGTGTGTACGTGGTGGAGGACGGTTGTGTGTACGTGGTGGAGGAAGGTTGTGTGTACGTGGTGGGGGAAGGTTGTGTGTACGTGGTGGGGGAAGGTTGTGTGTACGTGGTGGAGGAAGGTTGTGTGGTGTTTGCAAGTGCTCCCTCGCACCACCACCTTCTTCAGGTAATGTTATGTGAGACGTGAGAGGGCACCGTGGGCCTCAAGGTGTACATGGGTCTCCCCCACACCCCACACACGAGGTGTCCCCACCTCCCCCACACCACACACACACGAGGTGTCCCCACCTCCCCCACACCACACACACAAGAGGTGTCCCCACCTCCCCCACACCACACACACACGGTGTCCCCCACCTCCCCCACACCACACACACAAGAGGTGTCCCCCACCTCCCCCACACCACACACACACGAGGTGTCCCCACCTCCCCCACACCACACACACACGAGGTGTCCCCACCTCCCCCACACCACACACGAGGTGTCCCCACCTCCCCCACACCACACACACAAGAGGTGTCCCCACCTCCCCCACACCACACACACAAGAGGTGTCCCCACCTCCCCCACACCACACACACAAGAGGTGTCCCCACCTCCCCCACACCACACACACACGAGGTGTCCCCACCTCCCCCACACCACACACACAAGAGGTGTCCCCACCTCCCCCACACCACACACACACGAGGTGTCCCCACCTCCCCCACACCACACACACACGAGGTGTCCCCACCTCCCCCACACCACACACACACGAGGTGTCCCCACCTCCCCCACACCACACACACACGAGGTGTCCCCACCTCCCCCACACCACACACACACGAGGTGTCCCCACCTCCCCCCCACCACACACACAAGAGGTGTCCCCACCTCCCCCACACCACACACACACGAGGTGTCCCCACCTCCCCCACACCACACACACAAGAGGTGTCCCCACCTCCCCCACACCACACACACACGAGGTGTCCCCCACTTCCCCCACACCACACACACAAGAGGTGTCCCCACCTCCCCCACACCACACACACACGAGGTGTCCCCCACCTCCCCCACACCACACACACAAGAGGTGTCCCCACCTCCCCCACACCACACACACAAGAGGTGTCCCCACCTCCCCCACACCCCACAAGAGGTGTCCCCACCTCCCCCACACCCCACAAGAGGTGTCCCCCCACCTCCCCCACACCCCACAAGAGGTGTCCCCACCTCCCCCACACCCCACAAGAGGTGTCCCCCCACCTCCCCCACACACACGAGGTGTCCCCACCTCCCCCACACCCCACACGAGGTGTCCCCCACCTCCCCCACACCCCACACGAGGTGTCCCCCACCTCCCCCACACCACACACACAAGAGGTGTCCCCACCTCCCCCACACCCCACACACACGAGGTGTCCCCCCACCTCCCCCACACTACACACACAAGAGGTGTCCCCAC
The DNA here is from genome assembly GCF_040958095.1 of Procambarus clarkii. NCBI lineage: Eukaryota > Metazoa > Arthropoda > Malacostraca > Decapoda > Cambaridae > Procambarus > Procambarus clarkii. The sequence goes on from NC_091180.1 coordinate 27,821,537, forward strand.
CTCCCCCACACTACACACACGAGGTGTCCCCCCACCTCCCCCACACTACACACACAAGAGGTGTCCCCACCTCCCCCACACCTCAGTCACTGCCTCAGCCTTCCTAAGATTTAGCCTAGCAACATAACGCAATTCGTGTCAATTTCTAGCTGTCCATAAGGTTCAAATTAGCGTAGTGGAACGGAGGATTACCAGCCGTGTTGACAACTGCTGCTTCTCGCACATTTAAAGGGATGTCCCGGTTTAGAAATTAGCGTCTTATTCTTATTGGTTTATTGAAGCTGAGCATGTTGTAAGCAGCAAGTTGTTGTTGTTGTTGTTGTAGGTTGTGAGGCCGGCAGTGCCAGCGGAGTTGTGGATGAGGGAAGTAGCTAGTGTTCTGGCAACAAGTTTGGCAGCGGCCGAGTCCTGGTCCAACTGGCACTCGAATTAGGCTAGAATGGTTCATCTTTGGTGCCACCAGCTATGTTGTGTTAGTGTCTTGTGTGGTGGTGTGGTGGTAGTGTCTCCCGTGTGGTGGTACTGTGATGGTAGCGTGTTGTGTGTGGTGGTAGTGTGATAGTGGTTGTGATGCAGCTTATTGGGTAGTGGTAGTGTCTCGTTTGTAGGTGATTGTTGTCCGTCTCCCTCGTAGTATTGAGGCTGGTAGTTAATGTTCTGAACCTTCATCACCAACTCTGCGCGCCAACTCTGCCCCCACTCTGCGCGCCAACTCTGCCCCCACTCTGCGCAGTGTAACTTGTGACGTACATATTATATTTATATATCTATAGATTAGACTGGCCGGGGTTGGACAGCACTTGCTTGACATAGCTAGGCTGGGGTTGACATTAATGAAACGAGTGCCACGACACAGTGCCAGAGTAAACCCCCACGACGAATCCTGCCGTATCATATTAAATCGAATCTGAATGATTTGCTTCATACTATATTGTAAAACATTACACACTGATACCCATAAAATTCATTTAAGTGTTTTTCCCCGCATATCTAATTTTTACTTAAAAAAATGGGTATAGTTTTAAGAGATCCTTTAGGATATAAATTGTCGTGGCAGTGTACAGTTATTTACATTTTTTTTTTTTTTTTTTTGCTTTCTTTTTTCTTTTTTTTTTTTGCTTTTTTTTGTTTGCAGTTTTTTGCAAAGTTTGCAATCAAGAGACGCATCAGTCAGCAGAGTGCTCCTCTGCTTCACACTTAGTACCCACACCCTTCACATTGGTCAACCCCCCCCATCTCCCACAGCCCCAACTACGGTGAACACCTGCTGAGAGCAACACCTGCTCTCCCAATGTGTAGTGAACCACACTGGCCCCCTCCCCACTCCCACGCCGCCCACTCAGCTCTCTGCCCCCCCCCCCTCCCCACAGCAACACAAGCGCAGCACCGGATTAGTTCGCCTGGCTCTTGAGCCCCATCCTCCTTTTTGTCCCTTGCCTCAGCTAAAATGGTTTTGAGAGTAACATTGTTTACCGGGGAGCTCAGCGGGCCATGGGAGCTGAGCTGAGCCGGGCCCATGGGAGCTCAGTGGGCCATGGGAGCTCAGTGGGCCATGGGAGCTCAGTGGGCCATGGGAGCTCAGTGGGCCATGGGAGCTCAGTGGGCCATGGGAGCTCAGTGGGCCATGGAAGCTCAGCGGGCCATGGAAGCTCAGCGGGTCCAGAACGGACCGAAACGTCGTAGTTTCATCCTCTTCTGGGATGTGATTTGTTCATCATTTCTTCAGCCACGTTATTGTAGCTTTAATAAATGTCCTGTATTATAATGACTAGTTATAAATACATTCTATAATACTTTAATTATATGTTTTAAGGAAGTTCGGGGTTGTTAGGTATTTCTTGGTATTAGGTAGGATATATAGCTGACGTGAGAGAGGTGGTGGTGGTGGTGCCAAGAGTGCCAGGTGTACACACGAGGCGATCACTGGTGTCTCCACCGGCCACTAGTACAGTGCCACTGGACAAAGGGCCGGGTGCAACACTGCAAACAATTGGATGAAAATATCAGTGCGCAGAAATCCAGTTTATGGTTTGTTTACAGTGAAGTGATCAGCGTATTTGATCTACAGGAGAGTTGTACAATGACAGTGAGGTGTTGCAACGAAGGGAGATAACCTATCTTCCCACCTACCTTAATGAGGCGAGATGCACTTGGTGAATGTTGACTGTGATCTTCACATGTGTAACAGGAAATGGACCTCGTGTAGTTTGGTTGAATGTTCATTAGTATGAGACATCGGTTTGCTCATCTGAAGAAATGATGTTTTAATTTATACCTGGAACTCATTCTACCGTTGCAACAGTGCAATTATGTTTAGCGGCAAGGTGATGATCTAAGGGAATACTACTGCAAGATACAGGAGGTCATCTGGGTGTTCTCGCCGCTCCTCACTCTGACTCTAGAGGTAAGTATATAGGTAACCCTTAGGTTACTTACGGGCTCACCATAGCCCGTGCTACATGGACACATCGCTCTGAGTAGCTAAATCTAAAACATCAACCACCTCAGGTTACACCTGTTGAATGCAACCCTCACTCCTCCAACATCGTGTCCCATCCTCTAATCCTTCAACAACTTACTAATATAGGCCTACAGGATATCCCACTAAGTATGGAACCAGTTTGGATTTGCTTTTATATTTTATTGTAATTATTATAATTTATTGTAACTAAATTTTTTACCCGAGGTGTTCAATGTGGCGACTGTTATGGTTGGTACACAGGCGACGAGGCTTCCATGTCAGCGGTCACACTGGGAATGGTGTCAGATGTGAGGCTATGTCCCAGACCTTTGGGAGACACTGTATCATACTCTCCTAGAAACCAAAACGTTCTTTTATCTGTAAATAAAGTATATTTGCAACATTCGAATTTTCCGTTGTTAAGGAAGGTGGTGCCTGAGATGTCTTGTCCGCGATTCAAGTGTGTGTGAGAATGGGGGAGTGAAGGGGAGGTGTAAAGGGAGAGGAAGATGAGGGGTTATGAAAGATGAAAATAGTTTCATGTTACGGCGACGTGTTAAAAAGTGGATGAAAACTGCAGAAGAGCTTGGCTGTAACTTGACTTGCGTGGTACACTGGCAGATGGTGTGGGGGGGAGGAGGAGGAGGGGACTTATTAAGACGCGCTGATGACCTCTTATCTTGCCGTCATTGCTCTCCCGTTGTTGTATTGTTGCATAGGGTACGTCTTCTACATGTGTGCTGGGTACGTGAGTACTCTGGGGCGTGCCTTCACTGGCTACTCTGTGTGTACTGACGGACGTTGGTACAAAGACACTGTGTATTCATGTACTCGAGACGTGTGTACTCAAAAAGAATATATTATTCAAGGAAAATATAAGCTTTAGAAGAAGGGTAGCCAGAGACGGCCGAGCCGTGGTGAGGTGATCTGTGGCGGGTCTGGCACCATCACCCGTCACTTGTCCAGTACAAGTGACATATACGGATACAGTCCAAGGGTTTCAGGTATTTTATCATTTGTAATAAGATGGTTTTTAATTTCATGCAGTATGAGTTTGGGTTTGTCTTTAAATGGCTTAATTTGTTTCACTATAAGATGTAGTGTGTGTCCCAATCTTTGTCCACACTTTACTCTTCATCTAGAACACCTATACAAGCCGAACTGCCAGAGATATCTGTGGCTAGAGCTGTGTCAACGTCTGTCAGTCTACTGACAGTAAAAAAAAGAATGTAGTTTTTATTATTTCTACCACAGACGTGGCCACACGTCTACAATGCTAAGCAGCATATATATACATACATGCTTGTCATAGTAATGGCATCCGTATAGAGCATGTTTTGTGACTCAAGTTACTCCTTGATACAAGGCTGGTAACTTGAGCTATGTATGGCGTCGTCTGGACTATGTATCTTTAGCCTGCAGTGTATCTAAATAATGTATTATTATATTTGCCATACTGTATTTCGTATGGACTTGTGATAGTGTTTACGGGGCTATATCTTACCTTGGATATAAATAACCAAGAATTAAGTTCTTCGCAACTCTTAAATTGTTCAAAAATGTTCAGTAAATCCTTCAAGAAACTGGTCATGAGGAGGATCAGTGTCGTGGAGAGAGAGAAGCTGAAGAAAACAGTATATACTTTGTAAGCTTCACTGTAAGTCCGTGTCACCAATAGTTATATTGATCTTGAGTCATCATATTTATATTAAGTTTCAGCAAACCTTCGTAATACTCTCATTGTCCGAACAAGACTAACGTACTTATAAAATAATATATTATTTATAGTTAATAATATTGTAAATAATTATAAAATAGTTGGGTGACGACGTCATTTTCCTGACCATTTAACGCCTGATAGAATTACTGAACATCAAGACTTGGGTAATGTGGAGTCGTAATTCATGTAAATGAGTTCTGGTGAGTCATTATGTGGAGGGGGGTGTGGGGGGTGAGGGGGGCGGGGTGTTGGTAATGAGGGGGGGGGGGTTATCAGTAATGTGTGGGTAATGTGGCCAATGTTGACATTCCGCATTTGGCGTTCATTGGGCCAGGTATGTGTGTATATTATATTCTCTCTTTCCCCTTATCTCCCTTTCTCCCTCTGCCTCTCCCTCTGCCTCTCCTTCTGCCTCTCCTTCTGCCTCTTCCTACCGCTCTGCCTCTGCCTCTCCCTCTGCCTCTCCCTCTGCCTCTCCCTCTCCCTCCGCCTCTCCCTCCCCCCCCCTCCTGGAGTTCTCTAATGTTCCTCGCTGGGGAGATATATATAGTGGACCTCGCGTGCTTGGACCCCCAAATGTTCTCCGCTAAATCAAGCGAGTCGGTGTTTTTATTAAGGTACTCCAGCGGTCATTAATTTTCACGCCTTCCGTAAATTGTCATTCACTGAACAGTAAATTATGATCACTTTGCCCTAAATTGTTACCTCTTGCTTCGTAAATCAGAACCGCTTGTCGTAAATTAGCCCTTGTGTCGTAGTTCATAATCTACTGCGTAGCGTCGTAACTCAGCGGTCAGCGTAGTTGGCTCCCAACCGGAAGATCCCGGGTTCGGTTCCCGTATATGTACGGAGGCGTTTGAGGAAAGTTTAATATATTACCTGTGTTCACCTAGCAATAAACGGGTATCCCTGAGGTCCCCTTAAAGTGTTCTGGTTTGCATCTTGGAGATGCAAATTTAACGATTGTAAATAAATACCATTATTTACGACGCAGATGATTTACAAAATAACAGGTAATAATTTACGGTGCAAGTGGCAATGATGCACACAAAACCAGTAATTTACAAAATAGGTAGTTGCATATGGATTGTAAATCAATACCCGAGATGCCGTAAATGATCGGATGTGTTGCCATTAATCTCTAATTGTAAATCATATCTTGACAGTACATAATAAGTTGTTTAAGATCTCTATTATTCAGTTATGGTCTGTTGCCCATGTTGATGTGCAGTTTTAACAGAACTGTCATCTATCATGTCATCATCTCTTGTCGTATGTTTTCTTGCATGTCTATAAATAAGTCAGTCATGAAGCCATCTGGAAAGTATTGGAGTTTTTTTTTCATAATTTCTATAATCACTGAAAATTGTGGGCTATCGCTTTCACGTGTCCAGTAAATGTAATAGTTGCTCATAGTAGCTTGTTCATTTTCTCCACGAGATCTTAACAGCTTTTTCAATTCATTCCTGAAAACAACTTTACACACACACACACACAGACACACACACACACACACACACACACACACACACACACACACACACACACACACACACACACACACACATACACATACACACACACACACACACTGACGGTGTCTGTGTTTGCTTGCGTGCCAGGATCCATTTTGATTCCTGGCAAGAAGACTGACACGTGTTGCCAATATCCACAAAGCACGGGGCGCTGAGTATACGGGCTCACCATAGCCCGTGCTACTTGGAACTTTTTGTTCCAGGCAGCGAATCATTAACAACATTAACAACAACCCATTGGTGGCTGTGTTCACCCTCTACTGGGGTCACTCCTGGTCCAATCCTGGGGTGAATGTCTTCACTGTGAGAGTAAGAACAAGCTAAATAAACTAGGAGTTGAGGATAACAGTTTAAATCGTTCGGGGAGTTAGGGAATCAGACCACAATTAAAACTGCAGGCTTGTGAGCTCAATCCTGAATAAGGGGACAAATGAGAAAGCAAATTGCATCCATAGATTTAGAAGTAAATATGACTAATAAATTGTCATTGCATTGTACGGAGGACACTTGGAAAGGTGTGGCTCAGTGGCTGAAGACTAGGTAAGTGGTCTTGGATAAGGGCTGCCACTTACACTGTCTTTTACTCTTGTTTCAACACTAAAACAATGCAGGAGGCGCTGGCCCGCCCTCCCAGCTGCCTGTGCTACACAAAGGAGTCGTGTCTGGGAGAGACGCTTGCTCTCTTCTCTCTTGTGACTGGCCGTTCTCCCACACAGTCTGTAAACCTTATTTATAACTTTTGGATTCTAATAATTGAACTTTCGTACTAATTGTTTTGTTTATTCCTTTCCATGTTTTTACTTTTTAGTTTTCTCTGTTTTATTGGTTTGTTTGTGTGTGTGTCAGTTCGCGGGTCGTAAATATTGACCTAATGCTTCTTGCAGCCAAGATATTGCCGTGTGCAATATCTCCTTCGCGTTGGCTGCGAAGGCATTAGGGCAACACTTGGTCAATACTGGTCAAATATTCATGACCCGGGCATGAATTCGTCCAGTGCTGAAGACGGAGGGTGTAGAGAGAAGCCCGGAAGCATATGTAGACGACGCTCCAGGTCGTCTTAAGCTTCAGGGAAGCTTAAGGTAAACTTTATAACGAACGCAAAGCTTCAGAAAAATTAAAACTTCAGCCAGACTTCCTGTAAACTTAATGTAACCTTGCGGGTACAACTTAGACGAGCCTCAGGGCCACTGAGGGTAATCTTTAAGCTGTCCCAAAGTAATGTCGAGCTAAATTCCAAGTTTATTTAAACTTCTGGTGAACTACAATTATACACCAGACGTCCTTAGAGAATTTTTATGTTAATTTATGTACACTCCAGAAAACAAGGTACAGTCAAGTTACACACTAAATTCAAGGAGAACTCCAGTAACTTTGTAATTTTTTCTTCGTCCTGCCCAACCATTTTTACTTGTTGGTAGACGGTCTCACTTCTTGCAAGGCCGAGTTTAGATCCCTGATGGTCCAAGTAGTTGCGAATGTCTAGAAGTATAGACAAGAGGAATAATGAAACGTAGAAGATACATGAGGAAATAGATGAGTGATAAAGATAATGATCTCAAGGGACTGAGGAATGAGAACAAGAGGGACATAGATGAAATGAAGTAAAAGAGGAAGTAGAAAGAGAGAATAAGAAAAGGACCAGAGGAAGATGATTGTGAACGAAAATGCGTGTGTTGACAAGTTGAAGAGAAAAACAGTTTGGAAAAAAAAGATAACGGGCCAAGAACATTGAATGGCAAACAAGGAATTAAGGAAAAGGGCAAAAACAAAAAAATCAATATTATTTTTTGTGTTGTGATCTGTGTAAGATGCGTAGTGTCCCCTCACAAATGACTCCAGAAGGGTTAATACAGTTTACCATGGCTCTTTCGTTAACCTCAGAGTTGGCGGGTTGTGGTAGCCGGTGCGCTATTGATCCAGCGTTCGGGAGGCCCTTTGACGGAGGTAGGGCGGGCGGGGCGAGGCTGGCTGGGGTGTGGGCTGCGGAAGGGTGGGGCGAGGTTGGGTGGGGTGTGGGGCGAGGCTGGGCTGGGGTGTGGGGCGAGGCTGGCTGGGGTGTAGGCCGACACAGTGGAGGGGGTGTGGGGCGAGGAGTGGGTCGTTGGGTACGGTGGGGCATTGTGAGGGTGGGGGTGTGGGAGCAGGGCTCATTTCTGAGAAAGGTTTAGAGTGTGGGGCTCTGGGGGGGGGATGGAGTGTGGGGCAGAACTGTTCCGTTTAGGTAGCGGGAATCGCGCATAGGACGTCCAGTGATCTCATAGAAAATATGCAAGTGTTTACCGTGCCTGTACAGGTCCAGGGAGACCATGTACAAGAGTGCCATCAGGCTCAAAAGTCGAAATAAGAGTGTTGACCTCGACAACCGTGACGGATAGTTAGACAGGGAAATGTCCGCCATGGTTGTTCTTCGCCAAAGTCTTCTCTGATTTACGTTAGTTCCCGACGATGGTTGATGGAAGGGTGTTGAGTGTCCTACACCACGCAGGAGGGTGGACAAGAGGAGCTGAGGGAGCCGGTCGGCCGAGCGGACAGCACACTGGACTTGTGATCCTGTGGTCCCGGGTTCGATCCCGAGCGCCGGCGAGAAACAATATGCAGAGTTTCTTTCACCCTATGCCCCTGTTACCTAGCAGTAAAATAGGTACCTGGGGTGTTAGTCAGCTGTCACGGGCTGCTTCCTGGGGGTGGAGGCCTGGTCGAGGACCGGGCCGTGGGGACACTAAAAAGCCCCGAAACCATCTCAAGATAACCTCAAGAGGGTGGCAGGCAGCGACGCACATCTGATGTACTGATGTGCTGTGATCAGTATATTATGTTAGCATCCTGGACACATCACAGGTCACGACGCGTGAGGCATCAGGTCACTGATGGAGATGGGGCCGGGATTAATTCAAACAATCATTTACGAAACCTGTACATCTTTGCCTGATCATAGTGGTTTTGTTTACATTTATTAACCAGTTTACGAGTTTCGAAACTTCGCAACCCCAAGTTGTTATTGTTATACACAACCTCCGAGGGCTTCAGAACTCTCAACTGTTTAATAAATGGAAACAAAACCGCCATACCCGAGGAAAGATGTACGGGTTTCGTAAAGGCTTGATGAAGCCTGGCCCAGAATCCTACCAAGTCCAAGTTACCGTCGAGGAAAAGGAAATTGAAAAAGTCCTGTGACATCAAGTTTGGCAAGACCACAAAGAAGTCAGATGACATCTTCAGTCCCACGTGCACAACCCGTCCTCTCAACCCGTCCTCTCAACCCGTCCTCTCAACTATTAAGTCGCGTTTTATTTACGATATCGTAACCAGCGTTACAAATGCACCTGCCCACAAATATTTACGTTTTCAACACATCGGACTCATAAGGTTTGGTGGGTTGCATGGGTTCATATGTGTCTGGTTGGGCTTTAAGGTTGCATTTTTTAAGGAATGACTGCTCGAAAGATCGTGCCGGTCTGTGTGACGAGGTGAACGCTGACGTAGGCGCATTGACTGATTAGCGTGCGTGCGTGCGTGCGTGCGTGCGTGCGTGTGTGTGTGTGTGTGTGTGTGTGTGTGTGTGTGTGTGTGTGTGTGTGTGTGTGTGTGTGTGTGTGTCCATACCGTGTTGATAATTGTGTGTGGTGTGGCAACAGCCATTGTTGGAGTTTGGCGTCACAAATATTGTGTTGACATTATTTACATTATTCCTCGTCATCTATTGTTTAAACTTTGTTTATAGATCATTTAATTATGTGTGTGGATAATTTATATTTGTAAAAGCATTGACATATATGTGTACGCAAGAACATGTTGTGACATAATAAGAATTTAGCCATGACAGACGCCCCTAAGATTTCTGAGCAGAGTTCATGACCAATAATAATGTGCGGAAATATTTTGCTAATGAAATATTCTTATGAACAATACTTTCCTTTTTAAAAGTTTAATGTGAAAATTCTACTGGAGTAATTGTACCTATTCTTCTCAAGAGTCCAAGCGTGGAAGCTTAGTATGGTTGTGGGTGGTGGTGGTTTTGGTGGTGGTGGTTGGTGGTGGTTGTGGTTGAGTTCACACAACCTCGACTCTGTAAATCTCTCAGAATGTTCGGCAATATGTTTATAGTTTGTGATGTGTGTCTATATATGCATGAACACGATGTACTGAACGGGGTGAGAATAGCTTGAGCTACCTCATCCCTTTGTGTGTGTATTTTACCTCAATAAATTTATTTCAATTTCGGCTTTGTAATGTTGGGTGTAACGGAGCCTGTGTCCTGGGAGACGGGGAGGAGTGTGTAGGTAATGGAAGAATCACCTCGGATTCCTATTACACCCTACAGTGTGTAAATGATAAGAAATTGGAACTTAACTCTTTTCTCTCTGTCTGGCTCTCTTTCTCTCCGTCTATCTGCCCAACCACTTGGGCTGGACGGTTGAGCGACGGTCTCGCTTCTTGCAGGTCGGCGTTCAATCCCCGACCGTCCAAGTGGTTGGGCACCATTCTTTTACTCGTCTTAACCTAAATCCTTATCCTTTCCAAGTGCTGTACAGTCGTAATGGTTTAGTGCTCTCTCCTGATAATTACCTACCTCTCCCTCCCTCCCCCCTCCTCCTCTCTCTCGCTCCTCTCTCGCTCTGTGGCTTCCTGCCTCAGTGCTTCTCCATTTGTTAAATTAATGTTCCTTTGATTACTTCAAGATGGAAGATGTTATCCTATATTTATATAGATTTATACACGTTTAAGGTGTGAGCAAGCTTCAGCTACGAAATGTTTTGCAACTGGTGCTGTTGAGCAGGTGTGAAGTCTTTGCCATGATTACTAGGTTCCGCAGGTGGCTCATACTTAAAAATCAAGCTTTACCCAAAGAATGTTGACTTCATAGCTGAACACAAAATACCTTTCACTCCTGCGTTTCCCAGTAGCTATCGTCAACCCGAGGCAGACATCTGACTAATAAACCTGGTTTTGGGAATTTCAATTCTTGTGTAGGTAAAGGTTAGTGTCGTCATTAGCATCAGCTTGGGGAATGGTTCATGACTGAAGTAGACATTATGATGTCTACTCATAATCCTAACACCCGAAATGTTTATGTGAGAGATAAAAGTTCTTGTATATGAACACACGGATATATCTCGCTTGGATTTTGTCCATGTGCGTGCGCTTATTTTAGGCATACGACACACACACACACACACACACACACACACACGCACACGCACACACACACACACACACGCACACGCACACGCACACGCACACGCACACGCACACGCACACACACACACAGGCTCTTCCTCCTGCTCATACATGGGAACACACAGGACTGATTTCCATCTATCTCGGGCGCTCACGCGGGGACGAATGGTTCCACGATATGGACAGAGAGATGGAGAGGGTCAGAGCAGTGTGGAACAGCAGAAGCAGGAAGGGACGAGGAGTGGAGAGGGATAGGCAATGAGAAGTTGTGACAGGAATATAGAGTGAAGTGCCACTAACAACAGCCAGGTATGAAGTAGAGTGTAGGGCTGTAGTCAGCAGCAACATTGACCTGACGGAACTCCTACGGGCTCACCATAGCCCGTTCTGCTTGGAAGTTTTTGTTCCAGGTAGCGAATCTTAAACAACATTCTCAGATGACTTGAGATTTTTATTGGTATGTTTCTTGGGTCAGAAAGATGGAGCGAAGCTGGGGGCTGAGAGTTGGGTGAGCAGCTGGTGGTAATGAGACCTCAGCATCCCAGGTAGCGTCTACCTGACGACGCAAGAGGTGGGGCCTGATGCTGGTTACCATGGGAACGTCTCGCTCTCGTGTACACCAACACCTCAGTGACGTCAAGCATGAAAGCACTGATGCAAGGTCGGCACTGAATACATCTGGAGGATCCCGAGACACTCAATTTCTCCAGAGGGAATTGATGTATTACTGGACTGGCATCACCGCAGCAATGGCTGTGGTCTGCTGCTCCAGACCCCAGCCATTGCTGTGGTCTGGAGCAGAGCAGAAGACTGCTGCTGTGCTCCGAGTGCTAACAGCTGGAACCTGCAATCACAAATAGGAAATTCACGCGCACGATTTAAATGATTGGAAATGGTAACAATAAATAGTTTTAGCCAACATGTCTGGGGACTCGCAAGAACGATACGCCTGGCCAGCGACGTGGTCTGGGGATGACTCACAGCCTGGTTGATCAGGTATTCTTTGATGAGGTATCCTTCACCAATCCTTTAGGGCGGCTGACAGCTGAGTGGACAGCGCTTCGGATTCGTAGTCCTGAGTTCAATCCCCGGTGAAGGCGGAGACAAATGGGCAAAATGTTTCTTTCACCCTGATGCCCCTGTTACCTAGCAGTAAATAGGTACCTGGGAGTTAGACAGCTGATACGGGCTGTTTTTTTTTGGGGGGGGTGTATAACAAAAAGGCCTGATCGAGGACCGGGCGGCGGGGACGCTAAGCCCCGATATCACCTCCAGATAACCTCAAGATAACCCATGATGACCCAACCCGTTCTCCTGAATAGTACATGACCTATAATTCCCCTAAGACCAAAAACTGATGGTCTAAAAATGGTAGCGGCTCGTGAAATTGACGTGATGTCCTGTTTTCGGTTGGTGGGTCCTCGGGTAGGTTAGGTTCGGGCAACTTAATACAACAGTTTAGTGTCGTTGTGAACGGTCGGGAGATGGGGCCGGGTGACCAGAGGAGCGGGGGGGACACGGCTGCCTCATCTATTTCCGAGTAAGTTGCCTGATGGAGAGGGCTCGGAGTGTGCTGCAAAGTTAATTGTTTGATGGAGATTTTAATGAAGAGGCTAAAGCCTGGAGAGCAGTGTTCCAGCCGCCCTACACACACACACACACACACACACTGGCTCTGTGTAGTTACCTGTTGTTGTTGCTATACATTCAGCTACTCTGAACAAGTTCCAAGTAGCACGGGCTATGGCACGGGCCCGTAACTTACCTGGCACAGGAGCGGGGCAAGTAGCACAGGCTATGGTGAGCCCGTAGAGGACTTGCCTGGCACAGGAGTGGTCCTGTCTATAGTTACCTACTAGTGCCAACTTATATATATGTATACAGAGCCAGTATTAGTTCCTGGGCCCCACTTTTCAACCGCCGACCACCAATTGCAGTGATTCTCCGTGCTCTAGATTCTTTTTCTTCAATCTGTGCTTTGTAGTTAGCGTCATATATTTCCCGCTCTAGTTCATTACATTTGATCAGTCTTGCACTGGGAAAATACTTCCCACTCGCATAGGACAGTAGGCCTACCGTGGTGTTACTTTCTTGCCGTGTGTCATGTTCATTTGGGTTTGTAATTTCCACCCCCCATGCCCTCTCATGTCCCTGCTCATGGTGAACTTTTGGTGTTTGTCCACTTTTATCTGCCAGGCATAATCTTGTACGTTGTGGTCATGTCTCTTTTATCCCTTCTCTCCTTTTATTTATTTTTTTAAGTCAAGTAACCATTATCTGTCTGCCACTGTGGCTGTGTCTTCCATAAACTGTGTGTGTGTGTGTGTGTGTGTGTGTGTGTGTGTGTGTGTGTGTGTGTGTGTGTGTGTGTGGAGTTCGAGGTGACGCGAGGCTGCTCACAAGGGGACGACGTGCTCTGTGTAGCCAAGGTGGATACAAGCGACTTGGATTCATTAGGCCGGTACCACAACAATGTGTAATCACTATCTGTTTACCTGACTCGTGTGCTGAATGTTGTCTCATGTCGGTAAATTATATATATATATATATATATATATATATATATATATATATATATATATATATATATATATATATATATATATATATATATAATGTGAGCAAGCATATGTCACACCTATATATATATAGGTGTGAGCAAATATAATATATATATATTATATATATATATATTATATATAATATTATATATAATATTATATATATATATATATATATATATATATATATATATATATATATATATATATATATATATATATATATATATAATATGTTTTGTGTATTTAAAGGTTACAAAACATACAAGACAAATGCCTAAAGGTTATGGATCTCTTGAAGCTCCTCCGCTTCTGGACAGGAACCGAGGACGCAGCAAGCATTTCCCCTCTGGATCGCCACACTGAGACGCTGAAATAAAAAACTGGAAGCCCTTGGGTCTCTGGTGACGTCAATGAGCTTGGACCCCAATTCCTTGAGAAATCCCAAGGCACTCTTGCCCCAGGGGCCATGCGTCTCAGACGCTATGGGAACAAAGAGGTATTGACCTTCCAGTCGCCTGTACTTGAGTGATTTTGCTGTTTCCCTGTGGTTGGCCGCCCCACCTGCTTGATCAGCTCCGAAGTGTACATAGGTGTCAGCCAGGGTGGATACACATGTGTAGTCCCACACCAACTGTCTACCCTCCTTCCATGAGTATATGGTGATGCCATCAGGGTGAAGTGCGGGGAAATCCGGGTTTTGGACCCCTAGGATGCGAGGTTCTCTCTCCGCTGGGCACCCAGCTGAGACGAGGCTTCTCTTGATGATGTCATTGACCTCGTTGTGTCTTGCATGCCAGCCCTTTGTGCTTCCGCAATGCAACCCATGCAGTCCGTATTGGTCTGCTTCCACCCTGTTGCAAATACACTTGTATTCAGTGTGAATTGGGGCACCAAGGCGGAGGGCCACTGCTACACGAAGGGATTCTGGATCTAGGCGCGTGCCCATTGCAGACATGGGTACTGCCAGGAGGAAGTCTCCTGCATGGGGGGCACGCACTGCTCTGAGGCGGGCTTTCTCCTTGTCTGATGTTGCGACGCTTAGCATGGCATCAGCTACTTTTTCCACTAGAGGGTGGTCCCAGCCGGACTGTTTGTGTTGTTTTGTTGGCTCTATAATGGTTGCTGGGGCTGCAAGAACATTCCACTGATTTGAACATTCAGTGAAAGCAGGATCGTGTATTCCTGCTGAATCTCTCAGGGTTGCAGGTAAAATATCTCTGACGAGGTCGTGCGATGCATGAGAGGAGGAAAGGAAGGCTGGTAGAGCAATTTGGGAGGCTGTGCGGACACCAAGGCCGCCGAGTCTTACAGGAAGGGTTGCTTGCTCCCACTGAGAGTCGTCCAATGGCAGATTCAGGACTTTCACCAGCATGGACCTCAGAAGGGTGTCATACACATTTAACTTAGGGCTGCTGTAGGATGGAGAACATCTCAGAAAGTAGGTCAACTTAGGGAGAGACAGGCATCTTGTAAGGAGAAAGAGAGCATCATGGGCATCAATCTTGTCAATCCTGTCCTGCATTCTCTTTAGGTCAGTGATTTTTGCAGCCAGGACCTCCTCGATTGCTCGTGGGCCAATGGGGGCACCCAGGAGAGTGCAGTCCGGTGGTTCGACAACGAGAATGTCTGGAAGAGCATTTTGTATTTGCCCAGTGATGTCTGGGTTGCGGAAGATTATTTCACATTATATATATATATATATATATATATATATATATTATATATAATATTATATATAATATAAAATAAAATGCATGCACATGTGTACATATAAAGACAAATTGCTTAACACTGGTGGTACGCGAACAAGGAGACACAGGTGGAGACTGAGTACCCAAATGAGCCACAGGGACGTAAAAAAAGAACTTTTTCAGTGTCAGTAGTTAACGGATGGAATGCATTAGGCAGTGATGTGGTGGAGGCTGACTCCATACACAGTTTCAAATGTAGATATGACAGAGCCCAGTGAGCTCAGGAACCTGAGCCTACTGGACTCAACCGTCAATCAACTTGTGTACACTTGTTGATTGACGGTTGAGAGGCGGGACCAAAGAGCCATAGCTCAACCCCCGGCAGAACAACAATTTTAGTACAACTAGGTTACATTGATGTTACCTTGAGGTGCTTCAGAGGTTTAGCGTCACCGCGGCCCGGTCGTCGACCAGACCTCCACAGCCCTCGCCATTGTACAGGGAGTACAACTAGCCGAGTACGCAATGCACATGCACACATTTTCCTTCCTCCACCTACCTGCCCTCCTCCCCTCTTCCTCCACCTACCTGCCCTCCTCCCCTCTTCCTCCACCTACCTGCCCTCCTGCCCCTCTTCCTCCACCTACCTGCCCTCCTCCCCTCTTCCTCCACCTACCTGCCCTCCTCCCCTCTTCCTCCACCTACCTGCCCTCCTCCCCTCTTCCTCCACCTACCTGCCCTCCTCCCCTCCCTCCACCTACCTGCCCTCCTCCCCTCTTCCTCCACCTACCTGCCCTCCTCCCCTCTTCCTCCACCTACCTGCCCTCCTCCCCTCTTCCTCCACCTACCTGCCCTCCTCCCCACTTCCTCCACCTACCTGCCCTCCTCCCCTCTTCCTCCACCTACCTGCCCTCCTCCCCTCTTCCTCCACCTACCTGCCCTCCTCCCCTCTTCCTCCACCTACCTGCCCTCCTCCCCTCTTCCTCCACCTACCTGCCCTCCTCCCCTCTTCCTCCACCTACCTGCCCTCCTTCCCCTTCCTGCACCTGCCTCCCTCCCCTTCCTTCAGGGGTTCACCCCTCCTGCCATCGGCCTGTCCCTCGGGAGTCGATCGGTGGTCCTCACATGGTTTCCGTGGGGGTAATCTTTGTTTATATGGCACTTTAGCGTTGAGTGGCTGGCCGCCCTGCTTAACTCCTCCTCTAATACACCCCCTTGCTTATTGACTCAAGCCCGAGATAACAAATAGCCACCAGTCCTCGAGGTATATTCTGGGGCCGCCATCCCCTCGCCCTCTCCAGGTCTCGGCTTAAGGTCGAAGGTTTGGGAATGTGGTCGCAGTCTGCGTGATATTAAGATGCCAATGGCATTGGATTCTGAAACGTCGTTCATTCAGAATCTCGAATATCAAATGTATTTGCATTGTTACCGCCAGAGGCGCCTAGTTTGTTCTGCATTCCATACTCGTCCTGTGAGCGGTAGCGCAAAAATGGTTTACAAAAGGTGCGGGAATTTATATACAAGGTTGTATCCTGCAAAGTCCTCGAAAATGCATACCCCCGCCTCCTTATGGTCACTACAGCTCGCACTGTCAAGAATATGCCAGCAACCATGAGCTGCAACACACAACCACTCCATGTCCTCTCTGCAGTAAGTATGCAATCCCTACGAGTGTCTCATCCAAAATACTACAATTTAAGGAACCAGTTTTGAGAATATATAGGCGATCAGAGCATCCAACCACTTCAGCCATTCAAACATTCTGTAATAAATGGCTATTAACACAAAATGGTTGTTAATTAATGTCCGTCACTATGACTTCGTCATGTCAACAGAATTATATAGAGGTGTTAGCAAGACCCAAATTACTGGCTATAACTGTACCTAAAATACATGTCTAATCTGCATCAACTAAAACATTAACATCCACGATGTTCACACAATACTACTCATAAAATAATGTTTCGTATGAGAAATAAAAGTAGATTTATTAGCAACCGCGATGGTGGTGGTGGTAGTTGTTATAGCTCTCTGTTGGGTATGATGGCAGTGATATATAGCAAGGGCAGGAGAGAGAGAGAGAGAGAGAGAGAGAGAGAGAGAGAGAGAGAGAGAGAGAGAGAGAGAGATAGATAGATTTGTGAGCGCGCGCGCACGCACGTCCTTCCAAAGGCATGCTGCGGTGTGCGGCTGTTCGCTCAACGTTCAATTTACGGACGGATCTCTGACCAGTATGGATATGCAAAACGGATTAAACAAATTGAATATTAATACAGCGAGGTTCCCCGACCCAACTGCTGAATCACAGCACAATAAGCTGGCTGGTCCGAGGCTGTAATTACAGAACGGCAGGCTAGGACCCCAGGCTGTAATTACAGAACGGCAGGCTGGACCCCAGGCTGTAATTACAGAACGGCAGGCTGTACCCCAGGCTGTAATTATAGAACGGCAGACTGGACCCCAGGCTGTAATTACAGAACGGCAGGCTGTAATTATAGAACGGCAGACTGGACCCCAGGCTGTAATTACAGAACGGCAGACTGGACCCCAGGCTGTAATTACAGAACGGCAGACTGGACCCCAGGCTGTAATTACAGAACAATACTATCAAGTCTGACACGATGCTGGAATGTGATAACTTACAGACCGCGCAGCTACATTTTAAGACTGTATTAAGAGTTACGGAACATCTCTAGTCAGTACGTAACTTTCTAAGTGGAAAAATTAGTTGTACTTGAAAATATTGAGGTACACAACTTTAATGTTTACGGAACAGGAAACAAGTTTTATTATATATATTTATGTTCATAACAAAAAATTAAAATCTCCTATATGGAGAATACAATCTTACATCTACCTCTCTATCGCAACTGAGGCTTAATGCAGGACAAAATTACGATGGAATAAGATGTTTGGGATCCCAAACATCGCAAGACGTTTGGGATCTCAATGCAGGTCGGCGTTCAATCCCCATCCGTCCAAGTGGTTAGGTGCCATTCCTTCCTCCCCGTCCCATCCCAAATCCTTATCCTGACCCTTTCCCAGTGCTATATAGTCCTAATTGCTTGGCGCTTTCCCCTTGATAATTCCCTCTCTCCCTCCTGATAATTACCGTGTCTCCGCACCTCTTGTTTTACCTGTTGGTAATTAGTTAAGTATAGTTAGGGGATGAGAGTGGTGCCCCGTCTCCCTTATAATCTCTTGTATAAAGGTCTGAAGCTTCTGGTGGAGTTCAAGTATGTTTATTGAGACAAGAAAAAATACATCTCAAAGGGATAGAGTAGCTTAGGCTATTTCTACCTCCCTCTGGTGGGGTATGGGTGGGCAGG
This sequence comes from Procambarus clarkii, assembly GCF_040958095.1. NCBI lineage: Eukaryota > Metazoa > Arthropoda > Malacostraca > Decapoda > Cambaridae > Procambarus > Procambarus clarkii. Next base: position 27,840,015 of record NC_091180.1, read on the forward strand.
CGGGCGTTGGTTTTTACCTATCAGAGTTTACCTAGTTACCTTTTTACCTAACCTCCTGCGGGGGAGTGAAGTCTAGCTGTTTATGCCTCGCCTATAATAGCCTTGTTGTATCTGTTACGTTACACTTTTATTATTCTGACGGACGAATTCTTTGACAAATATGACCTTAAAGTTGTGGATGGAGGTGGCATCTACTTCTTTTTTCTGCGTATTCTGCGTGTTGACCACCCGTGCAGGGTACGAGTATTAACTTGGGTTTCTACGTGTCGTGGTGTGTGTGTGTGTGTAGATGGCGTTGTTCTCCATCATTCTCTTCTCTACCTTTCTTACAGCATTTTCTCCTCTTTCCTGCCGTGTCTCTAGATATTGTCGGAATGAATCAGTGGCTTGATGACCAGACCACACACTAGAAGGTGAAGGGACGACGACGTTTCGGTCCGTCCTACACCATTCTCAAGTAGATTTGACTTGAATCGACTTGAGAATGGTCCAGGACGGACCGAAACGTCGTCGTCCCGTTCACCTTCTAGTGTGTGGTCTGGTCTGGTCAACATACTTTAGCCACGTTATTGTGACTCATCGCCTGCAATCAATGTCTTGTACTGTGTTTGTGTCCATCATCATGTCCACTTTGTGGACATCTTCAAGGGAAAACTAAATAGTTCTCTTAGAGAAGTGTCGGACCAATCGTGTTGTGGTGGATCTGTGGGCCTGCGGGCCGCTCCAAGCAACACCCTGTTGGACCAAGCTCTCACAAGCCAAGCCTGCCCCGGGCAGGGCTTGGGGAGTAGATCTCCCGGAACCCCCATCAAACAGGTATCAAGCAGGTGTCCTGTGTTCCTTACACTTGGTGTTACAAAATTTACGTTGTCTTGCAATATTTATCATTTCCTTTCCAACATTTAAAAAGTCCTTACAACACTTACCATTTTCTATGCAGTAGTAACACTTTTGCCCCAGCAATACTTTTCAATTTCATAGCGGCAATTTGTCCCTGACATAGTACTTACACCAACATTGCATCTCAGATGAGGAAGATGTTGGCGAGCGAGTGAAGGGAGGGAGAGAGAGGGAGGGAGGGGGAGAAAGGAGGAGTGAGAGTACGACCAGGAGGGTGAGGGAAGGTGTCCAGAGGTGTGCGTGTATGCTCGAGGTTGAAGGAACTGTCGTCACTTTGGGTGTTCTAGTTTCTTAAGATTGTGGCGATCAATCGAATTAGGTAACTTCCGTTACTGTGATGGAACATGATGCTGGTAGACGGGCTCTGTGGGTGGCCAACTGTCACTGTGATGGATTGGGTCAACAGATTGGCATAGACGGCAAGGGTACGGGCTCCGTGGGTGGACAGAACGTGGGTGACAGATGGCTTGTAAGCCACGGATGGGTTGTCCATTTATCGTGGGTGAACGATGGGAGGCGGGCACGTGAACGACACTTAGGAAAAAGGAAAGGTTTTTCGCATATTGTTATTTATATACGAAACCTAAAAAATTTCACCAATGGTCGCTTTCAGTTGACAATTTCCAACCTTTGTGATGGTAATATTGAAATGACATTAGCGTAATATTATAGTCGAATTGGTGGGGTGGTGATATCAGCGTGGCCCTTCACGCTCTTTAATGGTAATTATATATATATATATATATATATATATATATATATATATATATATATATATATATATATATATATATATATATATATATATATATATATATATATATATATATATAATACACACTGCCCTTGGACATTAGTGTAGGGACATTACACTAACGTATGTAGGGACATGCATTCTTACGGCCCCGGGGTGCCAGTAGGCCTAAGAACAGTAGCCTGCTGTGTAACAACCGTATGGACCGCATGATCTGGAACTGCCCAGAATTGTATACGCGAATCTTTCAGCTCTCGGGGGATTTCACTTTGACACGATCGAAGAATTTTTGTTGTTAATTGGGCCATGTCAACAATTTGGCGTCTGTGCGTCGCGAGGAAGAAACAATATACTTGGAACGGAAAATATCAGCGGGTGAAGTTAGTATTGAACACGTTAGTCGGCCGGAGCGGATGGGTTTATGTACACACTGTTGTTGTTAAGATTCAGCTACTAGGAACAAAACGTTCCAAGTAGCACGGGCTATGGTGAGCCCGTTGTGAACTTACCTGGCACAGGAGCGGGGCTGTGTATATATGTATACACAAGTCCTCTACCTTATCTAGGCTTGAGTCAGGTGTTTGTCCCATTCCATCCCTCCCCTCCCTCCCAAGGCACCACACTGGGTCAGGTCAGACCTGGCTGGCTCTGAACTTGCTGGGTTGATGTATCCAGTTTTGCTTTCCTGGTTTTGTTGTTTTTGTGGGGATAGAAATACAACAAATACATTTTGTTGTATTATTTGTATGTGTTGTGTATGTGGTTGTTATGTCCTGGTGTCGGGGGACCGTCCACATGTTATTGGTGGTGGGAGATTACTTGCTATAAAGACAACTAGCAGTCCTGCTTTGGGTCGAGACCCGCTGTGTCTTATCTAATGCCTCTGTTGCCTTTACTTCTTATTGGCTCCCTTCTTGCCTGAGTGTGCCTCTCCCCATGACTCCCTCCCTCTGCCTCGCTTCCTACCCCTGCCGCCTCCTGCAGGTGAGGGAGTGGACAAGACAATCCCTGTGTGAGGTGCACATGGACAGCCATAACTGTGTGTGTGTGTGTGTGTGTGTGTGTGTGTGTGTGTGTGTGTGTGTGTGTGTGTGTGTGTGTGTGTGTGTGTGTGTGTGGATTGCTCTGAAACCGTGGGCTTTATCCCCCTGTGGCCAGCTAGGAATTAGCTCAGTCATGGCCAGTGAATAATGGATTTGTGCCAGGGAGTGCATCCTCCCCCCCCCCACACACACCATGTCGTGTGTGTGTGTGTGGTATATCTCTCTTTCTCATACTTTATTTGGTTGAGAATTTAATAAAGCAATTAGTATTCTTGTTCCCGGGCGTCAGCAGGTGACCTTAGTGGTGTCGTTGCCTGTGTGTTACGGCTCAAGCAGTGTGTGTGTGTGTGTGTGAATATTTGCAACATAGATAACAGTGTTAGCTGTTACTCTAGTATTTCATGATTTTTTCTCGTCAAGAGTTTACATGAATATCATTGGCTGCTTCTCTCATATCAGCCTTTGGTCTCCTGTACAAATGTATAACACTGACATTTTGAGATGTATAACATTAGAAGCTATTGACGGTCATCTTCAAATTCTCAAACCGACTGAATCCTATGCCTTTACTGATGGCTCTGTGCAGTTAGGCACTGGTAGAACAATTTGTGCATGTGCAGTATATAAAGGGAATGAAATGATCATGACTAGTACACAGAGATTGAACAACTGGGCAAGCACGACACAGACCGAGCTATTGGGCATTTATCTAGCCACTGCATACCTTAAGCTCAATGGTGGTGGAGTTATTTTCTGTGACTCTAAAAGTGCTCTGCAGTCCTTAAATAACCCATCACAATGTATGTCGGAAGTAGCTTGTAATATTAAATGGAATGTAATTTTTGCCAATGATAATAATTCTTGTATAAAATTTGTGTGGATCCCATCCCATGTTGGAGTTGGAAAACATGACTTTGTAGATCGATTGGCCAATGAGACTTGCAGGAAAGAAAACATTGATTATGACTTTGGACTATCCAATGCAATTATTAGAAACATACAAATTAAAGAAATTAATTGAGATTTAGAAGAATTAAGAAATGCCCAGAGACCTGAAAGCTGCAGTATTAAAAGTTATGACAAGTTTTGTAATAATAGGTATTTGTATGGTCAGCACAGTAACCGAACCAGGCAATGTGATGTAGTCATTGCGCGAAGCCTTGGCTATAGACACATCTGGCAGGTTAGTGAGGCTGAGCCACTACCAGAATACTCAGATTGTAAACTCTGTGATAAACCTTTAATGCATTCACTAGAACACTATATTGTTGAATGTGAAACCGTAAAGGACTTTAGACCTCCTGGCCTCTTGTACCACCAACTGTGTAACTATTTTATTGACTAAGGTGTTCTGGACGACATCCTAACAGTTTATCCAAAATTTGTTTGTCCATTTTAAAGAATGAAGAACAATTTTTATTTATATTACTTCTAAGCTGTATCACTTATGAACCCATCCCTGCCCTTGTGTGGCAGTGCACAATAGAAAGTTGTTTTCACATATCCACACATTAAAACATTGATTGTAACCATGATATATATGTGCTTCAGCCTACAGTTTAGACCTATTGTCTTATGTATGACCCTCTGTCCTGCGTGACAGTGAATACCAGCATTATCCTCACTTTAATAAGACTTTATCCAAATCCTCAGATTAGGCAAAATTGTAATTAATTTTGTCAATAAAGATGTTAATAATAATAATAATAATAATGGTCTCCTGTGGTCTTAAGAGCAGAGTGAATGAAAGTCCCAAAGACGTGGAGTCAATTGTCCAAAATATGACCTCGCAGAGGAGATCGTCTATATAAACGTTAACTATAGAACTTTGTGAAAGTACAACAGAGCACATACCTGATCAACCAGGCTGTGATTCATACGTCAGGCTGCAAGCAGCTGCGTTCAACTGCCTGGTTGACCAGTCCAGCAACCAGGAGGCCTGGTCGACGACCGGGCCGCGGGGACGCTAAGCCCCAGAAGCACCTTAAGGTACCCCCTAGGTAAGGCAGTCATGGGCAAGACGTCTCGGAGCGGAGGTCGTTCTTCTTGCTGATAAGTGATTGTTAGTGAGCTTAAAGACTAAATCTGCGGGAGAACTATCTGGGAGCGGGGGGGGGGGGAAGGGGGGGACATGGGGCGGGGGCCGTAACCCGCTCCTTGGAATAGCCTGTACAAATACAATACCATACAACTACAATAACCTAATTCAAGATTCAGCCGGAAAAAAATCCTTAGACGTAATGGGAGAAAATTTGACAAGCCGCCGGCTTCCTGTCTCCGTCAAGGCTACTAGAGATGATGACCCTGAAGTAATTTTTCAGTCTGACTAGCCATATATAAAATTTATGTACTTTAGCTTGTAATTCCCAAGTAAAGTTTTTAATTTTCTGACGTGTTACTAACTTGAAAAAGTTAGCCAGTTTTCTTTGAAAGTTAATAATGATAACTACTAGAGACTGACCCGGGGCTGTGTTGACGTGGCCGGCCTCCCAGGTCTCCAGCTTGATACTGGTCCCACCTCCCATAGTAAGGTGGGACACCCTCCCATGCTACCTCTGCTGCACCAGGCAATTACGGTCACTACGGTGGTTATCACCTCAACAGGCTAGTTCATATTTTTGTCTGCGGTGTTCTCAAGGTTTATTTGCTTCATCAAGAGTCTCACATCTCTCTCAAATACACAAGTGTGGGGTTTTATCCTATGTCGTTGTCTGTGAGTAGATATTACCATTATTTATTCATCAAGAGTATTATGGAGTCTCTAAATATCACCTTCCTCCCCTCTGTCCCTTTCATGCAGATCGGCGTTCAATCCCCGACCTTCCAAGTGGTTGGGCACCATTCCTTCCCCTCCCTGCCCCATCCCAAATCCTTATCCTGACCCTTTCCCAGTGCTATATAGTCATAATGTCTTGGCGCTTCTGATAATTCCTTTCCTTTCCTTTCCCTCTGACCCTCCGTCCTTTGCCCCCCCCCCTCCGTCCCTCCCTCCCTCCCTCTCAGATGGGTAGAGTAGATGTTTTTAAGACTCCTGATAGCAGGCCGAGAGCTCTCCCTTCCCATATATCATGGTAAGCGTCACCCCCCACGTTTTACCCTCCAATACGACCCGCCAATCGGTTTTTCCAATTGTTGGTGAATGAACAGGCACGAACAGTTGTGGATTGGTTCAGTCAATTATTTCCGGATTTTGTCACGGGTCGAATGTGTGAGTGTAGTAGTAGACCTACTGCTAACCGTCCCTATTATACAACCCAGAAACTGCAACTCCCAGGTACATATTTACTGCTGCGTGAACAGCGGCATGAGGTGAATGAAAACGCCGGCAATTTGTTTCTGTTTCTACTGGAATTCGAACTCTGGTCTTAAAACTCAGAAGTCAAGTCATCACTTTCTCTCCCACACACTCACAGCCCCGTGCGCGCGCGCGCTCTGTCTCTCTGTCTCTCTGTCTCTGTCTCACTCACTCTCACACACTCACTCACTCACTCACTCACTCACTCACTCACTCACTCACTCACTCACTCCAATGTCTCTTTCCCCTTTCCCTCTCACCGGCCAGATCTCGCGGCTCTCATACCTTCACTTGGTATACATGAAATGTATACATATATACCTGTATATCTTAAACGTATACATGCAAGTTGAAACGAACTTTCCAAATCCATATCGAGCCACGTCGTTTGGCGGAGGACTGAGAGTAATTACTGGATCTGATTTGTTAGTATTTTGTCAGGGTTTGAACGCTTGTACATTTTGGGTATACTTATGCACGCTTGTGTCTTTCTACCCTCACACTCCTCTCCCCCCTCTCACACTCCACTCCACCCTCTCACACTCCACTCTCACACTCCACCCTTACACTTTCCATCTCATATAAATAATAATGAAATAATACCGTATCATGCAACAGTATTAATAATAATACTCTCATAAAATTAAAAAAATTATAATAAAATGATTAATAAAATACATTAAATTCTTCACGGGAAAAATTTAATTAAAGTTCACATAAAAGCACAACTGCGATTATAGAGAGTATATAATTTTGGCCTTCCTTCCCCCTCCACCCTCACCTCTTCCCCCCCCTCCCTCCACCCTCGCCCCCACCTCCCCCCCTCCACCCTCCCCCCTCCTCCCCCTCTCCTTCCACCCCTCCCCTCTCCACCCCCCCCCCCCCCACCAGTCCTCTCTGACCCTGCCAAAGGCGGGCCAGGGCGGTAAATATGAGGAGCCCTTGCTAATTACCTCCCTCGCGTCTCTCGCATATTGCCTCAGAAACTGGTGATTAAACACTCCTTAATTACCTCGCTAAGCCTGGACCAATCAGCGCCCATCTTCCGTCTCTTTCACGGTACTGGACCGCTCTTACCCCACCCTTAGAGAGGGGGAAGTAAGGGTATGGTAAGGAACCCCTTGGGGGGTCTCTTATCGTAGTCTCGCCAGACACTCGGATCAAAAGATTATCTTCAGCTGCACTACGGCCGACGTTGCTAACGTAACAACTGCCTTTGGGAGTCTGAACCTTTGTATCAGACCAGTTCTGGAATATGTGGCACCAGCGTGGCAATCCGGCCTCAGGCCAGGCTTGTTAAAGCGGCGGCATTTCCCCTCCTCCCTTCCCCGAAGACTCGTTTATCAACATTTAACATAGTGTATTAAAAAAATTATCGTATATAAGTTAATATTATTATATATTAAAGTTCTTTATATAATTAGGCGTGGGTTAGGTTACGTGTTCAGGGTCTTTGGGCGATTATTTATTTTGAAGTACATACCTTGGCGTGAGACCTTACCTTACCTACAAAGGTGAAGCATTTACATAGATTGGATTCGAGCAGTGGTCATCAGTGAAGCACTATTCCAGTAATGTTCGAACATCACTAGTGAACTGTCTAAACCGTTTGTCATTGATAAGGAAGGTGGTTTGGAGGCTGCATTAACGAACATTTGGCCTTTGTCAATGAGGATGGGCTGTAATGTGGAGTCATTATCTCAGTAAACACAACACAAAGCTAGAAAAAGCTCGCATGTTTGCAACTAAATTAGTACTATAATTGGAAGGCCTTAGAGCAGGTTTAGGAAACCAACCCTCAGAACCTTAGAACCGACGGTGAGACACGAGGGAATATGATCGCTTCCTGCAAGGGAACATCAATGAGAACACGCAGTTGTCTGGAGGATATTAGGAAGTTCTCTGCCCCTGTGCTGGAGGTGGACAAGTGGAAGACATTGAAGGAAGGGGTTGTTGAAGACAATTCCATTTACAGGTTTAAGGGGAAATATGATGAAAAGGTTGATGTTGAGGAGGATAACTAGCGCCTCAGATGTCATCCGTGGGACGTGAGGGAGAGACTCGCTTCCCCATAGTCACTGATAGGTAGACATTGATAGGTAAGCACCTGCTTCTCACACCTATCAGGCAGGATCTGTCGTTCATGTCTCTCAGTTTTGTTAGTTAGGAGTTGAGTCAGCCGTGAGAGTCGTTAGTGTGTGTGATGGCATCGTTAGGTCAGGTCAGGGTGTGATGAGGGCGTCGTTAGGGAAAGGTCAAGAAGGGATCAAGACGTCTTCAGGGAGAGGTCAGGGTGAGATTAGGGCGTCGCATTGGACGCCCAGACCCGTCCTGAGGTAAGCTACCCGTCAATCTGAGGCTCTCTGATTATCCCCAATTGCTCCTGTCACTCCTTATCTCTCATGAGGGCGGCCAGGGGTTGGTTGGGGGGGGGGGTAGCGACAGGAGGGAAGAAACTGGGATAATGGGATGGAACGGAGAGACGGGGCAAGGTCAAAGGAAGAGGGATGGAACGAAGGGAGGGAGAAGCTAGCTCGGAGGAAGGGTAAGTTTGAGAGACAGGCTCCCTTCCTCCACCCAATCTTCGTCTCGTCTATGTGTGGGGGAGATTGAGGGAGAAAAGAGAGGAAGGGGAGGTGTGAGAGGAAGGGCAGGCTGTGGGATGGGAAGGAGTGAGAGAGGTGGTGATACGGCTGGGAGTGAGGGGTTACGACCGGCTGGGGGGGGGGGGGTGTTGAGAGGGAAAGGAAGATGCTGTAGAGGGGAGCCGGACGGATGGGGGGGGGGAAGATCATGAGCGGTGTGAGGGGTTAGTGTTGCAGGAATGTTGTTTGTAAGATAATAGAAGACAAGAGAAGGGGGAGTAGGAGGGACGAGAGACATAAAAATGGTGGTAAACAGAGGGGTAGGGAGAATGGCAAAGTCGTGATGTGGGCGAGGAGCAGGCAGGGAGGCAGGCAGGCAGATAAGCAGGCAGGCAGGCAGGCAGGCAGGTAGGCACGATAGGCAGGCAGGCAGGCAGGCAGGCAGGCAGACAGGCAGGCAGGCAGGTAGGCAGGCAGGCAGGCAGGCAGGTAGGCAAGCAGGCAGGCAGGCAGGCAGGCAGGCAGGCAGGCAGGCAGGCAGGCAGGCAGGTACGATAGGCAGGACTTGGTAAGAGATGTATTGTTGATTTTGGCCGCGATTGTTTGCTAGTCTTTCTGGTTGATGGTGAGGGGGGGGGTTGTGGAGGGGGGGGGTGGGGGGTGTTGGGGGCACAAGAGGGAGTGGTAGCGTTGGTGGGTATTGGTAGTGGTGGGTGATGATAGGTGGGTGGTGAGGTCACCAGACAGGCTGCCTCCACTACCAGGTGTGTCAACAGTAGGGTGGTGCTAGAGCACCCCGCCTCTACTGGACCCCTGCCCTCTCTCCCCGCCTCTACTGGACCCCCGTCCTCTACTGCCTCTCTCCGTCTCCAACAGACACACCTCAGCACTTCCCTCTGCCTTCCCTGATTTTACTCTTGTCTCCTACTCTTTTCTCCTCTAATTATCTTACTGTTTGCATCTCATTGCTTCGTTTGGGCTCTCTACGCCTTAACTCTGCCCCCCCCCCCCTCACTCTTGTCTCCTTCCCTTCTATCCCACGCTTCACTCTTTCACCTTTCCGTGTTCGTCTTCTCCTTCACGTTGTTGTCATCCTATTTCCCCTCTTTATATCATCTTTTTCCCACATTCTCATCTTTCTTCCCCACATTCTCCTGAAATTTCCTCCCCATTCTCCTCATTTTCCTCGTCCAATCCCAACTGTGCTGCCTCATCTCTCGCCTCATTTGGCCAGAAATGTGAAGTTGGCCCAGTGGGTTGTTCCATTCTTGGTGCTCCATTGTTCTGTATTGACCATTGTGGTGTTTCCTCGCCAGGAATGACATCACCAGCGCTTTCCTAATGGTCTTTAAGCACCTCTGTCCCTTCCCCTCTTGTCTCCTGCGCTTGTCTTGTCTTTTTTTTTGCAAGCTTTTAGGCAACTTTTGTCACGGTTTTCTTGGGAATAAGTCCAGAAAAACTGTGTTTTCCTGGACTTTTTCTGTGTGTATTTACTATTTGTGATTGCAGGATCGAGCTGTTAGTTCTTAGGTACCCCGCCTTTCAAACCGCTGGTTGTCTAAGACCTATTTCCCTCTGTTATACACGCACACACGGCCTCGCTGGCGAGTGGACAGGGATGTGGCCATAAGACCCGAGTTCGAGTCCACGGGGGAAGCAGAAACAAATGGGCTGAGTTTCTTTCACCTGGTGCACCTGTTCATCTAGCAGTAAATAGGTACCTGGGAGTTAGACAGCTACTCGTCGCCTGTCCTCATTGTTATTGTATTGCATTTATTGACGTTACATTTCTGGGGGCCACATATTTAGCCACATCCAGGACGGAGCTTCAGCTCTTGGAGTCCGCCTTTCTTGCCGTCGGTCGTCTGGTGCTCTGATTCACGGAGCTCATCGCCTATATTATATATGCTTTAAAAAGGGAATTAAATTAGCCGCATATTTGTTTCCACACATCTCCGTGTCTCACCTGCGAGTGTAGGCCCTGTCCCTCTCCTCCCGTTCTCTTGCACCCCATCCTAGCCTGCCCGACTTCTCGTCAACATTGTAGATGACCTAAAGTATCTTTAACGTCTCCATCATGGCACCCTCTGGCCATCTTCTCTCGTAGCGTGGTGAGGTTCTCGTATCTTAATTCTTCCGGGGACCTAGTAGACTTAATCTTTTTATAATATTTGTTTCTCACAAAGTTACTCTGAAAGCATCTTAGTCCAGGTTGATAGAGCGTGTCCAGACGCGTAAATATTTAGAAGTAACACTTACACTGTTCACAGTACAATGGGCCGTCACAGAGAATAATGTTTAATGAAGATAAGTTCCAGCTTCTGTACTGTGGAAGAAATGTAAATATCAAAGCAGAAACCACATAAAAAAGTCAAATCACATTATACAACGAAAATACAGCATAAAAGATTGGGCTGTAGTCATGTCGGAAGATTTTACCTACTTTATTGTGTTCTTTAAAACTGTCACAACTGCAAAAAATAACAGGTTGGATAACAAGAACCCTTCAAACAAGAGATGCCATACCAATGATACTTTTCAAGACACTAGTGCTATCTAGGGTGGAATATTATTGCCCAATAACGGCGCTGCCAAATAAACTCTCCCCTCGGAGCAAAATTAAAAAATAAAATTAACAGCTCCATTTAAAGCTGGAGAAATTGCTGACCTGGAGAAAATGCAAATATATTTTACTGCTAGAATCCATTCGATAAAACGTCTAAATTAAGCGGCTTAAAATTTTAAAATCTGTATTCCGTAGACTAGGGAATAAAGAGTATTTACTAGTCTAATAATTTACAATTGAAAAATACTTTGACTGGTTCCTAACAGAAATAACACCACATGAGACCAGGAGGCATGGCAAGAAGTGCAAAATAGCCCCGTTGAAAAGTGGAGGTGCAGTATATAGGCTTAGAGAACTCCGTCAACTTCTAGGGGCCCCAATGGGTGGTAAGGGGAGCCGGTCGGCCGAGCGGACAGCACGCTGGACTTGTGATCCTGTGGTCCTGGGTTCGATCCCAGGCGCTGGCGAGAAACATTGGGCAGAGTTTCTTTCACCCTATGCCCCTGTTACCTAGCAGTAAAATAAGTACCTGGGTGTTAGTCAGCTGTCACAGGCTGCTTCCTGGGGGTGGAGGCCTGGTCGAGGACCGGGCCGCGGGGACACTAAAGCCCCGAAATCATCTCAAGATAACCCAATGCTGTTCAACATACTCTCAGGTCTAAACAAAGGAGACCTAACTAGATGACCACTCATGGTGTTCAAAAGGAAACTTGATAAACGCCTCCAAATGACACCTGATCAACCGGGCTGTGATTCATATGTCAGACTGCGAGCAGCTACGTGGAACAACCCTGGTTCGCCAGACCACGACCTAGGAGACCGGGTCAGAGACCGGGCCGCGGGGGACAGTGATCCTCGGAACCAACGCACAGTAACTGCCAGGTGCTCATAATAAATACAGTACAATCACCCGTATACAGTAAGTGGGAGCCAATTGTTATAATTGTCCCAGTCTTCGGACATTATTTATATTGTTGTATTGTTTTTACAAGATTAAATTGTCTGGGTTAAATGTTCCAAAGGTGCATTTTTACTCCACATTTGGGAAATTAGAGGGAAAGGTAAGGAGTTCAGCTTCATTACAATCCGACAGTCTCATCCTGCTGATGCACCTGTAATGTTGAGTATGTGGGAGGTATGAGGGGGGTATGTTGGGGGGGGGCATGTGTGGGGGGAGGGGGAGAGAGAGGGGGTGAGGGAGGGTCTCAGTTCGGTAACTAGCTTCACTCTGTCCTTTGTTCATGCACCACCCATTTTAGATAATTTGTCCCTGTCTGCCCCTCTCTTTGTTTCATGATTATCTGTGTGTGTGATTATCATGTCTTCCTTACATGTCTATCTTCCGAGGCGTGAGTGTTGATTCCTTACGTCCTTCCTCGTAACTCATGCCTCACAACCCTGGGATAGTTTGCTGGCATTACCTTCAGTTACATTTTGCCAAACACAAAAATAGTTTGTGTGTGTGTGTGTGTGTGTGTGTGTGTGTGTGTGTGTGTGTGTGTGTGTGTGTGTGTGTGTGTGTGTGTGTGTGTGTGTGTGTGTGTGTGTGTGGCTATTTAAAGCACGTTGATAATGGCATGGATAAAGGAATCAACAAACAATTATTTCCCCTAATGTCACACCTACGGCTGTTGGAGTTTTGTATATAATATATTGCATTTTAAATTAAATTATTTTCAGTCCATTCTCTCGATTTTATATATTGTAAAAAAAATGCAACCATTTTACCTAATCGAAAATGTAGGAACCCAAGCAACCTACCTAACCTATTGAGGCAGAGGCTAAGAAGGCGTCATTATTACGGTGTTTCAATTTTTCAATTCAACTCCCCCAGAGAGGGAGGTGGCACTCCCCCCAGAGAGGGAGGTGGCACTCCCCCCAGAGAGGGAGGTAGCACTCCCCCACAGGTGGCACTCCCCCACAGGTGGCACTCCTCCAGAGGCGGAGAACAGAGGTCTTGGCACCATGCTTATAATTATCTTCATTTAGAAATAAATCTAATAGTATAAGAATATATATGAATACAGTTGTGATTGAACTGAACACGTAATCTTATCATTAGTTTCTACATGCAAGATAATCGTCATCCAATATCACAATCGCTTAATATGGTTGCTTACGAGTATAATAACGTGAATGCCCAGTATAGCTTTGATTACGCAAGGCACTGTGACGCAAACGATGCCACTAGCTGAGAGGCAGTCATGCCTTGCGAGAGTGCCTCATTACCCAGGTCAGATATTGGCCGAGGGCCATGTTAGATGAAGGCAGGTGGCCCCACACAGCTGTCTACCGCAGAGGTGGCCCCACACAGCTGTCTACCACAGAGATGGCCCCACACAGCTGTCTACCACAGAGGTGGCCCCACACAGATGTCTACCACAGAGGTGGCCCCACACAGCTGTCTACCACAGAGGTGGCCCCACACAGATGTCTACCACAGAGGTGGCCCCACACAGCTGTCTACCACAGAGGTGGCCCCACACACACTGGTAAGCAGCATACATATACATTTCCTTGTGTCCTCCATGGACGGGGTTTGAGAGGTGTTAGACAACATACAGTATAGGGAGATATTGAGAGTTGACACTCCTGTTGGCTCTTTGTCTCACCCCCTTCTCCTCCATCCACCAGCTCTCCCCCCATATCCCTACTCTCACCCTTTCTTCTCCCTTTCCCATCTTCGTATTAACCCTTCCTTTCCATCTTTTCCTTCACCGGCCTTTCACCTCCCTCATTACCTTTGTTTCCTCTCCCCCTCCCAACTCATCCCCTCTTCCCCTCCCTACTCATCCCCTCTCGCCATCATTCTCTCCGTCCCTCCTCATCTTCGCCCCCCTTTTTTATCTCCATCCAGCGATCTCCCCCCCTCCTCTCGCTCCTGCTTGTCTTCCTCTTATTCGTCTTTCCTTTTGCTTATTTCCCCTCTCTCTACCCATCCTTTACTTTCCCCTCTTCCTTTTGTTTCTCACGTGTCCTTGGTTTGTCCCGCTCCTCCACATCTCTCTTCACACGCTCTTCACTTCTCTTACCCTAGACTCTCCCTCACTTGGCTCTCTCGCTCTCCCTCCTCTCCAACTCTTGCTCATTCTCCCTCCCCCGGTTTACCCTCCCCCTGTCCTACTCTTTCCCCCTCGATCTTCACCTCTATTCTACTCCTTCTTTTACACGCCCAGCCACTTGGGCTGGACGGTAGAGCGACGGTCTCGCTTCATGCAGGTCGACGTTCAATCCCCGACTGTCCAAGTGGTTGGGCACCATTCCTCCCCCCCCCCTCCACCGTCCCATTCCAAATCCCTTAACATTTTCCCTTCCAAGTGATATATAGTCGTAATGGCGCTTCAGTGTAACACCTATTAATATATCAACTAATATACTGCCGTTCCAATTGCTCCGCCCACCCCCACATTTATTTCGTCCAGCGAGTATGTCCCAGCTGTGTATTTTGTCCAGCGAGTATGCTCCCAGCTGTGTGTTTCGTCCAGCGAGTATGCTCCCAGCTGTGTGTTTCGTCCAGCGAGTATGCTCCCAGCTGTGTGTTTCGTCCAGCGAGTATGTTCCCAGCTGTGTGTTTCGTCCAGCGAGTATGCTCCCAGCTGTGTGTTTCGTCCAGCGAGTATGCTCCCAGCTGTGTGTTTCGTCCAGCGAGTATGCTCCCAGCTGTGTGTTTCGTCCAGCGAGTATGCTCCCAGCTGTGTGTTTCGTCCAGCGAGTATGCTCCCAGCTGTGTGTTTCGTCCAGCGAGTATGCTCCCAGCTGTGTGTTTCGTCCAGCGAGTATGCTCCCAGCTGTGTGTTTCGTCCAGCGAGTATGCTCCCAGCTGTGTGTTTTGTCCAACAGTGTTACAAATGCCCGCCCTGTGATTACCAATTATCTCATCATTCAGTATCAAATCAGGCAGTGGTGCAAATGGCCGGCCTCTGTACAATACGTCGCTCCTTGTTTACCTGACAGTTATGACGTCAGAGTGACGTCACACACCTCGTGCACATCATATATAAAACAAACAACAATGTCTCTTATTTTCGTTGGGTTGGGGTTGTTGAAAGGGCAGCTGTGACGTATTGGGGTGCGTAATGCTATCTGGTGCTGGAGCTTTGAGCAAGTGGGGGAGCCGGTCGGCCGAGCGGACAGCATACTGCACTTGTGATCCTGTGGTCCCGGGGTCGATCCCGAGCGCCGGCGAGAAACAATGGGCAGAGTTTCTTTCACCCTATGCCCCTGTTACCTAGCAGAAAAATAAGTACCTGGGTGTTAGTCAGCTGTCACGGGCTGCTTCCTGGGGGTGGAGGCCTGGTCGAGGACCGGGCCGCGGGGACACTAAAGCCCCGAAATCATCTCAAGATATAACCTCAAGAAGTATACTATTCAGTCGTCACGTTGGAGCTTGGAGGATGGGGAGGTATATGAAGCTCAGATGTAGCCTACGATTTGTTGTAATTGTGGCTAGGTATTAATTATCCATGCACTGTGCGTGTGTACTCATCTAATTGTACTCGCCTAATTGTGCTTGCGGAGGTTGAGCTCTGGCTCTTTGGTCCTGCCTTTCAACCGTCAATCAACAGGTGTACAGGTTCCTGAGCCTATTGGGCTCTATCATATCTACACTTGAAACAGTGTATGGAGTCAGCCTCCACCACATTACTCCCTAATGCATTCCATTCGTCAACCACTCTGCTCCGCCGTGTGTGTGTGTGTGTGTGTGTGTGTGTGTGTGTGTGTGTGTGTGTGTGTGTGTGTGTGTGTGTGGGAGGGGGTGAAGGTTATGGAGGAAGGAGGGAAAGTTGTGCTGTACTCTGAGAACAATACACAAGAGTTTCTTGTTGTCCGGGTTAATGCCGCTAGCAATAATAATACAAACAAAGTGTACATAACCTAATTATGGACATGTGGGACTAGGGAGGATGTATTGTTATGACAGGGAGAGGGGGCGGGGTTGTGGAGAGGGGGGCGGGGTAGTGGAGAGGGAGGCGGGGTTGTGGAGAGGGGGGGGCGGGGTAGTGGAGAGGGGGGGGGGGCGGGGTAGTGAGGACGGGGGGAAATATGAGAGAGAAATGAAGACAGGAAATGTTGAGAGGCTTCAGGAGTGGACTGATATCCCGTCAGGCGGACAGCGTGAGTGACGGTGGGGGGCTGCAGGCGACGGTCATCACTAGACGGGTGCGAGGACTGTCTGTGACGACCCTGTCTACTGGGAACATGGCCGCCCATGGGATGGACAGAGATAGGGGGGGGGCGGGGTACATGGTATGCAAATCAAATTATGTAACAATCTCACCGCATATAAGCTGCTTAACTTAGAGACATTCAGTACTTGCCGCCGTTCTTGAACACATTGCCGATATAATAATGTACTTCAAGTATATTTATTGAGACAAGAAAAAAATACATCTCAAAGGGATAGAGTAGCTTAGGCTATTTCTACCCCCCAATATTGTACTAAACACTGTTAACTAGCCTATCAAGACTAACTTCCTTACCTAAATGAATTTTTGGGTTTAGTTCCAGAGTCCATTTTGTGCCTGTAGCATACTGGACTCCACTACCGCCCTCGGGATGGGTATGGGGTGCATAATAATAAATGGACAAAACTGGGTAGATGAAGTGACGAGTAAAAAGCGGAAGGTTCTCTCCCCATTCCCTCTTCAATGCCGTATTCAAAAATGTTGCTGAGAAATTTGATAGGGAGAGTGGAATGGTGATCCTATTAGCTGCACCGCTCTGTGTTGGTGGTGGTGGTAGTCCTGTTGATGGTGGTGATGGTGGTAGTCCTGTTGGTGATGGTAGTGGTGATGGTAGTCGTGGTGATGATGGTGGTCTGATCACTGTGTTCGTCAACATCTCTGTGAATGTTATGTATGGGGCGCTAACCGGGTCTCTAGGTGCCTTATGTGGGTTAAGAAGAGGGGGTAGGATGGATGACACGAATGGTTCCCCTCCCGTCTCGTGTTATATTTCACCCTCTTAGGATTCTTCTTAAAGTTCTAAGCTGAACACTACTAGTTTCATGCTAGGGAAGGGGAGAGAAGGGGAGGGAGACACACATGCCATTACATACACGAGCGCGCACACTGACCACCATTAGAACAGTTTAGAAATCTCTGTGACGAATTATACAGGACTTTATACATCACACATGTCAGACCAATCCTGGAATACGCGGCTCCAGAGTGGATTCCATATGTAGTCAGACATATGACGAAGTTAGCGAAGTCTTGAGGTATGCCATTAGACTAGTCTCAGAGCTTAAAGGTATATTACGAGAAAAGCCTACAGGAATTAAACCTTACGTCGCTGGAAGACAGACGATTTAAAGAAGCATGATTACCACATTCAAAACTCTCAGGGAAATGGATAGGGATTTAAGGACAAGCTATTTATCATGGGTGGAACACGAAGAGGAGGACACAGGTGAACACTTAGTACACAAATGAGCCACAGAAACGGAACGAATTTTGCAGTGTCAGAGTAGTTAGAAAATGAAATGCACTAAGAAGCAAGGTGGTAGAGGCAGACTCCACACACATTCAATGTAGATAATATAGAACCCAGTAGGCGCAGGGACCTGTACACTACTTGACTGACGCTTGAGAGAGGAGGTATCAAAGATCCAAAGCTCAACCCTTGCAGGCACAATTAGATGAAGACACACATACGATGCAGGAAACGGGTTTTGGTCAGGACAGTGACAGAGGCAGTACCTTGACGCACTGTATGTCAGTGACTGCCGTGCTCACTGTGACTGTGGAGCTCCCTTGGCTGAATGGGGTTAAGGGTAATGACACTCTGGGATACTAGGTCTGGCTCGGACATTGGCTGCAACACTGGCACTAGCTAGGGCATTGACTACATCAATGGCTCTGGAACATTGGCTGCAACACTGGCACTAGCTAGGGCATTGACTACATCAATGGCTCTGGAACATTGGCTGCAACACTGGCACTAGCTAGGGCATTGACTACATCAATAGCTCTGGCACTAACTGGAGCATTGACTGCAACACTGGCTCTGATCCTCGTTGGGGGCATTGACAGCAAGATTGGCTCTGGCATGGGCTGGGGCAGCAGATGTTGGCCCTTGACGTCGACCACCTGCATCACCCCATCCCCCTTCTTCTTCCCCCGTTTTCCTGCCCAACTCTTGCACCAGCTGCTAAAATGTTGGCAGCTTGTGCGTCGGTGTTACCGGGTTTTATATGATGGTGACCGGACCTCTTGATTCATGTGTTCCGACTGTGTGTGTGTGTGTGTGTGTGTGTGTGTGTGTGTGTGTGTGTGTGTGTGTGTGTGTGTGTGTGTGTGTTATGGACCGGTAACCAGTGGTGGCCATAAAATGATGTCACTGAGCGACTTTTCGTTCTGAACTAATCTGCCTTCCTCTATAGGGAGGGCCAGATTCCTTGAGAAGGGCAGTTTATAGAGGCAAGTGAGAGGCGGGCTAACCCCCCCCCTCTCTCTCTCTCCCTCTCCCTCCCTCTCTCTCTCTCATATCAAGCGCTAGTCGTGTCAAGGTGGATCAGTCTGCGTCAAGATAAATAGCCTGAGTTCTCTGGGTGCGAGATGTTGGCAAACTCTTCCTTTAGTGTCTTTTTCCACCTGGTGTTTATGTCAGCAGTTAGGGTCTGATGCCGTCAGGGCCATCACCGCTAAGAACTGCTGAATTGAAGTAATTAGCCAAACTGGACGAGTTGTCTGTCAGTTTATCAGCGCTGCTACGAAGAAAGTGAGCAGAGAATGTACTAGGGTTTTGGGAGGAGGAAATGTAGTGGGGGATGCTGTGTTACAGCCAATGTGTAGTCTAGTCAGTGGTAGCCCCCACCCCTCGAATCTCCCCCACACCCCGTGACTCCCCCCCCCACCCCGTGGTTCCTACCAGCGAGGGGAACAATCAAGGTGTATGTTGACTAGTGCGTAATTCCCTCGACTTACGTGCATAATTCCTGGAACACAATCCGCCAATCGTTTTACATCCATGTTTACGCAATTACTACTGGGTTCACGGGAGTCAGACAACCCAAGGGACGGTACCTAGTCGGCCTAACCTGCGATGGATGCGATCGTTTAACTGTTACCTTTGGTATCTACCTAGCGACAACATTTCTAGTTGCGTCGAAAAAAAACACAAGGAAAGAAGTAGGAAGAGGAGGAGAGGAAGACCAAATAATGACGAGAGAGAGAGAGAGAGAGAGCGAGCGCGCGCGCAAACCAAGTAGCCCCACAGGTGCCCCCACACCAAGGGGGGACTGACCGGGTTGCCGGATAAATGAGCACTTCCGTCCGAACGCTTCCGGCGGTCCGAGCCATTAAACACGTGTTGCGTTCCCTTGAAGAACTGCGCCCATTAACCCCGGCTCTCCTCTATCGTTAATGAACGAGAGCCAGAGTCGTCAGCTGCTGCTGTTGTCTGCTGGGAAGTTTGGCTTTAATTTGTAAATTACTGTTTGTATCATCCATTAGTGTACCGTGTGTGACTGTGCCCGCCTTTGATGCTCTGCTAGTCTTATGTACAGAGATTAATGCCCAAGCATTTCGAGCAATAAAATATTACATGACCACTGAAACAATACTAATTTGTGGTTTTGTGTCTTGGCACCGAGATTATATATAGTGATGCATTTGGCATCAGTATATCAATCGATTTGAGAACGGTCCAGGACGGACCTAAACGTCGTCGTCCCTTCACCTTCTAGTGTGTGTGGTCTGGTCAACATGCATTTAGCCCTCATGTTGCATGAGTGTCACCATAGTACTTGCAGTGTCGTGTTCAACTCTGGAATACTCGTATTGGATGGGTGTTGCTGGCGCCTAGATAAGTCTGCTTGAAGTCTGGAAAATGTGGTTGAGGAGTAAAAGATTGTTGAAGGATTTAATTAATCTGATCAACGGAAGCATCCGACAGAAGACTAAAACAGTCTGAGATTTAGAAGATAAATAAAAAAAAAATCTGGTCAGGAACTGTATGATTTACAGGATGATGAGCTCAGGGGAAAATATCTTCTGACTTGGGTTAAAACTATTCTGGTCGAAGGCTTTTAAAAAGTTAGAAGGCTCTTGGCTGCTTCTCATCTTGGCGTTACATGGAACATTTGGTAGTGCTCAGCGATGCAGAAGAACACCAAGATGAAAGTAGACTTTCTATATAACATTTTACCTGTAAGGCATTTCATCAGATCTACATGACTCGGTACAATGTATAGCACCTGGAGAAGGAACTAGCCAAGGTCTTGACCAAAGTGAAGAAAGTGTGTAAATCTGGCGGGGAACAGCTGGCGACTACCTGCCAGCCTTGGAAGGAACTATACCTGGCCCAAGTCTGAGAGGATTTGTCGTGGTGTCTGGAAGGATTTGACCAAAGGTGTGGAAAGTTCTAGCCATGGTTGGGAGGATGGGCTGGTGGTTGGAACAAAATCTATAGAGAGGCGCGACGGGTAAGCCTTTGGTGGGTCCACTGCCCACACGGCTCAAGTAATGTACTCGATGGCTCGGGTGTCTTGCTCACTTTTCTCCTACTGTATTATTTTTTTAACATATTTTGTGATATGTGGGCTTGTGGGGGCGCTCCAAGCAACAGCCTGTTGGACCAAGCTCTCACAAGTCGAACCTGGCCTCGGGCCGGATTTGGGGAGTAGAACAACTACCAGAACACCAACAAGTGCATTTAATATGACCGTAGGCTTTAATTATGAAAAGAAAGAGCTAAGCCTGTTTGGCAGTGTAGCACTGTACGTCGCAGAATATGCAAGAGTTCATAGACGATATTTCAGATGCCAACGAGAACAGATAGACGGAAGATCGGCATATTTTAAGACCCAGGAACCCAAACAGAACTCCTAAACATTAGCTGTGTTTGGGGAGCAAACCTCAGAACGGGACATTAAAGTGAGCAACCAACACTTGCCGCGTCACTGCCTTCACCGTGGGGCCCTTCACTTTCTGAGCAGAGTGTCGACTTCGTGTGATTTGCAATGGTAATAAAAGCTGTATATATCAACGTGAAGGGCGGACATTTGATCCCAAATAATTTAAGAAAATGAAAAAAATAATGACTGAAAGATTAAATAGAAAGATAATGACTGGGCGGATTTGATGAATATGAAAGCATTAAGTAAACTGCAAGAGGCTGGCGGAAAACCTGTAATATATTACTTGTTATTTTTTCCAAGACATTATACAAATTGGTGAATGTATTCTTGGAGCGATGACGGAATTAACGAGAGAGAGAGAGGGAGAGGGAGAGGGAGAGGGAGAGGGAGAGGGAGAGGGAGGGAGGGAGAGAGGGAGGGAGAGAGAGAGGGAGGGAGAGAGAGAGGGAGGGAGAGAGAGAGGGAGGGAGAGAGAGAGAGGGAGGGAGAGAGAGAGGGAGGGAGAGAGAGAGGGAGGGAGAGAGAGAGGGAGGGAGAGAGAGAGGGAGGGAGAGAGAGAGGGAGGGAGGGAGAGAGAGAGAGGGAGGGAGAGAGAGAGAGGGAGGGAGAGAGAGAGAGGGAGGGAGAGAGAGAGAGGGAGGGAGAGAGAGAGAGGGAGGGAGAGAGAGAGAGGGAGGGAGAGAGAGAGAGGGAGGGAGAGAGAGAGAGGGAGGGAGAGAGAGAGAGGGAGGGAGAGAGAGAGAGGGAGGGAGAGAGAGAGAGGGAGGGAGAGAGAGAGAGGGAGGGAGGGAGAGAGAGAGGGAGGGAGGGAGAGAGAGAGGGAGGGAGGGAGAGAGAGAGGGAGGGAGGGAGGGAGAGAGGGAGAGAGGGAGGGAGAGAGAGAGAGGGAGGGAGAGAGAGAGAGGGAGGGAGAGAGAGAGAGGGAGGGAGAGAGAGAGAGGGAGGGAGAGAGAGAGAGGGAGGGAGAGAGAGAGAGGGAGGGAGAGAGAGAGAGGGAGGGAGAGAGAGAGAGGGAGGGAGAGAGAGAGAGGGAGGGAGAGGGAGAGGGAGAGAGGGAGGGAGAGGGAGAGAGGGAGGGAGAGGGAGAGAGGGAGGGAGAGGGAGGGAGAGGGAGGGAGAGGGAGAGGGAGGGAGAGGGAGAGGGAGGGAGAGGGAGAGGGAGAGGGAGAGGGAGAGGAAGAAGAATGGGGAGGAGGAGTGAGACGGAATTGGCGAGGACGGAACGAGAGAGGGAGCGGTCGTCGGGTAGTTACGTATTTGCAACGACAGTTGTTGAGGGAATTGTGAATGTTGCGGCGATGTTGTCGCCGTATTTGGTTGTGTAATGACTGCTAGAGTAACCACTTGGTTATCATCGTGGTGCTGCTCTGAGGGATCACGTCTCAACGCTGTAATAGTTGAGCAACTTAGGCTACATTACTCATTCAACAGGTAAACTTGCCAATATTATACCAACAATAATAAAAGATGCAGAAGTTATTATTAAGTGGGCACTAAAAAAAAGTAGCAGCGACCGCAGCAGCAGGGGAAAAGGGAGGAACAGCAACAGTAGTAGCAGGAGTTAGAGGAACAGTAGCAGCAGTAGTAGGATTAAGATAAATAGTAGCTGCATAGTAGAGCAATATTAGCAGCAGAAAATACTAGAGGAGCATAATTAGCATCATCAAGAAGAGGAAGAGGAGTGGCAAGGTGCGTAAGAGGCAGAGCAGCAAGAGCAGGAATGAGAGGAACATGAGCAGCCAGACGGAGCACCACCACAGACAAAGACACGAGAGAGACCCGCCACAATACTGGCGTCCGCGACCTTCCCGCGCCGGAACTCTCCACTATTTTGGTGCTGGTGTAAATGTTATATTTAGTGGTTGTGTGTACGAGAGCCGCCGCCTCCTTTACTTGTTTGTGGTTACGGGGGTAATGGGTGGTTACGGGGGTAATGGGTGGTTACGGGGGTAATGGGTGGTTACGGGGGTAATGGGTGGTTACGGGGGTAATGGGTGGTTACGGGGAGGAGCTGTTTCGATTATTTGTCTTAAATAAGTTACTTTTGGCACAGTGCCTCCTGAAGTCCAGTCCAAGCATCTGACGTGATAAAATACTTAATTATTTTTTTCATTTTCTACATCATTTCTTCGCGAGTTTAAAACTGTTGTCTTGTCCCACATGTTGGCAGCTTTAATCAATCTTCCTTGGCTGTAGTTTTATCCTGCTGGTAATGAAGGAAGTGATGTGTAGACATGAGGCTTCAGAGGTGCAAGGAACTGTCTCCAGCAAGAAAAGAGGATCACACTGCCCATTGGAAGCAGTGGGCAAAGGGGCCCTGACAGAGGATTACGAAAGCACCAGTAACCATGATAACTCGCTATTCATCCCTCCTCTGCTCCTTCCCTCGCCTGCTCTCACTAACGTGGTCATATGACCATACCGTCACAAGCTATAAGCTGCTCTTATTATGGTTTTAGCTTCCCAAGGATATTTTGGTTAATAGGTTGCTAATCCATTCCTATCATCTTTCAGTTAACCTTCCCACGCCTCTCTACCCCTTCCTGCGTCTTCCTGCGCCACCTTATCTCGTCTTGACAAGGTGATGGTCTCATTCTCCCACTCACGTTCCCTCAAAATCTTCATTGCTGTTGAGAAAATAAAATTATGGGCGAGTTTCGAAAGGCAAAATGAAATCCGCTTATGGGACCGTACGCGTGATAAAATCCGATTTCGAATCCAGTCACGGAAGAGGAGGCTTGATTTGTGTGGCTGTGATGGCGTTCACAAGATGCGTGGAGATAGGGGCTGGTGGCGGGACGGGGGTGAAGGTGATACAAATATTCACCACGATGTTGACCTGACCACACAAGGTGAAGGGACGACGACGTTTCGGTCCGTCCTGGACCATTCTCAAGTCGATTGTGTGTGGTCGGTGGATTCACCTTCTAGTGTGTGGTCTGGTCAACATACTGTAGCCACGTTATTGTGACTCATCACCTGCATTCACCAGGCTGTTTACACTCGTCTCACACACAAGTTACAGCCCCGCTGCTGTGCCAGGTAAGGCCACTACGGGCTCACCATACCCCGTGCTACTTGGAACGTTTTGTTCCCAGTAACTGAATCTTAAACAACAACATATACTCGTCTGTCTTTATTTTTGACTCTCATGGGAATGTTTGCGGTGAGGTAGCTTTCTGAAATAGGTTTTGCTCACAAAGTGTTTGCTGCTTGCCAACACAAGTGTTGCGAAATGTGCTGGTGTCTTCCTGTGACGTGAATCATAGTGTGTATCCACCCAATCTTATTTATATATATGTCTAACCTACGCTTGAAACAATCAAGGTCTATGAGCTTGCATGAGTGAGCTTTACCTCACTCCCGCATTTCAAGCTTCCTTGTTGTATTTACAGTTAAGAATGTAGAGAGTCGGCGCCACTGTTTATCCTGGTTGTTACATATATATCTCTGCTACTACACTGAAGTTGTTCTTCCTGGCATCTCTAATGTGTCACAATTTGTTTCCTTGCGATTTAGAGTGCTATAATATTTCTAATTTATTTTCCATAAATATTGTTTTGTGACCGAAGGATTTGGCAAAAGGAAAGGGGTGGGGGAGGGGGGGAAGAATGGGTGGCGAATAGCTCACTTTCCCTGTCCCCCTCCCTCTCTCTCCCTCACCCCCCCCCTCTCTCTCCCGCCCCCTCCCTCACCCTCTCCCACCCTGCACACACCAGGATGATTGATTAAGATTCCTCTTAGCAGCTGTCTCTCCTCACTCACCTTATCGACAACGTCACTGAGGAGTGAAGTTGTGGTGTATCAGTGCAATATTAGTAGTAACGAAATATTATTAGTAGTATTAATAACAAAAGTAATATTTTATTTGCCAGTTTAGCTTCAAGCAACTTAGTGAGTATTTAAATATAATATTAAATGTGCTGTTTTTAAACTTGACCCCCAGATAAAAGATTTCACACGGCACATGCGTGAAACATGTTCCCTGTAATATCTTGACCCCGTAACACCGTAGTTTATGTATATCTTGCCTAATAGCCAGAACCGTATTACTTGGCCTAGTATGCAAGGCCCTATTTGTCTAACAGGTAGAATGATTTTCGTTATTTTCAATTATTTCTTTCCAAATTGGTTTATTCCAATTAATATTGTCATTATATTAAGAACACGAATTACTGATTGAGTTAGGTTACGTTTGATCAAATTTCTATATTAGTTTTAGCTCAAAATTCAAATCATGTATAATGTAATTTAAAGCTCTATCATTCCATTTTTTTAATATAATACTTAAGGAAAATTCGGCTTGTTGGGGTGCCAATTCAGTTAGAATTTTCTTTTGTGGGGTACCAACAAGCCGAATTTCCACCACCGCCCATGGGATGGGTATGGGGTGCATAATAAATGAATGAAATGAAAGCAGTTAAGTAGGTGTTGATATGAGGTGCAAGGCTCATACTGGTGTACTGTGTTTGTTTACACTACAGCAGTTATGGACGAAGGGTTGGGGGAAGGAGTTTACACTGTGAGCTACACCGTAGACTCGTAGATGGTTCTTCCAGTAGCTCTTCTTGCTGCTGCTGTTGCTGCTGCTGCTGCTGCTGCTGTTGCTGCTGTTGCTGCTGTTGCTGCTGTTGCTGTTGCCTGTCTCTTGTAATAACTACGGCTTTCTCAGTAATATATGTAATAATATAATATACTACACCCACTGCTGCCCCTTACATAATGGACAAAATGTATTGGGTGATGGAGTGTCGTAAAAAGGAAGGGACTGCAAGTCCTGAGACTTGGAGAGATAGAGAGGGAGGGAGGGAGGGAGGGGTGGGTGAAGGGAAGAGGGTGAGAAGGAGACTGATGGAGAGGGCTGAGCTTGTGGGGACGTCCTAACCTAACCGTAGCTACATTGCCTCTCGGGTTTCCTGTCATGTCAACTTACTTTGGTTCGTGCGAGCTTGTGTGTGTGTATGTACCGACAACAAACGAAGTTAATAAACGAATACATAATTGAAAGAAGGAAATTATTGAATGTATTTACTTATGGATAATAGAAATAAGGAGTGAGGCAAAAGTGTTGTGATGAAGTATTAAAGAACGGAGGGAAGGTTAACGAGCAGATTAGTGAACAGGAACCTGTGGGGGAGGATGTTGACTACAGCGATGGAGGGTGATGGGGCTAATGGGAGCTGGTGGAGGGAGGGAGAGGGATTGAATGGTGATGGAAAAGAGGGTAGAAGAATGGGATAGATGGTGATCGGGAGGGAGGGGTAAAAATGTGAGTGGTAGGTAGTGTCGGAGGGAGGGGTGGAGGGAGTGGGTGAAGCCATATTTGAGATGCAACAGAGGACCCGTCAGCCATTGGACGATGTCTCTCTCCTGCAGAGTACTAGACACCACGTCACGAGCTGGAGACCAAGCACGTCTTGGTGAATCACTCGTCCCCGGGAGGAGCAGGAGGAGCCCGCATGACCTGCTCGCTCAGAGACCACTTACAAGAATGAGCGCTCACCAATCATAGAGACAAGCCTTGTGGGTTAGCGCTGTGTGCACCGTGATTGCAACCCGCATGTATATAATTTTTAAGAGCACTTACGATTTCAAAGTGAAATGGAATTGAGGATTGGAACCCGCATGTCTAGGGCGAGATAGTCATATCTATCTAGTAATTCTGAGGTTATCGTTACTACTGGACCAGATACACGCGGAACACACACTATGGAACACCTCTTTGTCCTTGTGAGGGCTCCAGTGTCGCCATAGTTTCTAATTTGTTTTAAATAATAAATAACAAACATTACATTTTTTAAGTGGAGTATGGAGACTGCGCGCGCGCACTTTCCCGCCTCACTGCTGGAGGTACTCTTGCAGAGGGACTCGTTCCCATACACTGTGAGTACACATAAGGAAGTCACAGCGTGTTATATCTTACAAGAAAATCTTTGGAGCATGACGGGGAATCGAACCAGCGTCCTGGGTAACCTCAGACGCGCGCCTTAACTCATGGACCACGATCTGTTAAAGAAATCTTGGTCTGGCTACTATGAACCTTGATTGACTGCGTAAGTCAAGGTTGAAGTAGACCACGGCTGCCACTCTGCCTCACAAGGCCTTACCCAGAGTGAAGGATACGACCCAGCGTCCAGGAGCCTGACGGACCCTGCGTAGGGACGGGAGAGTTCCTGCTGGTGAGTGACGGTGTCGGACAGTATAGTGACGGTAAGACGGTTCACACGCTAGACGGCTAGGGTGAGAGTACCTACCTCTCACTGACTACGGGTAAGTCAACTCTAGCTGTTGTTGTTTAGTTTCAGCTGCTGGGATCAAAAAGTTGCAAGTAGCACGGGCTATGGTGAGCCCGTAGTGGACTTACCCGGCACAGGAGCGGGGCTGTAACTGTTGAAGTCTAGCTGTTTATGGCCCGATTATTAACCTTGTTGTACATGTTGCGTTATAACTTGCCCGTTCTCATGTTCGAAATCTGTCAAATCTGCGCCTAAAGTTGTGACTTCCTCCACTATCTCTCTCACTGCATTCCGCTTGCGGTTGAGAGCTTAGATTGATTGATGAAGATTAAGCCACCCAAGAGGTGGCACGGGCATGAATAGCCCGTAATGAGAGCTTAATAACTGGCTAGTTTCTATAGCAGCTATCATTGCCAAAGTAGGAGAGGCGTAAATGTGTGCGTGCGTGTGTGTTCACCTAGTTGTATTCACCTAGTTGTGTTTGCGGGGGTTGAGCTTTGCTCTTTCGGCCCGCCTCTCAACTGTCAATCAACTGGTGAACAAATGTTCATTACATTTGTTTCGGGTTAAACTCTGATAACAATTTGTTAGGCCATTCCTTCAGTTTGTCTACGTCTTCTTGAAGACTCAAGCTGCCTTCCTCTCTCTTAATCTTTTTCATAATTTTGGCATTGTCAGCAAACATTGAAGAGGACCGAGTCTATACCCTCTGGAAGATCTGGGAGTGTGGTAGGGCAGGAGTAACCCGAAGGAAGAGGAATGTGGGAGGGGGAGTGACACAATGGAATAGAAATATCCTCTGCAAAATACATTCCATTTATGGACTTTCAATGTGAAATTACCGCTGTGGGTTGGCATGTGTGAAGTGCATTGTTCCTTGTGAGGGAGAGGCCAGAGTAGGGCGAGGACATGGAACAGGTGGAAGGGAAGTGAGGAAGGAAAAGAGGTAAACAATGGGGGAGGGAGGGGGAGGGGAAGAGAAGCAAGATAGGTAAAAGAATTTATACACTTTGACTTTTCCCTCATTACCTTCTATCTCCTCCTCCTCCCCCTTACTTGCTGCCTCCTCTTTTCTCCCACCCTTTTCTTCCCCAGTTCTGTAATGTCATGTAACCGTTAATGTGTTGCAGTAATCTGGAGTGAATGTGCTTGTTTGTTGCATCGATCTAATATTACGATGTTTCCACAGCTTTTAGGTCGACCTTGTCCAGGGAGGCTTGTTGGCTCTCCTCCTTCCTCCAGTACACAGTGTAGCTAGGTACTGGTAACTACAACCACACAAGTGTATACATATTCACACACTACTACGCTCTTCCACATACGAGTGTGTGTGTGTGTGTGTGTGTGTGTGTGTGTGTGTGTGTGTGTGTGTGTGTGTGTGTGTGTGTGTTCTCACCTAGTTGTGCTTGCGGGGGTTGAGCTTTGGCTCTTTGGTCCCGCCTCTCAACTGTCAATCAACTGGTGTACAGGTTCCTGAGCCTACTGGGCTCTTATCATATCTACACTTGAAACTGTGTATGGAGTCAGCCTCCACCACATCATTGCCTAATGCATTCCATCCGTTAACTACTCTGATGGAAGTGTGTGTGTGTGTGTGTGTGTGTGTGTGTGTGTGTGTGTGTGTGTGTGTGTGTGTGTGTGTGTGTGTGTGAGTGAGTGAGTGAGCCAGCGAGCCAGCCATCTTTCCGGTGAGTCACAAGCCATCGATTGTTCAGCTGGCCAGTCCATACAAGACTTGGCAATTCGACAAGGGGTTCGGACTCCACAGATATCACACACAAACACCAAACACTTGGGCGACAGGGGGGGGGGGGTTGAGATACTTTGTAACAGTGTAAGATAACTGAAAGGATGCAATTAGATTGATAAACAGGGATAAATGCCTCGGATGCTTGAGTCTTGCATGAGTATTGTTTCCTTGGACGAGAGAGAGAGAGAGAGAGAGAGAGTGTTTGTACTAATTTAGTAATTGTCAAGTTAGATGAGGCAGAGACAGACTACCAACAGACTTGGAGGGAGGGGGGGGAGGCTGTAGACGGATCAATTCTTTGAAAGCAAATTGGATCCCATTACATAACAAGAATCGCTGCCGATAATGGTAAGTAGGATGTGAAGCGAGTCTTCGCATCCTACTTATCATTTTCGGTAAGTAGGATGTGAAGTTTGTAAGATTGAATTCTGAGGGAAGGAAGGGAGGGAGGGAGGGAGGGAGAGAGAGAGTGAGAGAGTAAGGTGGAGATCTTCCTGTTGCTGTTTCCCTAAATCTCTCCACTAAGTGGCATCCGTCACTACACGAGTTCAAGATCAGCTTTGTATTGCACGGGATATTGCAGTTGCCTTTCATAGCATAGGGCACTCTGGGTCACCAGTAAATCTTCAAGCACTATAAACTTCAACTCTATTTTACAGCGAATATGGAACCAAATAAACCCTAGCCTTAAGAGAGAGGTATAGAGAGATTGGCAAACGGACGTAGAGAGACAGACGGATAGTAAAGGACTAGCTACTAGGAACACAGAATGAAGAATCAGGTGTAGAGAGACTACTGGAACCACACAGGCCTGACCTCTATCACCGTCGATAAACGGATGTCTTAGATAAGGAAAGAAAACCCATTCGATATATCGGTTAATACTTCCCGCTCGTATCACACTCGCCCGTTCCGCTTGGGGCGATTTACGCAGGCACTGATCATGAATTATGGAGGTTTAGTGGACTCAATCGGATTATGAGTCAGCTGGTATCGAAATCTGTTGTTTTGGAGTCCGAATACGCTTAATATAAGCGTTATCCGACCTGTGAAGCCCTACACAAAACCCATTCATCGTCTAATATTTCGATTAAACTTTATTAAATTTTAAAGTAACTTCTTAAGTGCTTATTTTGTCCAACCTCACATCTGGCGGAAGAAAATTGGGAAGAGAGGCCTGGTTTAAGTCACGTGTGTGTGTGTGTCAGACTTAACACGTGTGTGTTTCAATTATAGCATTACCTCCCATACCAGGTCTCCAGTATCAGCTATTGGTACTGGTAATGGCTCCAAAGCGCCTCCACTTACAGGCTATCCGTGCCAGTGCCACCTTTTGGGTGGCTTAATCTTTATCAATCAATCTCATTCCCCTAAAACCCCTTTCACACGGCTTCTGAGGCATCCCTCCTTCCCAAAACCTTCACTCCATCTACCCTTCCCTGCAGAACCCCTTCACATCCCCACGTGTCTTCTATTATAACAGTCTGCCACCCCCAACCTGTCCATCGCAATTTGACGACAAAATATGATTGTCGAAAGGCGAGCTTTATGTCAAGACGACGAATGGTATTAGTAAAAGTTTTGAGTTCAGATATGAAGGGAATGTTCAACAAACAGATGAAATAAACGAAATTTCTTTCATCCTAAACCCGCTAACACTAGTAGCACTGTGCTCTGCCTTCCCTTCATATCTGAACTCAAAACTTTTACTACAAATATGATGCTCTGTAAATCATAGCGGCTCCCAAACATTCACGTTTTCTATGTGTGGGTCGCACGGTTTTCTGCTCATGGGGTTCTCTGATAGGTTAGGATAAGGACACTTTAGTACGACAGTTTCTTGACGTTGGGGGACCTTAAGAGCACTGTTAGGTTAGGTTCGGGTGTTTTAGAACACTATTTTCCGTTCATTGTGGCAACTGGGGAGGACGGACTTGCCACCTATCGCCTCTCCTCTCTCTCCTTCCCCATCCCACTTTCCCCCTCTCCCCTCCCTCCTTCCCCCTCCCCATCTGTTTCCCCCTCCCGTGCAAGCTATGTTTACCAATTCAGTAGATACCACGACTGCAGGTCTTGACAGCTTCGTGAACAACAGCCAACGAATTTAAATAACATTCTAACAACATAATGAATTTAAATACGAACCTAACACATTGCAAAATAAATTGACAACTTGCCACTGCACTCGGCCTCGGACCTGACTCCTGGAACTCGCTATATATATATATATATATATATATATATATATATATATATATATATATATATATATATATATATATATATATATATATATATATATATATTGTGACGGTAACGCGTTGGTGTTCGGCTGTTCAAAGCTAGGGGTATGGCCTCGTCACATAGTATTAAAAAAAAAATAGAAAATCTGGAACTTCGTCTGTGGTAAGGTAAGGAGAAGACACACAAAACACAAGTAAATTTTAACAATGAAATTTTAATTACGTTAAAGAAATAAAACATGAATAAAATGGACAAACAAATTCGTATAATAAAATCAATCAATCAAAATAATAAGAATAATTAAATGACACAATGAAAAGTTACGTTAAGACAAAATAACAAGAAGTGCAATATACAAGTAAATGAAAGGTGCTGGAATATTGGCTTTAAGCTATCACCTCTCTCAGTACACGTACGCCAAAGCTTACGTCTAGCAGGGAGAAGTGTTAACTGTGAGAAAGCACGGAATATTCTGAGGACTGAGGTCGTGGCGGCCCCAGACATCAAGTAGTATGGGGGGGTGGAGTGCAGTTGCAGCCCGACCGGCGACCAATCAGAGGAGCCGGCAGCAAGACAGGTAGTTTGGCGGTTTGAGTCTGAGCAGGTGTTCTTGGCTGCATACGTTTTGCGCTCTGGCAAACCTTGCTGGTGTTGTTGTCGTTGTTGGACATTTCTTCCATAGTAGTTATATATATTTGTTGCGACGTATTTTTGGAGGGAAGAGCAGGCTCAATCTCTTGAAGGAGATTATCGTCACAATATATAATATATAATGTCGTACCTAGTAGCCAGAACGCACTTCTCAGCCTACTATGCAAGGCCCGATTTGCCTAATAAGCCAAGTTTTCCTGAATTAATATATTTTCTCAATTTTTTTTCTTATGAAATGATAAAGCTACCCATTTCATTATGTATGAGGTCAATTTTTTCTTATTTTAGTTAAAATTAACGTAGATATATGACCGAACCTAACCAACCCTACCTAACCTATCTTTATAGGTTAGGTTTGGTTAGGTAGCCAAAAAAGTTAGGTTAGGTAGGTTAGGTAGTCGAAAAATAAATAATTCATGAAAACTTGGCTTATTAGGCAAATCGGGCCTTGCATAGTAGGCTGAGAAGTTCGTTCTGGCTACTAGGTACGACATATATATATATATATATATATAATATATATATATAATATATGTATATATATATATTGGTGTATACTGGCAGCAGGTTTTCTTTCAAACATGTTTCATTGAATATGACCGCATATTCTGTATTTATTATTTTCTGGTTTAGGGCTTCTATCCCTCTAACTATTTTCTTAGCATCAGGGCTTAATTGAAATAGGAGTTCTCCAAAACTCATTTTCGTACTTTTAAGGTGAAGAAAAGAAGTGATTTACTATAGAGTGTATTACACTTATTTGTATAATTTGCACGACGTTTCGAACCTCCATGGTTCATTCTCAAGTGAACAGATCTTACAATACTAGTTGATTTTATACCCGCATTAGGTCAGGTGATAATTACTCTCATGGTGGTTAGAGTAAATATTTACTCTACCCACCATGAGAGTAAGGACAAGACAAGAACATATCGATGCCAACACAGAAGACAATGTCCAACATAACAGGCCAATTACACTGGATTAATCTTTGTGTTTAGATAGGAGATGCCTCGTATGGGCCAATAAGCCTTCTGCAGCCCCTATGTTTATCCCTTATGTATCCCCCCATGTTTTCACCTTCATTGTATTATCACCTGACCTAATGCGGGTATAAAATCAACTAGTATTGTAAGATCTGTTCACTTGAGAATGAACCATGGAGGTTCGAAACGTCGTGCAAATTATACAAATAAGTGTAATACACTCTATAGTAAATCACTTCTTTTCTTCACCTTAAAAGTACGAAAATGAGTTTTGGAGAACTCCTATTTCAATTAAGCCCTGATGCTAAGAAAATAGTTAGAGGGATAGAAGCCCTAAACCAGAAAATAATAAATACAGTATATATATATATATATATATATATATATATATATATATATATATATATATATATATATATATATATAATATATATATATATGTCGTACCTAGTAGCCAGAACGCACTTCTCGGCCTACTATTCAAGGCCCGATTTGCCTAATAAGCCAAGTTTTCCTGAATTAATATATTTTCTCAATTTTTTTTCTTATGAAATGATAAAGCTACCCATTTCATTATGTATGAGGTCAATTTTTTTTTATTGGAGTTAAAATTAACGTAGATAAATGACCGAACCTAACCAACCCTACCTAACCTAACCTAACCTATCTTTATAGGTTAGGTTAGGTTA
Organism: Procambarus clarkii; assembly: GCF_040958095.1. Taxonomy (NCBI): domain Eukaryota; kingdom Metazoa; phylum Arthropoda; class Malacostraca; order Decapoda; family Cambaridae; genus Procambarus; species Procambarus clarkii. The sequence continues at coordinate 27,873,576 of NC_091180.1, forward strand.
GGTAGCGAAAAAAGTTAGGTTAGGTTAGGTTAGGTAGGCTAGGTAGTCGAAAAACAATTAATTCATGAAAACTTGGCTTATTAAGCAAATCGGGCCTTGAATAGTGGGCTGAGAAGTGCGTTCTGGCTACTAGGTACGACATATATATATATATATAATGATATATAGCGATATTGGAAATTATATAATTATTGGAAATTAACAATAGCAAGAGCTTCTGGTCTAATATTGAGTAAAAGCTTAGAAAGTGCGAGATACCAGAGGCAATTAAATCGGCATATATAGCCCCACAAAGGCAGGTAGCAAAACAGTGGAGGGGACAACTATAGACCAATGACAGAACCCGGCCGTTGATGGGACCATTGCCTCAAGCCGAGACCACACACACACACACACACACACACACACACACACACACACACACACACACAAGGTTAATGGCCGCCACTAAGCCCATGACCCGTCTGGACACTTGAGTAAACAACAGTAAGGACGGATACTCCATTATGTTCTGGGGTTTACTTATAATGGGAGGTGCTAATTCGTACAGATATACCCTGTGGCAGGAGATTAATTACTCCAGGATGGAAGAGAAGTACAGCTAGATAATTGCTTTCTGGATTGAATTCACCACCTATGTGGAGGACTGGTGGTGGAGGTGCCGGAGCGAGAGTAATATCAGAGGTGTGAGGTGCAGCTAGTGTTGAGAGCGGGTAGCCATCCCAGCGCCAAGCTTACTGTCCACAGACACACGTAATAACCAAAATATGAGCGGTTGTACCCAGGAGTATGTCCCAGGAAGAGCACCAGGAAGGAAAGATGGAGGGCGGGAGAACAGAGAACTGAACAGGCCTGGGAACTACGGGCATGAGGTGGGCTTTATTATTCTGGGGGGGAGAGTGCCTTGGGAAGTGGGGGAGTGTGCCAGGGGTAAGATTGGGGTGGGGGGATGATGACGTTACTGGTCCTGGTCCTTCTCGGTGGCTGCTCTTCCGGTTATTCATATCCGCGTTACTCCCAGAAGGGGCGGCGGCTCCTCCGGACACCACAACATGGCCGTAACTCCGGCCCTAATACTTTGCCTCAGTAAAATATAACATGCATCGTAAAGTGCTGCTTCCATCGACCGGTGAGCTTGCTGGAGTGGTGGGGGCACCGGAACGGCCCCCTGATGTTGGTACTGGGGGAGGCCCCCCTGATGTTGGTGCTGGGGAAGGGCCCCCCCCCCTGGTGTTGGTGCTGGGGTAGGCCTCCCCTGATGTTGGTAATGGGGGAGGCCCCCCTGATGTTGGTGCTGGGGAAGGCCCCCCCCTTGTGTTGGTACTGGGGGAGGCCCCCCCTGGTGTTGGTACTGGGGGAGGCCACCCCCCTTGTGTTGGTACTGGGGGAGGCCACCCCCCTTGTGTTGGTACTGGGGGAGGATAGGGTGTGCTGTGTAATTCACTTAATGATATATATTTAAAGAATAGCTACAGCCAGTCATCAGTCAACCCGTAGCCGACATATATCAATATACCAGGACCAGACGGCTTGGCATATCTCTAGTGTTCCTCACGACTAATAGACTACTGCATTATAATCGCCGCCAGCTGGTTGGCTCGTTCTCACACCAACATTGGACACCAGCGACCAGTTGTACAGTACACGAAGTCAATGAAACGTAATTTGTTACCGCCTCACTATCATCGTTTACCACTGTCGGAGACGGGAAGAATGTTAGGCTTAGTAATGTTTCTCCAGGTTATCTTGAGGTTATCTTGAGATGATTTCGGAGCTTTAGTGTCCCCGCGTCCCAGTCCTCGATTATTCCTCCACCCCCAGGAAGCAGCCCGTGACAGCTGACTAACACCCAGGTACCTATTTTACTGCTAGGTAACGGGCATAGGGTGAAAGAAGCTCTGCCCATTGTTTCTCGCCGGCGCCCGGGATCGAACTTGGGACTACAGGATCACAAGTCCAGTGTGCTGTCCGCTCAGCCAGGCCCGCTCCAGGGCCTGGGTCAAAGACTGACCTTCACAGGAAGCAACCCACAACAGTAGGCTATGACCTATTTTTTCACGCGCTTACTACATTCCCTCCCCCCCCCCAAAAAAAAAAAAAATGCCATGCCATACTGGCGAGCTCTGGAGGCAGAAATGTAAATATAATAAAGGTAGGTTGCGGGTACTTAGCGTGACGAGATGACTGGTCAGGGAAGCCACCAGGAGGGACCTACTCTCCTGTCCTCTGGCGAGTGTTCTCCAGCTGCTGCACAAATGATGTAGTGAAGCTACACGCTTGGCGCCTGACAGCTGAGTGGACAGCGCTTCGGATTCGTAGTCCTGAG